>NC_091288.1:155419863-155730157 GCF_032444005.1 Ranitomeya imitator
ACAGAAGGAATTTGGACTGTACAGTACCAATGACGGCAGACCTAGCGGACCGCTTAGTGCGCTTAGGACAATCAGAAATAGCATGAGTGGAATCACCACAATAGAAACACAGACCATTCAGACGTCTGTATTCCTGCCGTTCAACTCTAGTCATAGTCCTATCGCACTGCATAGGCTCAGGTTTAACCTCAGGCAGTACCGCCAAATGGTGCACAGATTTACGCTCGCGCAAGCGTCGACCGATCTGAATGGCCAAAGACAAAGACTCATTCAAACCAGCAGGCATAGGAAATCCCACCATGACATCCTTAAGAGCCTCAGAGAGACCCTTTCTGAACAAAGCTGCCAGCGCAGATTCATTCCACTGAGTGAGTACTGACCATTTCCTAAATTTCTGACAATATACTTCTATATCATCCTGACCCTGGCACAAAGCCAGCAAATTTTTCTCAGCCTGATCCACTGAATTAAGCTGGGGTCACATTGCGTTTTGGTCAGAGCGCTAACGGACAGCGTTGCACGGCGAAATTAACGCCATGCAACGCGTCCGTTAGCGCTCCCATTGCCCGCAATGTACCAGCGCATTGCTAGCGCGTGTCATTTTCGGCACGCGCTAGCGACGCGCCGGTCTTTTGTAGCGCGCCTCGGACGCTGCTTGCAGCGTCCGCGGCGCGCCCGAGGTCCGTTCCCCGCTCTCGCAGATCGGGGATCTGCGAGAGCGGGGACGTTAACGCGACCCCGAAACGCGACCCTTTAAAAACATTGCGTTAGCGCAATCCGCTAGCGCTAGCGCTAAACGGATTGCACTAACGCAATGTGACCCTAGCTTTAGGCTCATCGTACAGCAATCCGAGCGCCAGGAAAAACGCATCGACACTACTCAATGCAGGGTCTCCTGGCGCAAGAGAAAATGCCCAGTCTTGAGGGTCGCCGCGCAAAAAAGAAATAATAATCAAAACCTGTTGAATAGGATTACCAGAAGAATGAGGTTTCAAGGCCAGAAATAGCTTACAATTATTTTTGAAACTTAGAAACTTAGTTCTATCTCCAAAAAACAAATCAGGAATAGGAATTCTTGGTTCTAACATAGATTTCTGATCAATAGTATCTTGAATTTTTTGTACATTTATAACGAGATTATCCATTGAAGAGCACAGACCCTGAATATCCATGTCCACACCTGTGTCCAGAATCACCCAAATGTCTAGGGGAAAAAAAAAAAGTGAACACAGAGCAGAAAAAAAAAAAAAAATGATGTCAGAACTTTTTCTTTCCCTCTATTGAGAATCATTAGTTAGGCTCCTTGTACTGTTATGTTTGCTAATGACAGGTGTTATGAAGGCAATCCAGAAACACAGTGTGCTTAGCGATCAGAGCGCACACAGTGATCTGACAAATACCCAAAAATACAAGAACGAGCTCTGAGACGTGGAAACTCTGTAGACTGCACACCTGATCCTATCCTAAACACAACTAAAAGCGGCTGTGGATTGCGCCTAACAACTACCTAGGCAAATCGGCACCTAAGAAACTAGCTAGCCTGAAGATAGAAAAATAGGCCTGACTTGCCCCAGAGAAATTCCCCAAAGGAAAAGGCAGCCCCCCACATATAATGACTGTGAGTAAGATGAAAAGACAAAACGTAGGGATGAAATAGATTCAGCAAAGTGGGGCCCGATATTCTAGGACAGAGCGAGGACAGTAAAGCGAACTTTGCAGTCTACAAAAAACCCTAAAGCAAAACCACGCAAAGGGGGCAAAAAAAACCCCACCGTGCCGAACTAACGGCACGGCGGTACACCCTTTGCGTCTCAGAGCTTCCAGCAAAACAAAAGACAAGCTGGACAGAAAAAAAGCAACAAAAAAGCAAAAAGCACTTAGCTATACAGAGCAGCAGGTCACAGGAACAATCAGGAGAAGCTCAGATCCAACACTGAAACATTGACAAGGAGCAAGGATAGCAGCATCAGGCGGAGTTAAGTAATGAAGCAGTTAACGAGCTCACCAGAACACCTGAGGGAGGAAGCTCAGAAGCTGCAGTACCACTTGTGACCACAGGAGTGAATTCAGCCACAGAATTCACAACACATTTGGCTGAATCTGGGCTGAAAGTATATCCCGGTACACTTCAGAATTCATCCGGCTACTCTTGTCTGCTCTTATGTCATCAATAAACACAAGTGACCCAGTGCCATTGAAAGCCATGCATGCCCATGCCATCACGTTGCCTCCACCATGTTTTACAGAGGATGTGGTGTGCCTTGAATCATGTGCCGTTCCCTTTCTTCTCCAAACTTTTTTCTTCCCATCATTCTGGTACAGGTTGATCTTTGTCTCATCTGTCCATAGAATACTTTTCCAGAACTGAGCTGGCTTCTTGAGGTGTTTTTCTGCAAATTTAACTCTGGCCTGTCTATTTTTGGTATTGATGAATGGTTTGCATCTAGATGTGAACCCTTTGTATTTACTGTCATGGAGTTTTCTCTTTACTGTTGACTTAGAGACAGATACACCTACTTCACTGAGAGTGTTCTGGACTTCAGTTGATGTTGTGAACGGGTTCTTCTTCACCAAATTAAGTATGCGGCGATCATCCACCACTGTTGTCATCCGTGGACGCCCAGGCCTTTTCGAGTTCCCAAGCTCACCAGTCAATTCCTTTTTTCTCAGAATGTACCCAACTGTTGATTTTGCTGCTCCAAGCATGTCTGCTATCTCTCTGATGGATTTTTTCTTTTTTTTCAGCCTCAGGATGTTCTGCTTCACCTCAATTGAGAGTTCCTTTGACCGCATGTTGTCTGCTCACAGCAACAGCTTCCAAATGCAAAACCACACACCTGGAATCCACCCCTGACCTTTTAACTACTTCATTGATTACAGGTTAACGAGGGAGACGCCTTCAGAGTTAATTGCAGCCCTTAGAGTCCATTGTCCAATTACTTTTGGTCCCTTGAAAAAGAGGACGCTATGCATTACAGAGCTATGATTCCTAAACCCTTTCTCCGATTTGGATGTGGAAACTATCATATTGCAGCTGGGAGTGTGCACTTTCAGCCCATATTACATATATAATTGTATTTCTGAACATGTTTTTGTAAACAGCTAAAATAACAAAACTTGTGTCACTGTCCAAATATTTCTGGCCCTAACTGTAAGTCCCACAAATGGAACTTGCATCCATTTTGAGCACAGGGCCCTGTCACAGTGATGTAAGTGGTGAGGTAGACAAAATTCTGGCCATCCACTAACAGCGAAACAGATATCTGTTCCATTTGTGAGAACCACATCTACTATTCTGGCACATCCTGGAAATACGGGAGTACCATTAAAGTGCAACAGCGAAAAATGAGTATTATTTACTAGATAAAAATAAATATTATATAGAACCGACTTTACTGACAAAAAGGACAATTCCCAAAGAAATAGGAATTTCACCTTTCCCAATTTTAAAAATTGGAAATCAAATTTGCCTACAAGCCATCTCAGCATATTCTTAGCATCTACTCAGTAATGCATATACACAAAATTAAGTCAAAGTATGTTGAGAATATGCTGGGATCACCCAGCAGCACCATTGAAGCATCACATCAAACTTGCCCCACTAACAACACTGTTAGGCTCCCTTCACATGTCCATATAAAACATGTACGTGTTACACCGATATCGGTGTCACCAGTGTTTTCAATCAGTGTGTCGTCCATGTGCCATCCGAGCTTTTCTGGTATGGATACTGGAAATTAAATTATAAAGCCTCTCACATACTTTCAGTGTTAAACACGTACAGCACACTTACGGCACATGGACAGCACATGGACGGCATGTTTACACGGACCCATAGACTTGTATTGGCCCTTGTCATCTGTGCTGCTGGGAAAACACGGACATGAGTGCAGCACCGTAGGTTAAATAGGGCACACGTGGCATCTGTGAAAACATGATAAGTCGTCTGAAGGGGGCTGTACAGTCACATAATAGAAAACATTAGCAGAATTGATGTCTTTTTCTACACCCTACCTCAGAAACAGCAGAATAAAAAGCGATAAAAAAGTCCTACATGTCACCCCAAACTCTGTGGCCGATGGTTCGGGGTTCCTGATGGTTATTATTCTACAATACCCGCTAGGGCCGTGGGGCACTCGGAACCGGGTCTGATGATTCTTAAAGGGGTGGTCACAGCAGCGGTGACCCGGTCCATGGCCCTGGGCGCACAATAAAAGGGATGAGGGAATGTTTGTAGGGGATTATTCGTGATGCGACCTGTGGTATTCAGCTATAAATGGCTGACTCTGCTTACGGAGTCCACTGGGGCCGATGGTGATGCAGATGAGATGGTTCTGCTCTCCACAAGCGGAGGGGAGCCCCAGGGCTACCGGTACAGTTTTGTAAGGGAATTGTGGACATTGGGGTGCAGGACTGAGGGTGTGGGAAAAGGAGTAGAGGACACAAGGGCTGCAGTGTCCGGCCCTTGGAGCTCAGTCCTGGGGTGAGTTCAATCGCAGCTCCTATCCCTCAGTTTCTCCTCACTTGCTTCCTCTTCCTCAGACTAGCTCTGACTGACTGACTAACCCTGCCTCCAGACCAGTACTTATCAGAGAAGCTCCCATGAAATCAAGTATTAGAGCTCCCCCTTGTGGTCTTAAGTCAGGAAAGTGTTGCATGCTGATGTACCTGCCAAGGGGATCCCTTCTTGCTTCCAGGCATTACATCACCCCCTGTGAGTGAGGCCTTGCCACTGTGGTATCCGGGCTCCTGGGGTGCCACATTTCCCCCTAGGGAAGTTCAGTACTCCCGGACTGAGGAAACATAAAACATTAATAAGTGAACAATTAATGATAACAATCAATGAAAATTTTACAAAGCCTTAAAAAATGAAAAATGTTACAAAAAAACCAAAAAACGAAAAGTAACAACACAGTTACGGCAGCACCTAGTCCTTACGCTGCCATCTAGGAATTGTTTTTATCCATGTACCTGGAGTTTGGCCGGTGGGAACCGCCTTAACCCACTTTATGTATAGTCCCCGGGCGTGGCTACAGGGCACTCTGTCGGTGGGCCTGGTTTTCGGCCATGCCAACGGTTTATTTTCTAGGCCAAATCAGGATAACTATATACAAGAAAGGTTCTGACCACACATAGTCCTGTGGCCCAATTGTCCTTCAACAGGTAAACTAGAGTGCCTCAAAAGGTCTTATGAGTCTCTGTAGGCTCATATACTTAACGATTGCAGTTACACATATTAACTTATTTACATTATTAATACATTGACATTTTATTCCCTATACCAGGCTGGGATCTGACCTCTGGTACTACGGGTGGATCTACGCAGTAGAGGCATCTCTAATGACCTAACTTGATCTAGTGTGTTTGTCACTGATGTTGTGAACCCACTAGCGTCTGTGATGCTGGTATGCCTGCATTGTATTGGTAAACTTGGCAACTGTCTGCGGCTTCTTAGACTCACCATGGGTCTGACAGATTCACCGCTAGCAGGGGGTGGATTCTCTTGCTCCACTGCTGGTGTGGCATCTGCTGCTTGAGCCCGCTGGTTTTCAGGCTGATCATGAGTCACATCTCTTTCTGGCACTACTAGCTGGGGAAAGGTCAAAAGGGCACAACTATGGCCTAATTCACTTTGTCCAATTTGGAGGGAACTCGCCGAGTACTGTGCTGATCTTTTCCTCCACTTCTTCCATTGGCTGAGGAATGTCTTGACCTTCAATCATCTCCTTCAGCTGTTCAGGGCATGGTTTTAGATGATCCCTCAACACTGCCGCTGAAGTTTTTCCTCCATCTTTACTGATGAGGCACACCTTGGTGTTATCAAAGTTTGAAGGTATGATGGTGTATGGTTCAGCCTCCCACTGATCATCCAGTTTGTGCATCCTCCTCTTTCTTTTGAGGACCTGTTCTCCAGGCACTAAAGGAGTAGCAGGAGCTTGTTGGTTGTAGCTCTTTTCCTGTCTCTGTCTTGCTTGGGACAAACTCTTCTCTGCACATTCTTGCACTGCTGCTGCCGCTCTGTATCCCAGTCTGCATCTTGTGATGTCGTCTCAGGTGTTATGACTCCCATGTCCAAGTCAATGGTAACTTGCCAGGTCTCGCTCTCACTAGGCAGTCTGGAGTGCAGTTGGTGGAGTTCACCGGAATATGGTTGTAAAGATCTACCAAATCCAGCAACTTCTCTGGCCACTGGTTTTGCTTTTCCTGGGGCAAGGTCTTCAACAGGTCAATTACCACCTGGTTCATTTTCTCGCACATGCCATTTGTCTGTGGATGGTACGGCGCGGTCCAAATTTTCTTGCAGCCGTACAGGTTACAGAACTCCTGGAACACTTCTGCTTCAAAGGCTGGGCCTTGGTCAGTGAGAACTTGTTCAGGGTAACCGTGTGGTTGACAAAAATGTTCTTGGAACGCCTTGGCTGCCGTTTTCGCTGTTTTGTCCTTGACAGGCACGACTACCAGGAACTTTGAGTAATGGTCAACGATGGTCAGAGGGTAGGTGTAACAAGTCCTACTCAGTGTTAACTTCACATGATCCAAAGCTACCAGTTCAAGTGGTTGTTTGGTGACTATGGGCTGTAGGGGAGTCCTCTGGCTGTTATGATCTTTCCTGCACAAGTTGATTGGGCCATATTCTCAGCACCACTTCTCAATGGCTTTCCTCATGACAATCCAGTAGAATCTTTCACGAAGTAGGACCTTCAATTTCTTCCATCCGAAGTGTCCTGCTCCATCTTGGTATGCCTCGAAGACTATTGGTGCATCCCGCTTCAGGACTACCACCTGCAAGACCAGTTCATGAGTGCGTGGGTTGATGTTCCTCTGACACAGCTTACCATCATAGATTAATAGCTTGCCCTTCTCCTTCCACAACTGTTGAGTCTCTTGTGAAGCATCTGGACCAGGGTGTGAGTCAGCTTGTGTCAGTAGATCCTTTACTAGGCAGACTGCTTGATCACTATCCTGCATCTCTGCCCACTCATGGTGGGGCAATGGGTTTAACGTGGCCTCTTGCACGTTGCAGCGCTTGTTCCTCACTCCCTGGGAGCATTGGGCCGCAACTGGGTAGTGGAAGGCTGGTAACTCAACTTCTTCAAGTGCTTCCAGATCTTCTCCATCATCTGATAAATTGGGCCTTCTGGATAGCGCATCAGAATTAGTGTTCTCATGTCGCGCTCGGTCATTGATGGTAAACTCGTAGTTGGACAGCGGGCCATCCATTGCTGTTCCAATGCACCTAGCTTTGCGGTTTCCAAATAAGTCAGCGGATTATTGTCCGTGAAGACGGTAAGCTCCGCTGAAGCCAGGTAGTGTTTGAATCACTCGGTCACAGCCCAAACTATGGCGACAAACTCCAGCTTAAAGGAACTATAGTTGTTGGGGTTCCTTTCAGTGGGATGAAGCTTACCACATGACCTAGATACTGCACCTTGGGCTTCAGCAGGTGGCACTTGGATGACTTCACTTTCAGGCCAAAGTTGGACAAGGCTTCGAACACCTCAGCCAGGTGTTTCAAATGGTCTTAGAAAAGACGATGATGTCATCCAGGTACAATAGAACCGTTTCTTCTTGTGCCTGAGGCAACACTACATCATCCTCTTGAACGTCCCCGCTGCATTGCAAAGTCCGAATGCATGTAGTTGAACTCGGAAAGGCCCATTGTGATTGTAAAGGTGGTCTTCCCTTTATCGGCCTCTGCCATGGGAACCTGCCAATACCATTGGTAAGATCTAAGGTGGAGAAATAGTTAGCGGATTTCAGTGCAGCTAATGATTCCTTTATCCTAGGTAACGGGTAGGCGTCCTTATGTGTAATGTGGTAAATTTGCCTGTAGTCAACACACATCCTCATTGCATCATCTTTCTTTCTAACGAGGACTAACGGAGCTGCCCAGGGGCTACAACTGTCTCTGATCACCCCAGCATCCTTCATCTCCTGTAACATACCCTTGGCACATTGATAGTGAGCTGGAGGTACAGGCCGGTACCTCTATTGGGTGGACGATCTCCAGGGAATATGATGTTGGACCCCTTTTACCTGACCAAAGTCTAGTGGGTGTTTGCTGAATACCCGCTCATATTCTTGGACCACCCGGTAAGCCCCATGCTTTTGGTGCAAAGGGGTGGAGTCAATGCCTACGTGTAACTTCTGACACCAATTCTCCAGCTGTTCTGCAGAGTCATTGTCCTGCACCTGGTCGGACGGGACCAAGGTTCTGCTGCTTGTATTGCGTTGTTACTGACAGTGAACAGTTTAGCAAAGGTGGCATATCTGGGTAATTAGACCTCTTTTTCCCCACAATTCAGGATGCATATCGGTACCCTCCTCTTATGGACATTGACTACCCCCCTGGCTGTCAGGATGGTGGGCCTACTATCAGAGTACACGGGTTCTACCAGGGCCTGGTAGTCTTGACCCCTAAGGCCTATTGCTGCTCGACACCAGATTAACATTTCACTCCTTGGGGGTATTGCAATGGGGATTGAATCACTCACTCTGACACTGCCGACTTCTCCACCAGACAGTTCTACCTGTTGTCTCTGCATCAGGGCTTTGATCTCTTTTTGCAGGACACACTGCTCACCAGAACTTGCAGTTTCGGCTACCTGTTGCAATAAAACAATAACCTCACCAAGACAATTTTCTATCACATTGGTACCTAAGGTCATTAGGGTTGAGCGAAACGGATCGTTTATTTTCAAAAGTCGCCGACTTTTGGCAAAGTCGGGTTTCATGAAACCCGACCCGATCCCTGTGTGGGGTCGACCATGCGGTACGCGACTTTCGCGCCAAAGTCGCGTTTCGTATGACGCGCTTGGTGCCATTTTTTCAGCCAATGAAGGAGCGTGGGCAGAGTGATGACATAGGTCTTAGGGGCGTGGACGACTATCGCCATCTTGTCGCTTGTGCGCTGTAGCGATTTGCAATGTGTAACACCAGCTTTTCTGTTCAGGGACGGAGGGGAGAGAGAGAGAGAGAGAGAGAGGAAAAAAAAAATTCCCATTGACTTTGCATTGGGTTTCGTGTTTCGGTCGATCCCCGACTTTTCGCCATAATCGGCCGATTTCACTCGACTCGACTTTTGAGATAGTCGGGTTTCACGAAACCCGACTCGACCCTAAAAAAGTAAAAGTCACTCAACCCTAAAGGTCATCATTGGGTTACATTCTCGCCGATCAATATCTACAGTTATCAGACCTTGGGCTTTCAACTCTACTCACCCCACCTTAATGGTCACCTCCTTATACCCCACTTGTGGCAAATGCTGACCATTGCTGGCGACTACTGTCAGATCATTATCCTGGCTGCAGGTAATATCAGAGTCAACCAGTACTGTTTGTAAAGAAAATATGAAGTATCGTTTCTCCTTGTGGAGAGTGACATGTTAAGCATATCGAGAAGAGGAGACTTAAAGCTGCAATGCTCCTCTAGGAAATATGCAAATTGTCTCTACAGAGAGGAGGAGGACTAGAACTCTAGTGCCACCTATTGGAAGTAGCAATCCTAACACGCGACTTAGGGTAAAAGCCAAACCAGAAACTCAATTTTCAGACACTGTGTTTTGGGGTACTGCCCCTCGTCAGTGGAAAGTGGAGATCTGGTTTGGCATGTCAATCTCCGCAAGGAGAAACGATACTTCTTGGATCCCGGTCAGACGCCTCTCACTCAGCCAAACCAGATCTCCACTGTGCACTGACGAGTGGCAGTACCCCGAAACACAGTGTCTGCAAATTGAGATTTTGGTTTGGCTTTTATCCTAAGTCATGTGACAAGGCTCGTTAAAGGGTTGACGTTGACTGTTAGGATTTCTACTTTCAATAGGTGGCACTAGAGTTCTAGTCCTCTTTCTCTCTGAAGAGACAATTTGCATTTTAAAAGAATATATGGCATAGTTGTCACCTGGGAGCCGTTGTCCAGTAAAGTATTCATGGGGATGCCGTCAATCACAACTGGGAGGACCGGTCGTCCTCCAACGTACTTGGCTCACCAGCTTTGTGGGCCTTGTCATCCTGCTCCTGGGGGTTGGCACTCTGACCAGGGGTTGATCATTTAAATTGCAGAATCATGCGACGTGCCCCACCTTGCTGCAGCGGCGGCAAATGGGTTGTTCATCCTGGTCGTAGCGATTGTTGACTCTCCCTCTGGTTGGTGGTATCCTCTTCTGCCGTCTCCACGGGATGTCATCTGGACTGGAGGCCAGCTGGATCTTCTAATTTGGGGATACTTGCATGGACTGCACGGTTTTGGTTAGTGCAGCCACACTGTTGGTTCCTGGACCTGGAGACGTAGTTCCGCAGAGGAGTTGTTATCTAGGGTCTGCGCGTCGGCCTCAGTGGGGCCCTGGGGAAAGGATGCCGCTTCCTGGTAGCATGTAATTGCCGGGTGCCTAGGGGTCACTGTGCCACTAAGATTTGGTTCACGCAGCACCCGGATGGCGCTATCCTTAAAGTGTGCAAAGTCCAGTTCAGGATTTTGTAGGGCCATTATGCTGTGTCCTTTGATTGTTAGACAGGAGTCCTTCTATAAACTGCTCCGTTAGCAACTTATCTTCATCTTGCACACTGTCAGCGTCAACCTGTTTTACAGCCCATAGCGCTTCTTGAAGGTTAAGGGCATAGTCCCGTGTACTGTCCTGTACCCTTTGCTTGCACCCAAAGAATCTCATTTTTATCTCTGCTGCAGTGCGAGTGTCAAAGGTGTCCTTCAGCCTGGCCAAGATTTGTTTGACAGTCCTTTTATCATTGCCCAGCATGACTTTATTTCCCTCTGGGCCGCACCGGTTAACGGGCCAGTGAGGATGCTGACTTTTTGACTCTAAAGGTACCTTCACACTGAACAATTTAACAACGATATCGCTAGCGATCCGTGACGTTGCAGCGTCCTGGATAGCGATATCGTTGTGTTTGACACGCAGCAGCGATCAGGATCCTGCTGTGACATCGCTGGTCGGAGCAGAAAGGCCAGAACTTTATTTCGTTGCTGGATCTCCCGCAGACATCGCTGAATCGGCGTGTGTGACGCCGATTCAGCGATGTCTTCACTGGTAACCAGGGTAAACATCGGGTTACTAAGCGCAGGGCCGCGCTTAGTAGCCCGATGTTTACCCTGGTTACCAGTGTAAATGTAAAAAAAAAAAAACACTACATACTTACATTCCGGTGTCTGCCGCTTCCCCCGGCGTTCTGCTTCCCTGCACTGTCAGCGCCGGCCGGCCGTAAAGCAGATTACGACGGTGACGTCACCGCTCTGCTTTACGGCCGGTCGGTGCTCACAGTCAGTGCAGGGAAGCAGAGCGCCGGGGGACAGACACCGGAATGTAAGTATGTAGTGTTTGTTTTTTTTTACATTTACACTGGTAACCAGGGTAAACATCGGGTTACTAAGCGCGGCCCTGCGCTTAGTAACCCGATGTTTACCCTGGTTACCAGGGGACATCGCATAGTTGGTTGCTGGAGAGCTGTCTTGTGTGACAGCTCTCCAGCGACCACACAGCGATGCTGCAGCGATCGGCATCGTTGTCTTGATCGCTGCAGCATCGCTAAATGTGACGGTACCTTAAGACAGGGGTACACTTTAAACAAACTACATATTCTCTCCTTGAAATCACTCAGGGTGTGTGACTCCCCTGAGTACTGCATAACAGCATTATGGAAGCTGTAACTGCGGCTGCCGCTGTATCTGGCCGGCTTATGGGGGCTGCGGCAGCTGCTGGATCTGGCTGTAACATGGGGGCTGCGGCTGCGCCCGCCGCTGGGTCTCCAACTGGATTGGACATTTGCTTCCCCCCTAGTGAACCTCAGCCAGGCCCTGCACATGCTACTGTAGTGAGCGACTGCTCCGCAGGCTATCTGGATGGTGTTCCTTCCGGTTTTTTCAGGCGGTGCTTCCTGCTTCTTCGCCCGCTGATGGCAGAACACGAAGCACAGCTTCCCTTCGTACTCTTTCTTTGGCTCTGCCCATGAAGACATGCGTCTGTTGCTCCTTGCACCCCACGCGGCGTGAAAAATGGTGGTTATCCCACAGTTTCATAAAGTCTATGGCGCACAGAACCCAGTTTGCTGGGTCGGTCCATCCATTTCGTGACGTCAAAAATGCAACACCCGCAAGGGTAGTGGGGCACTCGGAACCGGGTCTGACGATTCTTTAAGGGGTGGTCACGACAGCGGTGACCCGGTCCGTGGCCCTGGGCGCGAAATAAAAAGGGATTAGGGAATGTTTGTAGGGGATTGTTCATGACGCCACCTGTGGTATTCAGCTATAAATGGCCGACGCTACTTAGGGAGTCCGCAGGGGCCGATGGTGATGCAGCTTGGATGGTTCTGCTCCCCACAGGCAGTGCGGGGCCCCAGGGCTACTGGTACAGTTTTGTAAGGGAATTGTGGATGTTGAGGTGCAGGACTGAGGGTGCAGGAAAATGAGTAGAGGACACAAGGGCTGCAGTTTTCTTTACCTTCAATTCCTTGTCAAAGGTGCAGCCTGGAGCACAGGTAACAGGTGGTATTGGAGATCCGGGCAGCCTGGAAGCAATTCAGAGTCCCGATAGTCAGGTGGGGTTGGAAGCCTCCCTACAGCGCTGTTCTCTGGGTTCCTGATGCTTTATGCTCTATTCAAGTCCCTCTTACTGTCTTTCCATTAAACGGAACACTACCCGCATGGCAGGCAGCTTGAGCCTGTTTCAGTTGTCACTCTCTCGTGGTGCCTTCAGGTGTCAGATGGGAACAGAAGACCTGCAATCTCTGGTCCTCCTGTTTTAGTTGCTGAGCCTGCAGTTCCCAAACAACAACGGACTCCGGTGTCCAGTCCTTGGCGCTCAGTCCTGGGGTGAGTTCAGTCGCAGCTCCAATCCCTCGGTTTCTAATCACTTGCTTCCTCTTCCTCAGAATAGCTCTGACTGACTGACTGACTAACTCCACCTCTAGACCAGAACTTATCAGGGAAGCTCCCCTGAAATCAAGTATTAGAGCTCCCCTTCTGGTCTGGAGTCAGTAAAGTATTGCATGCTGATATACCTGCTAAGGGGATCCCTTCCTGCTTCCAGGCATGACATCACCCCCTGTGAGGGAGGCCTTGCCACTGTGGCATCCGGACTTCTGGGGTGCCACAATTCACTTTGCAGCTATAGTATAAGGTGCTGCCACAAGATGACTGCAGCCCAGCGCAGAGACTGGCAGAGACCTCGGAGCCACAAGACCACTGCAGCCCAGTGCTAAGACAGGCAGAGACCCCCATAGCATCAGTGCCGGAGCCGTGGGGGATTTAGCATTTTATGCTAGTTATTTTAAGGCTATGTGCACACGTTGCGGATTTCGCAGCGGATCTGCAGCTGCGGGACCGCAGCAGCTTTCCATGCGTTTACAGTACAATGTAAACCTATGGAAAACGCAATCCGCAGTGCCCATGCTGCGGAAAAAAACGCGCTGAAACGTTGCGGGTAACATTCCGCAGCATGTCACTTCTTTGTGCGGATTCCGCAGCGGTTTACACCTGCTCCATAATAGGAATCCACAGGTTTAAAACCGCAGGTGGAATCCACACAAAATCCGCATAAAATCTGCTGTAAATCCACAGAAAATCCGCAGGTAAAATGCAGAGCTCAAGACTACGTGTGCACATACCCTTACATTCTCAGAAAACCCCTGTAGACACTGTTCACACCCACCATTTTTGCTGTGGATTGATCTATGGCTCGAAATATTCTGCTTTTTCGCAGCCTTTTCACTTGCATTTTTGTTTCCCATTCATTTGAAAAGGGGTAAAAAAAAGCTGCAGAAATGCTGAAAGATGATAGGAACAGATTTATAAAAAAAAAAAGTGTCTTCTGGCCGGGGTCCATGTCTGGCAGATGTCCGTGTCTGGCTGCTGTACTGGGACAGTGCAGAATAGTATAGTAGACTGCACTATTCTATCCAATAGGATATTAAGCCTTGTTCACACTGCGCTTCTGCAGTGCGTCCGGGGACTCTGCCTGAATCCCCCTAAAATAGGATTCACATAAATCCCCTACGGGACCACAGACTGCACTGACACCAGCAGAGGTCAAATAAATTTGTTTTTGTTTTTTCTTCAATTGACTGATTTATTTTCTTAGGTTAGGTGAACATGGACAGGAATTGGCAATGCTTTGGATGTAGCACATGTCCGCTGACAGCTATGGAACGCAGGTGAATCCGCATGTGATCACTGAACTGTGCGAAATCCATTGTACTGGTGATATTTATCTTGAGGAGACAAGCGTCTCCGCAAGATAAGTTTACATGTTGCGGTCTGGAAAGACGCGCCACATGTTTGTTTCTGTGGGTGAGCTGCAGGTGTCAGTGCATGTAGAGTGGGCATGGTATTTCTTGAAATCCCATTCACTATGCTATAACATCTAAACGCTGCACAAGTACGCGGCGTACAACCCGCAGCGATTACTGACCGTCTGCACCTACCCTCAGAGTCTGTTTGTGTTTTTTCATCTAAGGCTGCCTTCACACTAGCAGTATTTGGTCAATATTTTACATCAGTATTTGCAAGCCAAAACCAGGAGTGGAACAATTAGAGGGAAAGTATAATAGAAACATGTGCACCACTTCTGTATTTATCACTCACTCCTGGTTTTGACTTACAAATACTGATGTAATATATTGACCAAATACTGCTAGTGTGACGGCAGCCTAAAAGTGACCACTTTTCTGTGGCTGTAGGGACAGAGGTACACGTTCAGAAAAAAAACATCACCTGTGGAATTGATTTGAGCTCCATTGCAATCTATGGCTCTATAGGGAATCCAGAAAGAACCCACCGAAAGACAGTGTGAACAGGCCCTAATATAAAACACAGGCATTAGACATTAACTGCTGATCCCTATTATGGCGACACTACAATTACAGAACTACACTGCTCAAAAAAATAAAGGGAACACTAAAATCCCACATCTTAGATATCAGTGAATGAAATATTCCAGTTGTAAATCTTTATTCATTGCATAGTGGAATGTGTTGAGAACTATAAAACCTAAAAATTATTAACGCAAATCACAACTAATATCCCACGGAGGTCTGAAGTTGGAATGATGCTCAAAATCAAAGTGGAAAATGAAGTTACAGGCTGATCCAACTTCAGTGGAAATGCCTCAAGACAAGGAAATGATGCTCAGTAGTGTGTGTGGCCTCCACATGCCTGTATGACCTCCCTACAATGCCTGAGCATGCTATTGATGAGGCGGCGGATGGTCTCCTGAGGGATCTCCTCCCAGACCTAGACTAAAGCATCCGCCAACTCCTGGACAGTCTGTGGTGCAACGTGAAGTTGGTGGATGGTGCGAGACATGATGTCCCAGATGTGTTCAATCGGATTCAGGTGTGTGTGGAACGGGCGGCCAGTCCATAGCTTCAATGCCTTCATCTTGCAGGAACTGCTGACACACTCCAGCCACATGGGGTCTGGCATTGTCCTGCATTAGGAGGAACCCAGGGCCAACTGCACCAGCATATGGTCTCACAAGGGGTCCGAGGATCTCATCTCGGTACCTAATGACAGTCAGTCTACCTCTGGTGAGCACATGGAGGGTTGTGCAGCCCTTCAAAGAAATGCCACCCCACACCATTACTGACCCACTGCCAAACCGGTCATGCTGAAGGATGTTGCAGGCAGCAGATTGCTCTCCACTGTGTCTCCAGACTCTGTCACGTCTGTCACATGTGCTCAGTGTGAACCTGCTTTCATCTGTGAAGAGCACAGGGCGCCAGTGGCGAATTTGCCAATCCTTGTGTTCTGTGGCAAATGCAAAGCGTCCTGCATGGTGTTGGGCTGTGAGCCCAACACCCATCTGTGGATGTCGGGCACTCAGACCATCCTCATGGAGTCAATTTCTAACGGTTTGTGCAGACACATGCACATTTGAGTCCTGCTGGAGGTCATTTTGCAGAGCTCTGGCAGTGCTTTTCCTGTTCCTCCTTGCACAAAGGCTGAGGTAGTGGTCCTGCTGCTGGGTTGTTGCCCTCCTACGGCCCCCTCCACGTCTCCTGGTGTACTGGCCTGTCTCCTGGTAGCACCTCCAGCCTCTTGACACTACGCTGACAGACACAGCAAACCTTCTTGCCACAGCTCGCATTGATGTGCCATCCTGGATGAGCTGCACTACCTGAGCCACTTGTGTGGGTTGTAGAGTCCGACTCATGCTACCACGAGTGTAAAAGCACAACCAACATTCAGAGTGACCAAAACATCAGCCAGAAAGCATTGGTACTGAAATGTGGTCTATGGTCCCCACCTGCAGAAGCATTCCATTATTGAGTATGTTTTGATAATTGCCAATAATTTCCATCTGTTGTCTTTTCCATTTCCACAATAGCATGTGAAATTGATTGTCAAACAGTGTGGCTTCCTAAGTTCACAGTTTGATTTCACATAAGTTTGATTTACTTGGAGTTATATTCTGTTGTTTAAGTGTTCCCTTTAATTTTTTCAGCAGTGTATATATGCAGCACATACAGTATACACAGATACACACTATACATGAACACACATTGCATATACTTTACAAAATAGAGAAACATACACTATAAACTGTATATATAGTATACAGACTGTTGTGAATTCTGTGGCTGAATTCGCTCCTGTGGTCACAAGTGGTACTGCAGCTTCTGGGCTTCCTCCCTCAGGTGTTCTGGTGAGCTCGTTGGCTGCTTTGTTATTTAACTCCACCTGATTCTGTCTTCCTTGCTCCTTGTCAATGTTCCAGTGTTGGATCTGAGCTTCTGGATCTTTCCTGTGGCCTGCTGCTCTGCATAGATAAGTGCTTCTTTGCTTTTGTTGCTGTTTTTTCTGTCCAGCTTGTCTATTCGTTTTTGCTGGAAGCTCTGAGACGCAAAGGGTGTACCGCCGTGCCGTTAGTTCGGCACGGTGGGTCTTTTTTTCCCCCTTTGCGTGGTTTTTTGCTTTAGGGTTTTTTGTAGACTGCAAAGTTCTCTTTGCTATCCTCGCTCTATCTAGAATATCGGGCCTCACTTTGCTGAATCTATTTCATCCCTACGTTTTGTCTTTTCATCTTGCTAACAGTCATTATGTGTGGGGGGCTGCCTTTTCCTTTGGGGTATTTCTCTGAGGCAAGTCAGGCTTGTATTTCTATCTTCAGGCTAGTCAGTTCCTCAGGCTGTGCCGAGTTGCATAGGTAGTGTCAGGCGCAATCCACAGCTGCCTTTAGTTGTGTTTAGGATAGGTTCAGGTATTGCGGTCTACAGAGATTCCACGTTTCAGAGCTCGTTCTATTGTTTTTGGGTTATTATCAGATCACTGTATGTGCTCTGTTTGCTGGCACACTGTGTCACTGGATTGCCTACATAACAGTACAAGGAGCCAAACTAATGATTCTCAATAGAGGGAAAAAAGAAGTTCTGACATCATTTTTTTTTTCTCTCAGCTCTGTGTTCAGTCTTTTTTTTCCCCTAGACATTTGGGTGCTTCAGGACACAGCTGTGGACATGGATATTCAGGGTCTGTGCTCTTCAATGGATAATCTCGTTATAAATGTACAAAAGATTCAAGATACTATTGATCAGAAATCTATGTTAGAACCAAGAATTCCTATTCCTGATTTGTTTTTTGGTGATAGAACTAAGTTTCTGAGCTTCAAAAATAATTGTAAGCTATTTCTGGCCTTGAAACCTCATTCTTCTGGTAATCCTATTCAACAGGTTTTGATTATTATTTCTTTTTTGCGCGGCGACCCTCAGGACTGGGCATTTTCTCTTGCGCCAGGAGACCCTGCATTGAGTAGTGTCGATGCGTTTTTCCTGGCGCTCGGATTACTGTACGATGAGCCTAATTCAGTGGATCAGGCTGAGAAAAATTTGCTGGCTTTGTGCCAGGGTCAGGATGATATAGAAGTATATTGTCAGAAATTTAGGAAGTGGTCAGTACTCACTCTGTGGAATGAATCTGCGCTGGCAGCTTTGTTCAGAAAGGGTCTCTCTGAGGCTCTTAAGGATGTCATGGTGGGTTTTCCTATGCCTGCTGGTTTGAATGAGTCTATGTCTTTGGCCATTCAGATCGGTCGTCGCTTGCGCGAGCGTAAATCTGTGCACCATCTGGCGGTATTGTCTGAGATTAAATCTGAGCCTATGCAGTGCGATAGGACTATGACCAGAGTTGAACGGCATGAACACAGACGTCTGAATGGGCTGTGTTTCTACTGTGGTGATTCCACTCATGCTATTTCTGATTGTCCTAAGCGCACTAAGCGGTTCGATAGGTCTGCCGTCATTGGTACTGTACAGTCCACATTCCTTCTGTCCATTACCTTGATATGCTCTTTGTCATCGTATTCTGTCATGGCGTTTGTGGATTCAGGCGCTGCCCTGAATCTGATGGATTTGGATTATGCTAAACGTTGTGGGTTTTTCTTGGAGCCTTTGCGGTGTCCTATTCCGTTGAGAGGAATTGATGCTACACCTTTGGCCAAGAATAAACCTCAGTACTGGGCCCAGCTGACCATGTGCATGGCTCCTGCACATCAGGAAGTTATTCGCTTTCTGGTGCTACATAATCTGCATGATGTGGTCGTGTTGGGGTTGCCATGGCTACAAACCCATAATCCAGTATTGGATTGGAACTCTATGTCGGTATCCAGCTGGGGTTGTCAGGGGGTACATGGTGATGTTCCATTTTTGTCTATTTCGTCATCCACTCCTTCTGAGGTCCCAGAGTTCTTGTCTGATTATCAGGATGTATTTGAAGAGTCCAAGTCCGATGCCCTACCTCCGCATAGGGATTGTGATTGTGCTATCAATTTGATTCCTGGTAGTAAATTCCCTAAAGGTCGTTTATTTAATTTATCCGTGCCTGAACACGCCGCTATGCGCAGTTATGTGAAGGAATCCCTGGAGAAGGGGTATATTCGCCCATCGTCATCACCACTGGGAGCAGGGTTCTTTTTTGTAGCCAAGAAGGATGGTTCGCTGAGACCGTGTATTGATTACCGCCTTCTTAATAAGATCACTGTTAAATTTCAGTATCCCTTGCCATTGTTATCTGACTTGTTTGCTCGGATTAAGGGGGCTAGTTGGTTCATTTAGATAGATCTTCGTGGTGCGTATAATCTGGTGAGAATCAGGCAAGGAGATGAATGGAAAACTGCATTTAATACGCCCGAGGGTCATTTTGAGTATCTAGTGATGCCGTTCGGACTTGCCAATGCTCCATCTGTGTTTCAGTCTTTTATGCATGACATCTTCCGTGAGTATCTGGATAAATTCCTGATTGTTTACTTGGATGACATTTTGATCTTCTCAGATGATTGGGAGTCTCATGTGAAGCAGGTCAGAATGGTTTTCCAGGTCCTGCGTGCTAATTCTTTGTTTGTGAAGGGATCAAAGTGTCTCTTCGGTGTGCAGAAAGTTTCATTTTTGGGGTTCATCTTTTCCCCTTCTACTATCGAGATGGATCCGGTTAAGGTCCAAGCCATCCAGGATTGGACTCAGCCGACATCTCTGAAAAGTCTGCAAAAGTTCCTGGGCTTTGCTAATTTTTATCGTCGCTTCATCTGTAATTTTTCTAGCATTGCCAAACCATTGACCGATTTGACCAAGAAGGGTGCTGATTTGGTTAATTGGTCTTCTGCTGCCGTGGAAGCTTTTCAGGAGTTGAAGTGTCGTTTTTGTTCTGCCCCTGTGTTGTGTCAACCTGATGTTTCTCTTCCGTTCCAGGTCGAGGTTGATGCTTCTGAGATTGGAGCAGGGGCGATTTTGTCACAGAGAGGTTCTGGTTGCTCAGTGTTGAAACCATGTGCTTTCTTTTCCAGGAAGTTTTCTGCTGCTGAGCGTAATTATCATGTGGGCAACCGAGAGTTGCTGGCCATGAAGTGGGCATTCGAGGAGTGGCGTCATTGGCTTGAAGGAGCTAAGCATCGCGTGGTGGTATTGACTGATCATAGGAATCTTACTTATCTCGAGTCTGCCAAGCGCTTGAATCCTAGACAGGCCCGTTGGTCGTTATTTTTTGCTCGCTTCGATTTTGTGATTTCGTACCTTCCGGGCTCTAAAAATGTGAAGGCGGATGCTCTGTCTAGGAGTTTTGTGCCCGACTCTCCGGGTTTATCTGAGCCGGCGAGTATCCTCAAGGAAGGAGTCATTGTGTCTGCCATCTCCCCTGATTTGCGGCGAGTGTTGCAAAGATTTCAGGCGAATAAACCTGATCGTTGTCCGGCGGAGAAACTGTTCGTCCCTGATAGGTGGACTAGTAAAGTTATCTCTGAACTTCATTGTTCGGTGTTGGCTGGTCATCCTGGAATCTTTGGTACCAGAGAGTTAGTGGCTAGATCCTTCTGGTGGCCATCTCTGTCACGGGATGTACGTACTTTTGTGCAGTCCTGTGGGATTTGTGCTAGGGCTAAGCCCTGCTGTTCACGTGCCAGTGGGTTGCTTTTGCCCTTGCCGGTCCCGAAGAGGCCTTGGACACATATTTCGATGGATTTCATTTCTGACCTTCCCGTTTCTCAAAAGATGTCAGTCATTTGGGTGGTCTGTGATCGCTTTTCTAAAATGGTCCATCTGGTGCCCTTGGTTAAATTGCCTTCCTCCTCTGATTTGGTACCTTTGTTCTTCCAGCATGTGGTTCGTTTGCATGGCATTCCTGAGAATATTGTTTCTGACAGAGGTTCCCAGTTTGTTTCAAGGTTCTGGCGAGCCTTTTGTGGTAGGATGGGCATTGACCTATCTTTTTCCTCGGCTTTCCATCCTCAAACTAATGGCCAGACCGAACGAACCAATCAGACCTTGGAAACATATCTGAGATGTTTTGTTTCTGCAGACCAGGATGATTGGGTGTCCTTTTTGCCGTTGGCTGAGTTCGCCCTTAATAATCGGGCCAGCTCGGCTACCTTGGTCTCTCCATTTTTCTGCAATTCTGGGTTCCATCCTCGCTTCTCTTCAGGACAGGTTGAGTCTTCGGACTGTCCTGGTGTGGATTCTGTGGTGGACAGGTTGCAGCAGATCTGGACTCAGGTAGTGGACAATTTGACCTTGTCCCAGGAGAAGGCTCAACTTTTCGCTAATCGCAGACGCCGTGTGGGTCCCCGACTTCGTGTTGGGGATCTGGTTTGGTTATCTTCTCATCATATTCCTATGAAGGTTTCCTCTCCTAAATTTAAACCTCGTTTTATTGGTCCATATAGGATTTCTGAGATTCTCAATCCTGTGTCCTTTCGTCTGACCCTCCCGGACTCCTTTTCCATACATAATGTATTCCATAGGTCGTTGTTGCGGAGATACGTGGCACCTATGGTTCCATCTGTTGAGCCTCCTGCCCCGGTTTTGGTGGAGGGGGAATTGGAGTATATTGTGGAGAAAATTTTGGATTCTCGTGTCTCTAAACGGAAACTCCAGTATCTGGTTAAATGGAAGGGTTATGCTCAGGAAGATAATTCCTGGGTTTTTGCCTCTGATGTCCATTCTCCAGATCTTGTTCGTGCCTTTCATGTGGCTCATCCTGGTCGGCCTGGGGGCTCTGGTGAGGGTTCGGTGACCCCTCCTCAAGGGGGGGTACTGTTGTGAATTCTGTGGCTGAATTCACTCCTGTGGTCACAAGTGGTACTGCAGCTTCTGGGCTTCCTCCCTCAGGTGTTCTGGTGAGCTCGTTGGCTGCTTTGTTATTTAACTCCACCTGATTCTGTCTTCCTTGCTCCTTGTCAATGTTCCAGTGTTGGATCTGAGCTTCTGGATCTTTCCTGTGGCCTGCTGCTCTGCTTAGATAAGTGCTTCTTTGCTTTTGTTGCTGTTTTTTCTGTCCAGCTTGTCTATTCGTTTTTGCTGGAAGCTCTGAGACGCAAAGGGTGTACCGCCGTGCCGTTAGTTCGGCACGGTGGGTCTTTTTGCCCCCTTTGCGTGGTTTTTTGCTTTAGGGTTTTTTGTAGACTGCAAAGTTCTCTTTGCTATCCTCGCTCTATCTAGAATATCGGGCCTCACTTTGCTGAATCTATTTCATCCCTACGTTTTGTCTTTTCATCTTGCTAACAGTCATTATGTGTGGGGGGCTGCCTTTTCCTTTGGGGTATTTCTCTGAGGCAAGTCAGGCTTGTATTTCTATCTTCAGGCTAGTCAGTTCCTCAGGCTGTGCCGAGTTGCATAGGCAGTGTCAGGCGCAATCCACAGCTGCCTTTAGTTGTGTTTAGGATAGGTTCAGGTATTGCGGTCTACAGAGATTCCACGTCTCAGAGCTCGTTCTATTGTTTTTGGGTTATTATCAGATCACTGTATGTGCTCTGTTTGCTGGCACACTGTGTCACTGGATTGCCTACATAACAACAGACAGTGTGTACCAGGACATATATAAATATATAAGGTGCACACACAGAAACATTCAGTTTATATACAGTATACTCATATACATATACACAATATACTGCACACATGCAGTATACAAATATAATATACACAGACACACATCCTATGTTCTGTACGTACTGCATATATACTGTATGTTCCAGGACTAGAAGGAGGATTGTTATCCGTAAAGCGTCTGATAGCCAAAGGACTAAAGGTACCTTCACACATAACGATTTCGTTAACGATATCGTTGCTTTTTGTGACGTAGCAACGATATCGTTAACGAAATCGTTATGCGTGACAGCGACCAATGATCAGGCCCCTGCTGGGAGATCGTTGGTCGCTGGGAATGATCAGGACCTTTTTTTTGGTCGCTGATCACCCGCTGACATCGCTGAATCGGCGTGTGTGACGCCGATCCAGCGATGTGTTCACTGGTAACCAGGGTAAATATCGGGTTACTAAGCGCAGGGCCGCGCTTAGTAACCCGATGTTTACCCTGGTTACCATTGTAAAAGTTAAAAAAAACAAACAGTGCATACTTACATTCCGGTGTCTGTCCACCGGCCTCAGCTTCCCTGCACTGTGTCAGCGCCGGCCGGCCGTAAAGCAGAGCACAGAGTTATAGTCCTCAGAATAAAGCGATGCAAAAATAATTATTTTTTCTATAAAATAGTTTTTATCGTATAAAAACGCCAAAACATAAAAAAAAGATATAAATGAGATATCGCTGTAATCGTACTGACCCGAAGAATAAAACTGCTGTATCAATTTTATCAAACGCGGAACGGTATAAACGTCTCCCCCAAAAGAAATTCATGAATAGCTGGTTTTTGGTAATTCTGCCTCACAAAAATCGGAATAAAAAGTGATCAAAAAATGTCACGTGCCCGAAAATGTTACCAATAAAAACGTCAACTCGTCCCGCAAAAAACAAGACCTCACATGACACTGTGGACTCAAATATCGAAAAATTATAGCTCTCAAAATGTGGTAACGCAAAAAATATTTTTTGCAATAAAAAGCGTCTTTCAGTGTGTGACGGCAATCATAAAAATCCACTAAAAATCCCGCTATAAAAGTAAATCAAAACCCCCTTCATCACCCCCTTAGTTAGGGAAAAATAAAAAAATTTGAAAAACGTATTTATTTCCATTTTCCCATTAGGGTTAGGGCTAGGGTTAGGGCTAGGGTTAGGGTTAGGGCTAGGGTTAGGGTTAGGGCTTGGGTTAGGGCTAGGGTTAGGGTTAGGGTTAGCGCTAGGGTTAGGGCTAGGGTTAGGGTTAGGGTTAGGGCTAGGGTTAGGGCTAGGGCTAGGGTTAGGGCTAGGGTTATGGTTAGGGCTAGGGTTAGGGCTAGGGTTAAGGCTACAGTTAGGGTTAAGGCTACAGTTAGGGTTGGGGCTAAAATTAGGGTTAGGGTTTGGATTACATTTGCGGTTGGGAATAGGGTTGGGATTAGGGTTAGGGGTGTGTCTGGGTTAGAGGTGTGGTTAGGGTTACCGTTGGAATTAGGGTTAGGGGTGTGTTTGGATTAGGGTTTCAGTTATAATTGGGGGGTTTCCACTGTTTAGGCACATCAGGGGCTCTCCAAACGCGACACGGCGTCCGATCTCAATTCCAGCCAATTCTGCATTGAAAAAGTAAAACAGTGCTCCTTCCCTTCCGAGCTCTCCCGTGTGTCCAAACAGGAGTTTACCCCAACATATGGGGTATCAGTGTACTAAGGACAAATTGGACAACAACTTTTGGGGTCCAATTTCTCCTGTTACCCTCGAGAAAATACAAAACTGGGGGCTAAAAAATAATTTGGGGGGGAATTTTTTTTATTATTTTCACGGCTCTGCGTTAGAAACTGTAGTGAAACACTTGGGGGCTCAAAGTTCTCACAACACATCTAGATAAGTTCCTTGGGGGGTCTAGTTTCCAATATGGGGTCACTTGTGGGGGGTTTCTACTGTTTAGGTACATTAGGGGCTCTGTAAACGCCATGTGACGCCTACAGACCATTCCATCTAAGTCTGTATTCCAAATGGCGCTCCTTCCCTTCCGAGCCCTCCCATGCGCCCAAACGGTGGTTCCCCCCCACATATGGGGTATCAACGCACTCAGGACAAATTGCACAACAACTTTTGGGGTCCAATTTCTCCTGTTACCCTCGGAAAAATACAAAACTGGGGACTAAAAAATTATTTTTGTGGGAAAACATTTTTGTTTTATTTTTACGGCTCTGCATTATAAACTTCTATGAAGCACTTGGTGGGTCAAAGTGCTCACCACACCTCTAGATAAGTTCCTTAGGGGGTCTCCTTTCCAAAATGGTGTCACTTGTGGGGGGTTTCAATGTTTAGGCACATCAGTGGCTCTTCAAACGCAACATGGCGTCCCATCTCAATTCCTGTCAATTTTGCATTGAAAGGTCAAACGGCGCTCCTTCCCTTCCGAGCTCTCCCATGCGCCCAAACAGTGGTTTACCCCCACATATGGGGTATCAGAGTACTCAGGACAAATTGTGCAACAACTTTTTGGTTCCAATTTCTTCTCTTACCATTGGGAAAATAAAAAATTGGGGGCGAAAAGATAATTTTTGTGAAAAAAAAAATGATTTTTTATTTTTACGGTTCTGCATTATAAACTTCTGTGAAGCACTTGGTGGGTGAAAGTGCTCACCACACATCTAGATAAATTCCTTAGGGGGTCTCCTTTCCAAAATGGTGTCACTTGTGGGGGGTTTCAATGTTTAGGCACATCAGTGGCTCTTCAAACGCAACATGGCGTCCCATCTCAATTCCTGTCAATTTTGCATTGAAAGGTCAAAAGGCGCTCCTTCCCTTCCGAGCTCTCCCATGCGCCCAAACAGTGGTTTACCCCCACATATGGGGTATCAGAGTACTCAGGACAAATTGTGCAACAACTTTTTGGTTCCAATTTCTTCTCTTACCATTGGGAAAATAAAAAATTGGGGGCGAAAAGATAATTTTTGTGAAAAAAAAATGATTTTTTATTTTTACGGTTCTGCATTATAAACTTCTGTGAAGCACTTGGTGGGTCAAAGTGCTCACCACACCTCTAGATAAGTTCCTTAGGGGGTCTACTTTCCAAAATGGTGTCACTTGTGGGGGGTTTCAATGTTTAGGCACATCAGTGGCTCTCCAAACGCAACATGGCATCCCATCTCAATTCCAGTCAATTTTGCATTAAAAAGTCAAATGGCGCTCCTTCGCTTCCAAGCTCTGTCATGCACCCAAACAGTGGTTTACCTCCACTTATGGGGTATCGGCGTACTCAGGACAAATTGTACAACAAGGTTTGGGGTCCATTTTCTCCTGTAACCCTTGGTAAAATAAAACAAATTGGAGCTGAAGTAAATTTTTTGTGAAAAAAAGTTAAATGTTAATTTTTATTTAAACATTCCAAAAATTCCTGTGAAACACCTGAAGAGTTAATAAACTTCTTGAATGTGGTTTTGAGAACCTTGAGGGGTGCAGTTTTTAGAATGGTGTCACACTTGGGTATTTTCTATCATATAGACCCCTCAAAATGACTTCAAATGAGATGTGGTCCCTAAAATAAAATGGTGTTGTAAATATGAGAAATTGCTGGTCAACTTTTAACCCTTAGGTTCACACTACGTTAGTGCAGTCCGTTCAACATATCCGTTAAACGGACTGCACTAACGCAAGTGCCGGCACTTGCACAGCGCTACATCTGCGCTAGCGGCGAGCTAGCAGTGACGGACCCGGAAACGCTGCAGGCGGCGTCTCGGGTCCGGCACTCAATGACGGCACATCGCTAGCGCACGCCCATTGTGGGCATGCGCTAGCGATGCGCTCGCCATTGCTTGTAATGGCGGCGTTAACGGACTACGTTACACCGCGTTATGCCGCGGTGTAACGTAGTCCGTTAAACGGGTTCACACAACGCAGTGTGAACCCAGCCTTATAACTTCCTAACAAAAAAAAATTTTTGGTTCCAAAATTGTGCTGATGTAAAGTAGACATGTGGGAAATGTTACTTATTAAGTATTTTGTGTGACATATCTCTGTGATTTAATTGCATAAAAATTCAAAGTTGGAAAATTGCGAAATTTTCAAAATTTTCACCATATTTCCGTTTTTTTCACAAAAAACGCAGGTAATATCAAAGAAATTTTACCACTATCATGAAGCACAATATGTCACGAGAAAACAATGTCAGAATCACCAGGATCCATTGAAGCGTTCCAGAGTTATAACCTCATAAAGGGACAGTGGTCAGAATTGTAAAAATTGGCCCGGTCCATAACGTGCAAACCACCCTTGGGGGTAAAGGGGTTAACAGTCGTGGGGAGTAGCTAATAGTAAGTAGTTCATAAATAAAAATATAAATAAATCAATAATTTATATAAAATTATACACAGGAGAAAACACTCGGCCAGTCATATAATGCATCCATATAATATACCATATCTTATAGCTGGTCAAGGATACAAATCCTCCAATGTTAGCACCTGTGTCATATTTCATCCACCCCTGGCTATAGACCACACCACAGCAGGTATACTGCTCTTCTAAGGAGCCTTATTTATTAGCAAGTGCTCTAGTAATTACCTTAGACCGACCATGGTAGGTATGCCACTGACACCGGCAGCAGCGCGTCCGCCCCGACGAGCGTTTCGGACTCTTTTCTCAAGGGGCCTATGCAGACTCTATATAGTAGAATGTAACCCCATAGGCAGGCTCTATGTAGTATAATGCACCCCCATAGGCAGAATCTATATGGTAAAATATGGTATAATGCACCCCCCCATACTCAGACTCTATATGGTTTAATGCACCCCCATAGGCAGACACTATTTGGTATAATGCACACCCATAGACAGACTCTATATATAGTAGCATAATGTACCCCCATAGGGAGACTCTATATGCAGTAATATAATGTACCACCCATAGACAGAGGGTTGTGAGGGAATCCTGGGAAGAGGAGCCGCACCCTTCTGAAGTGTCCATTGTGGAGTATGTCATGCGCCTCCGTGACAAGATACAGACCTGGACGCAGTTGGGACATCAATGGCGTTGTCCCCATTGGAGCTCACAATTCAAATTCCCTATCAGTATGTCTTTGGAGTGTGGGAGGAAACTGGTGGAAGCCTATGTGGATCGCCCCCCAAGGGCTAGGGGTACTCGATACCGGGTCCTTCGGTTCTCAAGGGGGATGTCACGGTGGCTGACCCGGTCCGTGGCCCTGGGACGTCCGTGTAAAAGGGGGAAAGGTCTTTAAAGGGATAATGTTCGTGACGCCACCTGTGGTATTCGGTCAGGGTGACCGACGCTTAGGGGTCCGCTGGGGTGATGTTATGGCAGCTAGATGGTATACCTTATGGGGCTGCCCATGTTGCCTGTATATCTTTCATCATTTTTGCATGTATTTATTATACAGTGGGAGCCATTCATGATCCTCTACATCACTGATATCTGCCTCATACACAAATCTATTCACCTAACATTGATAATGTTTCTATACAATAAAACATAAATAACTATTAGAAAATTCGATTGCAAACACTGTATTCAGAATAGCAGTAATGTGTTATAAAATCAGATTGCATTATGCTGACCATGCTGCAGTAGCTTTTGCTTTTCTACTTATTTTGGGGAAGGTAATGGAAAACTCATCAGTTTTGTGATTATCTTCTCTATTTGGACTGAAGTGACACCCAGCATTACTCCACGCTTTTTCTTATCAAGCTGTAGCTGGGCTGGGAAGGTTGGCCATACAAAAGAAAGAATGCTGAGTTTTCTCACTTGATATATCAAAACACATGCATACAATATATTGTAACATCTACTGTAAAAAATAGCAAAATAACAATGGCACACGTAGGAGGGTTGTAAAATGGCAATAAACCAAGCAAGGATTTCTGTTGTGGACCTAATTACAGAAGATGTCACAAGTATTGGGTGCAACTGCGGCCTGGCCCGTGTGGGAGGGTGGTCTGACAATGCCAATTTCACCTGGATGTGCATCCTCAAAAGCTGAAATGTATTGCGGCACAGACACCAACTGGTTCCCTGGCTGCAATACACACTACCAGTCAGAGGTCAGCAGCTGACGTCAGCTTTCCAGTGATGTGCAGCGCATGACAGATCTGTGCCAATGCGCCAAAATCAACTGACGACTTCTGTACTGACTACAGAACAAAACACTGCGCGGTGTGGGAGAGGGTGAAGGTTGTTAGAATTGTTTGTTTCTTTTTAAAATGTGCTGGAGAATAACGGAAGAGGCCCAGCATGGGGGACATTATACCAGGATGGGGAGATTATACTTGGATGGGGGACATTATATCAGGATGGGGGACATTATACCAGGATGGGCATATTATACCAGGATGGAGAACATTATACCCTGATGGGTGATATTATACCAGGATGAGGAGATCATACTAGGATGGGGGACATTATACCAATTGAGGGACATTATACCAGTAGGGGGCATTATACCAGGATCAGAACATAATATCAGGCTGGGTGGCACTATACGAGAATGGTGGGCATTATACCAGGATGGGGGCATTATATCAGGAATGGGGTCCAGGTTGGGAGAAAATGTTATAGCATGGGGCTCAGAATGGAGATCATTATTGCAGGAACAAGCCAGGAGAGGGGACATTATTATACAAGAAGTGAACACGTATGTCTTATACGATCTACAAGGGCCCATACATCTGACCAACATACAGGGGGTGCCCAGCTCCAAATTTTGCATTTGGGCCTATCAGATTCTAGTTACACCACTGGTCACACATATTTATATACTTTTAGACCATCAGCTTTTATAGGTCCGTTTACATGAGCAGAAAATTGTTAAATGGACGAACAATACAAATGTAACTAATGATCAATAAACAATAGCACATAAGTGATTACAAAGGGTGAGAATCAGGATAGAAATTGTTGAAAAACAATTGTTTCAGTATTCCATCAAACATTGTGCACTGTGTTCTCACTGATGGATAATCTGAAGTGTATATGTGTTCAACATAGCAAACAAAATTAATTAGACATTGTTAGAAATTTTTTAGTAATGCCATTTTTCTTCAGCAAGGTAATGTATCCATGGTTTTGGACAGAAGTGTCTAGTTAACAAAGTTTAGGATTAAAAATACCTTTTTGGCACAGTACCTACATTTTTGAGTATCCACTCGCTCCAATTCTCCAACTCTTACTGACTGAAGAACTAACTACTGTGTTTCCCGAAAATAATACCTACTACAAAAAAAATTCCTAGCAGGATTTTCCAGATTTTTGGAGTTTGCTTGAAATATATTCCCTACTCTAAGTCTATGGAGCCTTTTTTGACGCTTCATGTATAAACCACTTCCGAGTCACACTGAGAGCAGCGTGACCCAGAAAGTCAGGAGAGTGGCGACATCGCTCAGAAGGGACGCACAATGACGCTGGATCCCAGAGAAAGTAGAGGTAGGTGAGAATATTAACACACTCTCACTACATTACATGCACATACTCAAACATCTACTAAAAAAAAAAAATCTTTTAAATCTAACACTCGCTTTAACCCCCTCATCTGTCATACATGTATGGTGCAAGTCGGTAGTGGGCGTACGGAGCAGGCAGGTAATGACCGCTGTATTGCTGTATATAGCACAAGTGATCAGAGGATCGCATCTTAGTCTCCTGAGGTTACTAACAAATATAGTGCAAAATAAAAAAAAGTTTTAAAAAATATGAAAAAAGTTCAAATCATCACCCTTTTCCTCCATTAAAAATAAAGATCATAAAATAATTTAAAAATGCACATATGTGGTATAGTTTTGTTCAGAAAAGTCCAATCTATTAAAATATAAAAATAATTAACCCGATCAGTAAAAACTCTGAACAAAAATAATCCCTCACACAGCTTCATTAACTGAAAAATGAAAACTTTACGGGTCTCGCAAAATGGCGACAACAAAAGATTTTTATTTTCAAACTTCTGATTTTCTTTTACCACCAAAATAATTTTAAAACTGGACATGTTTGGTATCGCCGTAATTGCACTGGTGAGAAGGATCATATTGTCAGGTCATTTTTACCACAACAATTCCCAAAAAAACAATGCAACAAGTGCATTTTTTTCACAATTTCACTGCACTTGGAATGTTTTTCCCATATTTATATTTCATACAGAGCTAGATAGCATAAAAGCCGGTACTTCAATTGTCGGCTTTTGCCAAGTCCTTACCAAACCCGACAGGATATGAGACATGGTTTACATACAGTAAACCATTTAATATCCATTACATTTTTATATGTCCCTCACTAATAATGTTAACCAGAGAAAAGAAAAGAGCCACTCTACAAAAACCGCACACCACAATAAAGTATAAATATATAAAAGGTAAACTTTTATTGATGCATAATATTAAAAACATCTAAAACATCCCCACAAAAAAACCCAAAGATCCTGCCAGACATATTTTAGACCGAAGACTGTATGGTAACAGTTAATATAACATAACTCCCAACCAGATGTAAAATATATAGCATGACCTAATATGGTGACCTAAATCACTGAATATACCCCAGAGATGAAACCAACATTATATACAATATGGTGGACAAAAGCCCATATATCAGAGCATAATAACATACCCTCTTCTGGGAGAAAGCTACAACCTGTATGCCAGATAAAGAGGAGCGGACCAGGGGACGAACAGGGCTGGTATAGGATCATGTAAAGTCCAGATGAAAAAAGGGTTAAATCACCAAGTGGTAGCAATAACCGCAAAGGTCCCAGCAGAGGCGTAGCTAGGGTTTTGGTTCAGAGGGGGCGAAGCTTCTAAGTGGGCTCCTAACCAGGTAACTTTGAATATAACTGGGTGACGCGCCCTAATAGTGGAGGAGAACTTCAGCAGATGACCGTGCTATTATTGAAGATGATCTCTATATAAAGACCAACATGGATATTACCGCCATATGGTCAGTAGTAGATACCAGTCCTACAGAACATGTAAGAGATCACAGCACAGTTACAGATAATGTCTTACCGCTGAAGTCCTTTATGATGGAATCGTTCACTTTTCATGTCTTTTCCATCTGGCCCAGACCGACATGACAACTTCTTCCAGCCAGGACTCATCTGCAGAGAATACAACAAAGACACATTTCACTTCTAATATTCCAGTCCCATCACCATCTATTCCCAACCTGCACAAACTCTTCATCCTGCTGATACCCCAATACTGAGCCGCTGCTGCCGTATGTGTCCCTATTACTACACCTGATACCCCAATACTGAGCCTCTGCTGCCGTATGTGTCCCTATTATTGCACCTGATACCCCAATACTGAGCTGCTGCCGTATGTGTCCCTATTACTGCCCCTGATACCCCAATACTGAGCCGCTGCTGCCGTATGTGTCCCTATTACTACGCCTGATACCCCAATACTGAGCCACTGCTGCCATAGGTGTCCCTATTACTGCACCTGATACCCCAATACTGAGCCGCTGCTGCCGTATGTGTCCCTATTACTGCCCGATACCGCAATACTGAGCCGCTGCTGCCGTATGTGTCCCTATTACTGCCCCTGATACCCAAATACTGAGCCGCTGCTGCCATATGTGTCCCTATTACTGCACCTGATGCCCCAATACTGAGCCGCTGCTGCCATATGTGTCCCTATTACTGCCCCTGATACCCCAATACTGAGCCGCTGCTGCCATATGTGCCCCTATTACTGCACCTGATACCCCAATACTGAGCTGCTGCCGTATGTGTCCCTATTACTGCCCCTGATACCCCAATACTGAGCCGCTGCTGCCGTATGTGTCCCTATTACTACACCTGATACCCCAATACTGAGCCACTGCTGCCATCGGTGTCCCTATTACTGCACCTGATACCCCAATACTGAGCCGCTGCTGCCGTATGTGTCCCTATTACTGCACCTGATACCCCAATACTGAGCCGCTGCTGCCGTATGTGTCCCTATTACTGCACCTGATACCCCAATACTGAGCCGCTGCTGCTGTATGTGTCCCTATTACTGCCTCTGATACCCCAATACTGAGTCGCTGCTGCCATATGTGTCCCTATTACTGCACCTGATACCCCAATACTGAGCCGCTGCTGCCGTATGTGTCCCTATTACTGCACCTGATACCCCAATACTGAGCCGCTGCTGCCGTATGTGTCCCTATTACTGCACCTGGTACCCAATACTGAGCCGCTGCTGCCGTATGTGTCCCTATTACTGCACCTGATACCCTAATACTGAGCCGCTGCTGCCGTATGTGTCCCTATTACTGCACCTGCTGTGTGGTTCTCTGTACCCTCTAAAGTAATGCCGGGTGCAAGTGCCCTATAAATTAGTGCCCACATTTTGCCCCCTAGAAAGTAATATTGCCCTGTGTGCCCCTTTGATAGTCACAGTAACCTGAGTTCCCCTATAACAATAAGTGCCCACTTTACATTTAATAATAATGTCCTCAGTCTCCCCCCTGTACAGCTCACCTATACAAAGTATAATGCCCCCTAACTGTATAGTACCACCCACACAGTATACTGACCCCTTATTAGCCTCCAAACTGTTTGATGGCTCCAACACTATATGATGGCCCCCTCACTGTAATCCCCACACTGTATGATGCCCCTTCACTGTGTGATGGCCCCATAGATAACCTCCATATAGTATAATGTGCCAGATAGTCCTCAATATAGTACAAGGCAGCACCCCATAGGCAGACCCTGTAGTATAAGACAGCACCCCTATCGGCAGACCCTGTAGTATAAGACAGTACCCCATAGGCAGACCCTGTAGTATAAGGCAGCACCCCATAGGCAGCCCTTGTAGTATTAAGCAGCACCCCCATAGGCAGATCCTGTATATAAGGCAGCATCCCCCAGAGGCAGATACTGTATATAAGGCAGCACCCTCCCCAATAGGCAGATCCTGTATGTAAGGCTGCACCCCCCCCCCCCCAATAGGCAGATCCTGCAAATAAGGCAGCACCCCCCCAATAGGCAGATCATGCATATAAGGCAGCACTCCCCCCCCCCCCCCAAATAGGCAGATCATGCATATAAGGCAGCATTCCCCCCATAGGCAGATCATGTATATAAGGCAGCACCCCCATAGCCAGATCCTGTATTTAAGGCAGCACTCCCCCCAATAGGCAGATCATGTATATAAGGCAGCGCCCCCCCAATAGGCAGATCCTGTAAATAAGGTAGCACACCCCCCCCCAATAGGCAGATCCTGTAAATAAGGCAGCACTCCCCCCCAAATAGGTAGATCCTGTAAATAAGGCAGCACCCCCCCAATAGGCAGATCCTGTAAATAAGGCAGCACTCCCCCCCCCCAAATAGGTAGATTCTGTAAATAAGGCAGCACTCCCTCCCCCCCAAACAGGCAGATCATGTATATAAGGCAGTGCCCCCAATAGGCAGATCCTGTAAATAAGGCCGCACTCCCCCCCCCCAAATAGGCAGATCCTATAAATAAGGCAGCACTCCCCCCCCAATAGGCAGATCATGTATATAAGGCAGCGCCCCCCCAATAGGCAGATCCTAGAAATAAGGCAGCACCCCCCCAAATAGGCAGATCCTGTAAATAAGGCAGCACTCCCCCCCAAATAGGCAGATCATGTATATAAGGCAGCGCCCCCCCCCCCCCCCAATAGGCAGATGCTGTAAATAAGGCAGCACTCCCCCCCATAGGCAGATCCTGTAAATAAGGCAGCACTCCCCCCCAAATAGGCAGATCCTATAAATAAGGCAGCACTCCCCCCCAATAGGCAGATCATGTATATAAGGCAACGCCCCCCCAAAAGGCAGATCCTGTAAATAAGGCAGCACACCCCCCAAATAGGCAGATCCTGTAAATAAGGCAGCACCCCCCCAATAGGCAGATCCTGTAAATAAGGCAGCACTCCCCCCCAAATAGGCAGATCCTATAAATGAGGCAGCACTCCCCCCATAGGCAGATCCTATAAATAAACAAATACTCACCTCTCTTTCTCCTTGTTCCAGCGGCGCTCCCTGCTCCCGCTCATCCACTGACAGCGGGCGCAGGGCGGTGACGTCATCGTGCCCACTGTCAGTATGGGGGATGATGGGGGAAGGAGCGCAGCGCTCCTTCCCTCATCAATGCGGTGAGCTGTATCGGCTAGATGCCGATACAGCTCACATTGCAATAACGGGCAGGGGGCCCACTGCTGGCACCGGCACCACCCCTCCCCCCCCCCCCCCCCCGCCTGCCCAGGGGCCCTATAGCGGCAGAGCAGGGAGATCGATTCTCCCTGCCCTGTCATAGAATGTAACTGCATCGGCACGCTGCACGCGCCGATGCAGTTACAGTAGCGTAGCTCCAAGTGGGCCCCCTCAGAGCGCGGGGCCCGGGGCGATGGCCCCCTCTGCCCCCCCGGTAGCTACGCTACTGGGTCCCAGCAAAGAGACCGATTGCCACTGGTACTGGTCTTAGATATAACACCTGGGCCAAACATGGGACCCAAAAGACACACAGGGGGCCATACAGGTTGTAGCTTTCTCCCAGAAGAGGGTATGTTATTATGCTCTGATATATGGGCTTTTGTCCACCATATTGTATATAATGTTGGTTTCATCTCTGGGGTATATATTCAGTGATTTAGGTCACCATATTAGGTCATGCTATATATTTTACATCTGGTTGGGAGTTATGTTATATTAACTGTTACCATACAGTCTTCAGTCTAAAATATGTCTGGCAGGATCTTTGGGTTTTTTTGTGGGGATGTTTTAGATGTTTTTAATATTATGCATTAATAAAAGTTTACCTTTTATATATTTATACTTTACTGTGGTGTGCGGATTTGGTAGAGTGGCTCTTTTCTTTTCTCTGGTTCATGTTGTTTGCCACTACTCCTGTTATGACCTGGTGGTCAGGACAATAATAGAGCACACGGAATGACCTGATAGTTACTGATAATAAGGACGAGCTCTGGGACGTGGGAACTCTGCTGACCGCAATCCCTAAACACACTAGAAATAGCCGTGGACTGCGCCTAACGCTTCCTATGCAACTCGGCACAGCCTAAGAAACTAGCTAGCCCTGAAGATAGAAAAATAAAGCTCTACCTTGCCTCAGAGAAATTCCCCAAAGGAAAAGGCAGCCCCCCACATATAATGACTGTGAGTAAAGATGAAAATACAAACACAGAGATGAAATAGATTTAGCAAAGTGAGGCCCGACTAACTGAACAGACCGAGGATAGGAAAGGTTACTTTGCGGTCAGCACAAAAACCTACAAAAAGACCACGCAGAGGGCGCAAAAAGACCCTCCGCACCGACTCACGGTGCGGAGGCGCTCCCTCTGCGTCCCAGAGCTTCCAGCAAGCAAGACAACAAATTAAATAGCAAGCTGGACAGAAAAATAGCAAACCAAAGAAATACAAGCTGGAACTTAGCTTCTGATGGGAAGACAGGTCACAAGAACGATCCAGGAGTGAACAGACCAATACTGGAACATTGACAGGTGGCATGGAGCAAAGATCTAAGTGGAGTTAAATAGAGCAGCAGCTAACGAATTAACCTCGTCACCTGTGAAACTCAGAAACACCCACCAGAGGAAGTCCATGGACAGAACCAGCCGAAGTACCATTCATGACCACAGGAGGGAGCCCGACAACAGAATTCACAACAGTACCCCCCCCCCCTTTAGGAGGGGCCACTGAACCCCCACCAGAGCCCCCAGGCCGACCAGGATGAGCCAAATGAAAGGCTCGAACCAGATCGGCAGCATGAACATCAGAGGCAAAAACACAGGAATAATCTTCCTGACCATAACCCTTCCACTTGACCAGGTACTGGAGTTTCCGTCTCGAAACACGAGAATCCAAAATCTTCTCCACCATATACTCCAACTCCCCCTCAACTAACACCGGGGCAGGAGGATCAACGGATGGAAGCACAGGCACCACGTATCTCCGCAATAACGACCTATGGAGCACATTTTGGATGGCAAAAGAAGCAGGAAGGGCCAAACGAAATGACACAGGATTGATAACCTCAGAAATCTTATACGGACCAATGAAACGAGGCTTAAACTTAGGAGAGGAAACCTTCATAGGAACATAACGAGACGACAACCAAACCAAATCCCCAACACGAAGTCGGGGACCCACACAGCGCCGGCGGTTAGCGAAACGTTGAGCCTTCTCCTGGGACAATGTCAAATTGTCCACCACATGAGTCCAAATCTGCTGCAACCTATCCACCACAGTATCTACACCAGGACAGTCTGAAGACTCAACCTGCCCTGAAGAGAAACGAGGATGGAAACCAGAATTGCAGAAAAACGGCGAAACCAAAGTAGCCGAGCTGGCCCGATTATTAAGGGCGAACTCAGCCAACGGCAAAAAGGACACCCAATCATCCGAAAACACCAAAATATCATCCAAATACACAATCAGGAATTTATCCAGGTACTCTCGGAAGATGTCATGCATAAAGGACTGAAATACTGATGGAGCATTGGAAAGCCCGAATGGCATAACCAGGTACTCAAAATGGCCCTCGGGCGTATTAAATGCCGTCTTCCATTCATCGCCTTGTTTAATACGCACAAGATTATACGCCCCTCGAAGATCTATCTTGGTGAACCAACTAGCCCCTTTAATACAAGCAAACAAATCAGACAGCAACGGCAAAGGATACTGAAATTTGACTGTAATTTTATTAAGAAGGTGGTAATCAATACAAGGTCTCAAAGAACCATCCTTCTTGGCCACAAAAAAGAACCCTGCTCCTAACGGTGATGACGACGGGCGAATATGGCCTTTCTCCAAGGATTCCTTTATATAACTCCGCATAGCGGCGTGTTCTGGCACAGATAAATTGAACAATCGGCCCTTAGGAAACTTACTACCAGGAATCAAATTAATTGCACAATCGCAATCCCTATGAGGAGGTAGGGCACTGGCTTTGGGCTCATCAAATACATCCCGATAATCCGACAAAAACTCTGGAACTTCAGAAGGAGTGGAAGACGAAATAGACAAAAATGGAACATCACCATGTACCCCCTGGCAACCCCAGCTGGACACAGACATAGATTTCCAGTCCAATACTGGATTATGAACCTGTAGCCATGGCAACCCCAAAACGACCACATCATGCAGATTATGCAACACCAGAAAGCGAATATCTTCCTGATGTGCAGGAGCCATGCACATGGTCAATTGGGTCCAATACTGAGGCTTATTCTTGGCCAAAGGCGTAGCATCAATTCCTCTCAATGGAATAGGATACTGCAAGGGCTCCAAGAAAAAACCACAGCGCCTAGCATACTCCAAGTCCATCAAATTCAGGGCAGCGCCTGAATCCACAAATGCCATAACAGAATAGGATGACAAAGAGCAAATCAGAGTAACAGACAATAAAAATTTAGACTGTACCGTACCAATGGTGGCAGACCTAGCGAACCGCTTAGTGCGCTTAGGACAATCGGAGATAGCATGAGTGGAATCACCACAGTAAAAACATAGCCCATTCCGACGTCTGTGTTCTTGCCGTTCAGCTCTGGTCAAAGTCCTATCACATTGCATAGGCTCAGGCCCATGCTCAGATAGTACCGCCAAATGGTGCACAGCTTTACGCTCACGCAAGCGTCGATCGATCTGAATGGCCAAGGACATAGACTCATTCAGACCAGCAGGCATGGGAAACCCAACCATGACATCCTTAAGGGCTTCAGAGAGACCCTTTCTGAAGATTGCTGCCATTCATTCCACTGAGTGAGCACAGACCACTTTCTAAACTTCTGACAATATATCTCCGCTTCATCCTGACCCTGACACAGAGCCAGCAAGATTTTCTCTGCCTGATCCACTGAATTAGGTTCGTCATAAAGCAATCCAAGCGCCAGGAAAAACGCATCAACATCACGCAATGCCGGATCTCCTGGCGCAAGGGAAAATGCCCAGTCTTGAGGGTCACCACGTAACAACGAAATAATGATCTTTACTTGTTAAACAGGGTCACCTGAGGAGCGAGGTTTCAAGGCAAGAAACAATTTACAATTATTTTTGAAATTCAAGAACTTAGATCTATCACCAAAAAACAAATCAGGAATTGGAATCCTAGGCTCTGACATCGGATTCTGAACCACAAAATCTTGAATGTTTTGTATCCTTGTAGTGAGATTATCCATCCAAGAGGACAGACCTTGAATGTCCATGTTTACACCAGTGTCCTGAACCACCCAGAGGTAAAGGGGAAAATAGAGACAAAACACACTGCAAAGAAAAAAAAATGGTCTCAGAACTTCTCTTATCCCCCTATTGAGATGCATTAGTACTTTGGGCCACCTGTACTGTTATGACCTGGTGGTCAGGACAATAATGCACCTGGTGGTTAAGAGCACACGGAATGGCCTGATAGTTACTGATAATAAGGACGAGCTCTGGGACGTGGGAACTCTGCTGACCGCAATCCCTAAACCTATCAAACACACTAGAAATAGCCGTGGATTGCGCCTAACGCTCCCTATGCAACTCGGCACAGCCTAAGAAACTAGCTAGCCCTGAAGATAGAAAAATAAAGCCTACCTTGCCTCAGAGAAATTCCCCAAAAGAAAAGGCAGCCCCCCACATATAATGACTGTGAGTAAAGATGAAAATACAAACACAGAGATGAAATAGAATTAGCAAAGTGAGGCCCGACTAACTGAACAGACCGAGGATAGGAAAGGTTACTTTGCGGTCAGCACAAAAACCTACAAAAAGACCACGCAGAGGGCGCAAAAAGACCCACGGTGCGGAGGCGCTCCCTCTGCGTCCCAGAGCTTCCAGCAAGCAAGACAACAAATTAAATAGCAAGCTGGACAGAAAAATAGGAAACCAAAGAAATACAAGCTGGAACTTAGCTTCTGATGGGAAGACAGGTCACAAGAACGATCCAGGAGTGAACAGACCAATACTGGAACATTGACAGGTGGCATGGAGCAAAGATCTAAGTGGAGTTAAATAGAGCAGCAGCTAACGAATTAACCTCGTCACCTGTGAAACTCAGAAACACCCACCAGAGGAAGTCCATGGACAGAACCAGCCGAAGTACCATTCATGACCACAGGAGGGAGCCCGACAACAGAATTCACAACATTCTCCGCACCCCTCGTACATTTTCATTGATTATAGTGTTGTGCGCCGACATCTGCTCTTTGCATCACTAATAATGTTAGCAGTGTGTGTGCAAAATTGGGGAGCTCTAGGTGTTAAAATAAAGGGTTAAATCACGGAAAAAACCACACCTCAAATCAACTCCAGGCTTAATTGAGAATGACATAACGAAGGGATTGCCCACACCTGTCCATGAAATAGCCTTGGAGTCAATTGTCCAATTACTTTTGGTCCCTTTTAAAAACAGGGTGGCACATGTTATGGAGCTGAAACTCCTAAACCCTTCATCCAATTTTTACGTGGGTACCCTAAAATGAAAGCTGAAAGTCTGAACTTCAACTCCATTTGAATTGTTTTGTTTAAAATTCATTGTGGTAATATCTATAACCATAATTAGAAAAATGTTGTCTCTGTCCAAATATATATGGACCTAACTGTATATACTATATACAGGAGGAGATGACACACAGGTATATACTATATACAGGAGGAGTTGACATACAGGTATATACTATATAAAAGAGGAGATGACACACAGGTATATACTATATGCAGGAGGAGATGACATACAGCTATATACTATATACAGGTGGAGATGACATACAGGTATATACTATATACAGGAGGAGATGACACACAGGTATATACTACATAAAGGAGAAGATGACACACAGGTATATACTATATACAGGAGGAGTTGACATACAGGTATATATTATATATAGTGTTATGATCTGGTGGCCTTGGAGCAGCATGAGACGTACTCTGGAGAAGGTGGTCCCTGTACTGACCGCAAACCCTGAACCTAGCAGCGCAATTAGAAGTAGCCGTGGGGGGTACCTAACACTCCCTAGACCCCTCGGCACAGCCTAAGATCTAACTACCCCTAAAGACAGAAACAGGAAACCTATCTTGCCTCAGAGAAAATCCCCAAAGGATAGATAGCCCCCCACAAATATTGACTGTGAGAGGAGAGGGAAATAACATACGCAGATATGAAATCAGATTTTAGCATAGGAGGCCATACTAGCTAAAAAGAAAGAATAGAACAGAGTACTATGCGGTCAGTATAAAAACACTAGAAAATATCCACCGCAGAAAATACGGATCACCACATTCGACTAAAGACATGGGGGGTATATCTGCATCTCCAGAGAAATAGCTGGGCTGCAAAAAATCCTTCACAGACCAAGCTGGACAAGACAAAAACATGAAAATGCACAGAGCTATAAGATCCACAGCAGGTGGACAGCAAAAACAAAGCCAGGACTTATCTTTGTAGAAAAACAGCAAACTGGAGAGACCAGCAGGAAAGTGAATCCTTCAAGAACAATGGACAACTGGCACTGACTAAAGGATCCAGCAAAGCTATATACCCCAGTCAATTTTGCAATTAGTAGATACACCTGTCCACTCCTGCAGTCCAGGCACAACTGCATTACCCTCTACAACCACCGGAGGGAGCCCAAAAGCTGAATTCACAACAATATAGAAGGAGATGACATACAGGTATTTACTATATACAGGAGGAGATGACATACAGGTATATACTATATACAGGAGGAGATGACACACAGGTATACAGGTCCTTCTCAAATAATTAGCATATAGTGTTAAATTTCATTATTTACCATAATGTAATGATTACAATTAAACTTTCATATATTATAGATTCATTATCCACCAACTGAAATTTGTCAGGTCTTTTATTGTTTTAATACTGATGATTTTGGCATACAACTCCTGATAACCCAAAAAACCTGTCTCAATAAATTAGCATATCAAGAAAAGGTTCTCTAAACGACCTATTACCCTAATCTTCTGAATCAACTAATTAACTCTAAACACATGCAAAAGATACCTGAGGCTTTTATAAACTCCCTGCCTGGTTCATTACTCAAAACCCCCATCATGGGTAAGACTAGCGACCTGACAGATGTCAAGAAGGCCATCATTGGCACCCTCAAGCAAGAGGGTAAGACCCAGAAAGAAATTTCTCAACAAATAGGCTGTTCCCAGAGTGCTGTATCAAGGCACCTCAATGGTAAGTCTGTTGGAAGGAAACAATGTGGCAGAAAACGCTGTACAACGAGAAGAGGAGACCGGACCCTGAGGAAGATTGTGGAGAAGGACCGATTCCAGACCTTGGGGAACCTGAGGAAGCAGTGGACTGAGTCTGGTGTGGAAACATCCAGAGCCACCGTGCACAGGCGTGTGCAGGAAATGGGCTACAGGTGCCGCATTCCCCAGGTAAAGCCACTTTTGAACCATAAACAGCGGCAGAGGCGCCTGACCTGGGCTACAGAGAAGCAGCACTGGACTGTTGCTAAGTGGTCCCAAGTACTTTTTTCTGATGAAAGCAAATTTTGCATGTCATTCGGAAATCAAGGTGCCAGAGTCTGGAGGAAGACTGGGGAGAAGGAAATGCCAAAATGCCTGAAGTCCAGTGTCAAGTACCCACAGTCAGTGATGGTGTGGGGTGCCATGTCAGCTGCTGGTGTTGGTCCACTGTGTTTCAGCAAGGGCAGGGTCAATGCAGCTAGCTATCAGGAGATTTTGGAGCACTTCATGCTTCCATCGGCTGAAATGCTTTATGGAGATGAAGATTTCATTTTTCAGCACGACCTGGCACCTGCTCACAGTGCCAAAACCACTGGTAAATGGTTTACTGACCATGTTATTACTGTGCTCAATTGGCCTGACCTGAACCCCATAGAGAATCTGTGGGATATTGTGAAGAGAAAGTTGAGAGACGCAAGACCCAACACTCTGGATGAGCTTAAGGCCGCTATTGAAGCATCCTGGGCCTCCATAACATCTCAGCAGTGTCACAGGCTGATTGCCTCCATGCCACGCCGCATTGAAGCAGTCATTTCTGCCAAAGGATTCCCGACCAAGTATTGAGTGCATAACTGAACATTATTATTTGTTGGTTTTTTTGTTTGTTATTAAAAAACACTTTTATTTGATTGGATGGGTGAAATGTGCTAATTTATTGAGACAGGTTTTTTGGGTTATCAGGAGTTGTATGCCAAAATCATCAGTATTAAAACAATAAAAGACCTGACAAATTTCAGTTGGTGGATAATGAATCTATAATATATGAAAGTTTAATTGTAATCATTACATTATGGTAAATAATGAAATTTAACACTATATGCTAATTTTTTGAGAAGGACCTGTATACTATAAAAAGGAGGAGATGACACACAGGTATATACTATATACAGAAGGAGATGACACAGGTATATAGTATATACAGGAGGAGATGACATACAGGTATATAAGTGCAGCGTCCCAGAGACCTGGTCGTTGCAGTATGGCACTCTGCCGCTAAGGGGAGTAACGGTACGTCTGATGGCACTAAGAAGTTCTCTTGACCAGGTATCAACAGAACACATTACACTTCACACTCCGGCCACTAGGGGGAGAAAAAGGCTTTATTTATTGGGCCACTCCTCACACTGGTAAAACTAGGGGCTGGGGAGGAAGTTAGTCAGAAGCTGACTGGGTTGGATCCAGGCAACATCCCGTGGCAGGGGGTGTTGCAGGGGGAAGGCACAGGGGGGTCCCTGTCAGGCGTGGGAACCTGGCAGGTGCCTAGCGAACAGAACAGAACGTGATGGAACCGCACCTGCACACCCTGCGGCGGTATCCTAAGAAAGAGACACGAAGGGAAGGATATTGGGGAACCGTGTAAACGAGATCAAGCACAAAGGAGAGCCAGTAAGAGTCGTGCCGAGAGAGAGGCAACATCTTACTGAGGCGCGTAGTCGGTGGCCGGAACACCGCAGGAGTAACTGACTTCAGGCCTTACTTCAAACTCCGCTGGACAGTTAATCATAGGTTGGCTGTCTACCTTACTACACCTACGAAGACATAGGGGGCAACATTGGGAGAGGGGCGTCGCTAGGGTCCCGGAAGACCTCCAAGCCTTCCCGTCATACGGGTGGCGTCCTAGCCATAACATACCTGTGGGACGTTAGAAACTAGTAACATCTGGAACCAAAGAACGAGAGAGAGCTGTAGAGAACGAACGAACGAACGAGAACAGCAGTTGTGAGGACTATTCCGAATGCTCAGCAGGGTAGGACTACAACACACAGGCGCTAGTGGTAGGCAACGATTTCCATCTGCGAAGGAAACTCTGGATGTGCCCATCGGACCGGCCGGTGTCTGAAAGCCCTGTTAAACGTACTCTGGATTGAGGATCCGGAAGCCTTCAGTAAAGAGGTAAAGAGACTGCAACCTTGTGTCCTCATTATTGACTGTACCATACACCATCACCATCCACCTTACTGGGAAGCCCTGGGGACATACTTCACCTGTGGGAAGGTATACCATCTAGCTGCCATTCCATCACCCCAGTGGACCCCATAGCAGCGTCGGTCACCCTGACCGAACACGACAGGTGGCGTCACGAACCACTGACAGACTGTTTCACCACTTTCCTTGGACGCCCCTTAGCAGGGTCGCGGACCGGGTCTAGCCACCGTGACAGCCTCAGAACCGAACCAGAGAGGCCCGGTACCGAAACACGTGGCCCTGTGTCTGGGGGCGATCCAACTTGGCGTCACGAACAGGATTGTACTTAAGCCTGAAGAATTGGGTCATGTGTGCCTTGGAACTGTGATTGAAACGTGTTGGACTGTGATTTATTGCAAGGACTGTGAATTGCCATCTACCGCAAGGTTCCCGCCAAAACCGCCGCCATTGTAGCGCCACGAGGAGCGCATGAGAAGAAGAAGGGCGTGAAAGTGGGCGTGAGTAAGCTGGAGAGCACGAAAGATAATGGCCGCCCAGTCTAAGTATTGCTGTATCCTGAGGGCGGGTCCGTCAGCGGCTGAGGTCCGCCTTCTCATCTTCTATGGCGGGCGGAGACCGAAGAAACAAAACTATGACTCAGACGGAGTGGAGCTGGAAAGCCGAGGAGGCTTGCGGAGAAAGATGGCCCAGTCTAGATCCCCATCACCGGAGGATTATACCGGCATGCCGCCGCTGGAGAAGATCGAGTCCTGGGAGCAGTCCGCGGAGCCCCCGCTGCCTGCACTGTTATGACCTGGTGGTTAGGAGCACCCGGAATGACCTGATAGTTAAACCTCATACAGGACGAGCTCTGGGATGTGGGAACTCTGCTGACCGCAAGCCCTAATCCTATCACACACACTAGAAATAGCCGTGGAGTGCTCCTGACCAGACCTAGGCGCCTCGTCACAGCCTAAGAGCTATCTAGCCCTAGAGATGGAAAATAAAGCCTACCTTGCCTCAGAGAAATTCCCCAAAGGTAAAGGAAGCCCCCCACATATATTGACTGTGAGTAAAGATGAAAGTCACAAACGCAGAAATGAAACAGGTTTCAGCAAAGGGAAGCCAGACTTACTAAATAGACAGAGGATAGGAAAGGTAACTTTGCGATCAGCACAAAAACCTACAAACGACCACGCAGAGTGTGCAAAAAAGACCTCCGCACCGACTCACGGTGCGGAGGGGCCACTCTGCATCCCAGAGCTTCCAGCTAGCAAGACAAAATCATGATAACCAGCTGGACAAGAAAACAGTGAACAAATAATGACTATCAGGAACTTAGCTTCTGCAGGAGAAGGCAGGTCACCAGAGAGATCCAGGAGCAAACTGAACAAATGCAAAAACATTGACAGCTGGCATGGAGTAACGATCTGAGAGGAGTTAAATAGAGCAGCCAACCAAAGGATAAACCACGTCACCTGTGTAAGGAACCTCAGAAGCCGCAGCTTCACTCATAGCCACCAGAGGGAGCCCATAGACAGAACGACCACAGGAGGGAGTTCGACAACAGAATTCACAACACTGCACCAGACCAGGTGACCGCCCCTGAGGAACGGCGTGGAGCTGCCAGAGCCCTCACCTGCGGGCGAACTCGGTATCCTGCCGATCGGGGATCGGTGTTCCGCCGACGCATTACCCGACTACCGGCGCGGTTGGTGGAGTTCCGGAGTCCGCATCATTCGACCCGGAAACGCGTGAGTGGGACATGGGCTCCTTCCCCTGGGGGGATTATTGGAAGCACCTCATAGCTGAGCATGCCAGGGACGTGGAACGGGAGGCCCGCGGTGAGCTGCTGGATGAGTCGTTGCCGAAATGGGGAGTGGTGATCGTTTACCAGCCCCAGGGAGTAAGAGGCTTTGTCCAGGAAATCGGATCGACAATAAGGGTCCATATCACCCGGGAGGTGGTGGAGGCTGGCCTGCGGGGCGACAGTAAGGCTTCCGTCCTGCTGCCGGGAGATGCGGTAAGCTACTGCAGATACCAGAAGGGCCACGGCTGGTGGGCTCGGGATATCCAGCGCTGTACCTCCGTCCTGGTTGCTGCCAAGTCCTTGGAGGAAGAACTGGCTGAAGCAGCGGCAGCCGCTGCTGCTGTCCCTCGGATTGCTCACTGGACTCCCGCACTGCCAGAAATAGGCCGGGATTTGAGGCTTCCCAGACCCTCGAGGTCTGCCTGTCCGGTTAGGCCCTGGCAGAGGCCACCAGAGCAGAAATAAACCTCGGAGATCTGAAAAATGTACATAGTTACTTAACTGTTTCCTGCTGCTTCTTTAAACCCGACCAGGGTTAGCTCCTGGGGATCCCTTTGTTTACCCGGGATCCCTAATGTTTTCTATTTCTTTTCTACGTTTGCACAAGTTATCATTGTTTAAAAGACTGCCGGATCATGGACGGTGAATGAATCCAAAACTGTTTTTGTATATAGTTTGCACCTTCTTAAAGGTGCTCCCTACTGGTTTTACAAGCGAGAGAAGACTTTGCGAAGATGATGCTTCCAGATATGACGCAGAAGGTCTTGCTTTCGATGGACTGGCAGACAGAGAGAGAATCTGCACTAGAGACTTGGGGTCCCTCTTAAAGGGAATGTTTACATGATGGCTTTAATAAAAGTTGAAACGTTAATAATGTTAAAATTTAGAAAGTTTGATAATGTTAATAAAGATTGAGGACAGGAAAGCTTGAAGTGAACCCGTAGGGGTTAGAGAGAGAGTCCTCCTGAGAGATGTAGAAAGATGGTCGGCACAATGGCAGTAGGCCCAGCCAAGGAGCTAGGCGGCCCTGCATTGGTGAAGTTGGAACGGAAAGAGAAGTTGAGTTATATAGCATTTTATGGTAGGCCTTTAGTGGGTTCAGCGTGTACGCCCTTAAAGGAAAAGTTAACTTATTGTTCAGAGTTTGCACTTAGTAGAATATCCGGCTGGGTACTGAGTTATTTATAGTCAAAAATGTTATTTAAAAGTATTTAACCTTGTTTTTGTTTGTAACTTTCAAGTGTCCTTACCTCCCATAAAGGGAAGCACCTTTTCTATTTACTTGTTCTAAGCATTTAAAAAATTTGTATGTCTTTTGCTGTATTATATTGTTGTTCTTCTTCCCAGTCCAGGAGTACTGGATTTAACCGGGGGGGAGTGCAGCGCCCCAGAGACCTGGTCGTTGCAGTATGGCACTCTGCCGCTAAGGGGAGTAACGGTACGTCTGATGGCACTAAGGAGTTCTCTTGACCAGGTATCACCAGAACACATTACACTTCACACTCCGGCCACTAGGGGGAGAAAAAGGCTTTATTTATTGGGCCACTCCTCACACTGGTAAAACTAGGGGCTGGGGAGGAAGTTAGTCAGAAGCTGACTGGGTTGGATCCAGGCAACATCCCATGGCAGGAGGTGTTGCAGGGAGAGGCGTCAGGCGTGGGAACCTGGCAGGTGCCTAGCGAACAGAACAGAACGTGATGGAACCGCACCTGCACACCCTGCGGCGGTATCCTAAGAAAGAGACACGAAGGGAAGGATATTGTGGAACCGTGTAAATGAGATCAAGCACAAAGGAGAGCCAGTAAGAGTCGTGCCGAGAGAGAGGCAACATCTTACTGAGGCGCGTAGTCGCTGGCCGGAACACCGTAGGAGTAACTTACTTCAGGCCTTAATTCAAACTCCGCTGGACAGTTAATCATAGGTTGGCTGTCTACCTTACTACACCTACGAAGACATAGGGGGCAACATTGGGAGAGGGGCGTCGCTAGGGTCCCGGAAGACCTCCAAGCCTTCCCGTCATACGGGTGGCGTCCTAGCCATAACATACCTGGGGGACGTTAGAAACTAGTAACATCTGGAACCAAAGAACGAGAGAGAGCTGTAGAGAACAAACGAGAACAGCAGTTGTGAGGACTATTCCGAATGCTCAGCAGGGTAGGACTACAACACACAGGCGCTAGTGGTAGGCAACGATTTCCATCTGCGAAGGAAACTCTGGATGTGCCCATCGGACCGGCTGGTCTCTGAGAGCCCTGTTAAACATACTCTGGATTGAGGATCCGGAAGCCTTCAGTAAAGAGGTAAAGAGACTGCAACCTTGTGCCCTCATTATTGACTGTACCATACACCATCACCATCCACCTTACTGGGAAGCCCTGGGGACATACTTCACCTGTGGGAAGGTATACCATCCAGCTGCCATTCCATCACCCCAGTGGACCCCATAGCAGCGTCGGTCACCCTGACCGAACACGACAGGTGGCGTCACGAACCACTGACAGACTGTTTCACCACTTTCCTTGGACGCCCCTTAGCAGGGTCGCGGACCGGGTCTAGCCACCGTGACAGCCTCAAAACCGAACCAGAGAGGCCCGGTACCGAAACACGTGGCCCTGTGTCTGGGGGCGATCCATATATATACAGGGGGAGATGATAAAGGTATATACTATATATAGGAGCAGATGACACATAGATAGACAGAAGGAGATGACACAGGTATATACTATATATAGAGGAGATGACATACAGGTATATACTATATACAGGAGGAGATGACACGAAGGTATATACTATATACAGGAGCAGATGACACACAGGTATATACTATATACAGTAGGAGATGACACACTGGTACATACAGTATACAGGAGGAGATGACATGCAGGTATATACTATGTATAGGAGGAGATAACATGCAGGTATATACTATATACAGGAGGAGATGACATACAAGTATATACTGTATACAGGAGGATATGACATAGAGGAATATACTATATTCAAGAGGAGATGACATCCAGGTATATACTATATACAGGAGGAGATGACATACAGGTGTATAATATATAGCAGGAGAAGACATACAGGTATATACTATATACAGGAGGAGATGACACAGGTATATACTATATACAGGAGATGACATCCAGGTGTATACTATATACAGTGTTGTGAATTCTGTGGCTGAATTCACTCCTGTGGTCACAAGTGGTACTGCAGCTTCTGAGCTTCCTCCCTCAGGTGTTCTGGTGAGCTCGTTAACTGCTTCATTACTTAACTCCGCCTGATGCTGCTATCCTTGCTCCTTGTCAATGTTTCAGTGTTGGATCTGAGCTTCTCCTGATTGTTCCTGTGACCTGCTGCTCTGTATAGCTAAGTGCCTTTTGCTTTTTTGTTGCTTTTTTTCTGTCCAGCTTGTCTTTTGTTTTGCTGGAAGCTCTGAGACGCAAAGGGTGTACCGCCGTGCCGTTAGTTCGGCACGGTGGGGTTTTTTTGCCCCCTTTGCGTGGTTTTGCTTTAGGGTTTTTTGTAGACTGCAAAGTTCGCTTTACTGTCCTCGCTCTGTCCTAGAATATCGGGCCCCACTTTGCTGAATCTATTTCATCCCTACGTTTTGTCTTTTCATCTTACTCACAGTCATTATATGTGGGGGGCTGCCTTTTCCTTTGGGGAATTTCTCTGGGGCAAGTCAGGCCTATTTTTCTATCTTCAGGCTAGCTAGTTTCTTAGGCTGTGCCGAGTTGCCTAGGTAGTTGTTAGGCGCAATCCACAGCCGCTTTTAGTTGTGTTTAGGATAGGATCAGGTGTGCAGTCTACAGAGTTTCCACGTCTCAGAGCTCGTTCTTGTATTTTTGGGTATTTGTCAGATCACTGTGTGCGCTCTGATCACAAGGTACACTGTGTTTCTGGATTGCCTTCATAACACCTGTCATTAGCAAACATAACAGTACAAGGAGCCAAACTAATGATTCTCAATAGAGGGAAAGGAAAAGTTCTGACATCATTTTTTTTTTTTTTTTTTCTGCTCTGTGTTCACTTTTTTTTTTTTTCCCTAGACATTTGGGTGATTCTGGACACAGGTGTGGATATGGATATTCAGGGTCTGTGCTCTTCAATGGATAATCTCGTTATAAATGTACAAAAAATTCAAGATACTATTGATCAGAAATCTATGTTAGAACCAAGAATTCCTATTCCTGATTTGTTTTTTGGAGATAGAACTAAGTTTCTAAGTTTCAAAAATAATTGTAAGCTATTTCTGGCCTTGAAACCTCATTCTTCTGGTAATCCTATTCAACAGGTTTTGATTATTATTTCTTTTTTGCGCGGCGACCCTCAAGACTGGGCATTTTCTCTTGCGCCAGGAGACCCTGCATTGAGTAGTGTCGATGCGTTTTTCCTGGCGCTCGGATTGCTGTACGATGAGCCTAATTCAGTGGATCAGGCTGAGAAAAATTTGCTGGCTTTGTGCCAGGGTCAGGATGATATAGAAGTATATTGTCAGAAATTTAGGAAATGGTCAGTACTCACTCAGTGGAATGAATCTGCGCTGGCAGCTTTGTTCAGAAAGGGTCTCTCTGAGGCTCTTAAGGATGTCATGGTGGGATTTCCTATGCCTGCTGGTTTGAATGAGTCTTTGTCTTTGGCCATTCAGATCGGTCGACGCTTGCGCGAGCGTAAATCTGTGCACCATTTGGCGGTACTGCCTGAGGTTAAACCTGAGCCTATGCAGTGCGATAGGACTATGACTAGAGTTGAACGGCATGAACACAGACGTCTGAATGGGCTGTGTTTCTACTGTGGTGATTCCACTCATGCTATTTCTGATTGTCCTAAGCGCACTAAACGGTCCGCTAGGTCTGCCGTCATTGGTACTGTACAGTCCAAATTCCTTCTGTCCATTACCTTGATATGCTCTTTGTCGTCGTTTTCTGTCATGGCGTTTGTGGATTCGGGCGCTGCCCTGAATCTGATGGATTTGGATTATGCTAAACGTTGTGGGTTTTTCTTGGAGCCTTTGCGGTGTCCTATTCCGTTGAGAGGAATTGATGCTACACCTTTGGCCAAGAATAAACCTCAATACTGGGCCCAGCTGACCATGTGCATGGCTCCTGCACATCAGGAAGTTATTCGCTTTCTGGTGTTGCATAATCTGCATGATGTGGTCGTGTTGGGGTTGCCATGGCTACAAACCCATAATCCAGTATTGGATTGGAATTCCATGTCGGTATCCAGCTGGGGTTGTCAGGGGGTACATGGTGATGTTCCATTTTTGTCGATTTCGTCATCCACCCCTTCTGAGGTCCCAGAGTTCTTGTCGGATTATCAGGATGTATTTGAAGAGCCCAAGTCCGATGCTCTACCTCCGCATAGGGATTGTGATTGTGCTATCAATTTGATTCCTGGTAGTAAATTCCCTAAAGGTCGATTATTTAATTTATCCGTGCCCGAACACGCCGCTATGCGCAGTTATGTGAAGGAATCCCTGGAGAAGGGACATATTCGCCCATCGTCATCACCACTGGGAGCAGGGTTCTTCTTTGTAGCCAAGAAGGATGGTTCGCTGAGACCGTGTATTGATTACCGCCTTCTTAATAAGATCACTGTTAAATTTCAGTATCCCTTGCCATTGTTATCTGACTTGTTTGCTCGGATTAAGGGGGCTAGTTGGTTCACTAAGATAGATCTTCGTGATGCGTATAATCTGGTGAGAATCAGGCAAGGAGATGAATGGAAAACTGCATTCAATACGCCCGAGGGTCATTTTGAGTATCTAGTGATGCCGTTCGGACTTGCCAATGCTCCATCTGTGTTTCAGTCTTTTATGCATGACATCTTCCGTGAGTATCTGGATAAATTCCTGATTGTTTACTTGGATGACATTTTGATCTTCTCAGATGATTGGGAGTCTCATGTGAAGCAGGTCAGAATGATTTTTCAGGTCCTGCGTGCTAACTCTTTGTTTGTGAAGGGATCAAAGTGTCTCTTCGGTGTGCAGAAAGTTTCATTTTTAGGGTTCATCTTTACCCCTTCTACTATCGAGATGGATCCAGTTAAGGTCCAAGCCATCCAGGATTGGATTCAGCCGACATCTCTGAAAAGTCTGCAAAAGTTCCTGGGCTTTGCTAATTATTATCGTCGCTTCATCTGTAATTTTTCTAGCATTGCCAAACCATTGACCGATTTGACCAAGAAGGGTGCTGATTTGGTTAATTGGTCTTCTGCTGCTGTGGAAGCTTTTCAGGAGTTGAAGCGTCGTTTTTGTTCTGCCCCTGTGTTGTGTCAGCCAGATGTTTCTCTTCCGTTCCAGGTCGAGGTTGATGCTTCTGAGATTGGAGCAGGGGCGGTTTTGTCACAGAGAGGTTCTGATTGCTCAGTGATGAAACCATGTGCTTTCTTTTCCAGGAAGTTTTCGCCCGCTGAGCGTAATTATGATGTGGGCAATCGAGAGTTGCTGGCCATGAAGTGGGCATTCGAGGAGTGGCGTCATTGGCTTGAAGGAGCTAAGCATCGCGTGGTGGTATTGACTGATCATAAGAACTTGACTTATCTCGAGTCTGCCAACGCTTGAATCCTAGACAGACCCGTTGGTCGTTATTTTTTGCCCGCTTCGACTTTGTGATTTCGTACCTTCCGGGCTCTAAAAATGTGAAGGCGGATGCTCTGTCTAGGAGTTTTGTGCCCGACTCTCCGGGTTTATCTGAGCCAGCGGGTATCCTCAAGGAAGGAGTCATTGTGTCTGCCATCTCCCCTGATTTGCGGCGGGTGCTGCAAAAATTTCAGGCGAATAAACCTGATCGTTGTCCAGCAGAGAAACTGTTCGTCCCTGATAGGTGGACTAATAAACTTATCTCTGAACTTCATTGTTCGGTGTTGGCTGGTCATCCTGGAATCTTTGGTACCAGAGAGTTAGTGGCTAGATCCTTCTGGTGGCCATCTCTGTCACGGGATGTACGTACTTTTGTGCAGTCCTGTGGGATTTGTGCTAGGGCTAAGCCCTGCTGTTCTCGTGCCAGTGGGTTGCTTTTGCCCTTGCCGGTCCCAAAGAGGCCTTGGACACATATTTCGATGGATTTCATTTCTGACCTTCCCGTTTCTCAAAAGATGTCAGTCATTTGGGTGGTCTGTGATCGCTTTTCTAAAATGGTCCATCTGGTGCCCTTGGCTAAATTGCCTTCCTCCTCTGATTTGGTACCTTTGTTCTTTCAGCATGTGGTTCGGTTGCATGGCATTCCTGAGAATATTGTTTCTGACAGAGGTTCCCAGTTTGTTTCAAGGTTTTGGCGAGCCTTTTGTGGTAGGATGGGCATTGACCTATCCTTTTCCTCGGCTTTCCATCCTCAGACTAATGGCCAGACCGAACGAACCAATCAGACCTTGGAAACATATCTGAGATGTTTTGTTTCTGCAGACCAGGATGATTGGGTGTCCTTTTTGCCGTTGGCTGAGTTCGCCCTTAATAATCGGGCCAGCTCGGCTACCTTGGTTTCTCCATTTTTTTGCAATTCTGGGTTCCATCCTCGTTTCTCTTCAGGACAGGTTGAGTCTTCGGACTGTCCTGGTGTGGATTCTGTGGTGGATAGGTTGCAGCAGATCTGGACTCAGGTAGTGGACAATTTGATCTTGTCCCAGGAGAAAGCTTAACTTTTCGCTAATCGCAGACGCCGTGTGGGTCCCCGACTTCGTGTTGGGGATCTGGTTTGTTTATCTTCTCGTCATATTTCTATGAAGGTTTCCTCTCCTAAATTTAAACCTCGTTTTATTGGTCCGTATAGGATTTCTGAAGTTCTCAATCCTGTGTCTTTTCGTTTGACCCTCCCAGACTCCTTTTCCATACATAATGTATTCCATAGGTCGTTGTTGCGGAGATACGTGGCACCTATGGTTCCATCTGTTGAGCCTCCTGCCCCGGTTTTGGTGGAGGGGGAATTGGAGTATATTGTGGAGAAGATTTTGGATTCTCGTGTTTCTAGACGGAAACTCCAGTATCTGGTTAAATGGAAGGGTTATGCTCAGGAAGATAATTCCTGGGTTTTTGCCTCTGATGTTCATGCTTCCGATCTTGTTCGTGCCTTTCATGCGGCTCATCCTGGTCGGCCTGGGGGCTCTGGTGAGGGTTCGGTGACCCCTCCTCAAGGGGGGGGGTACTGTTGTGAATTCTGTGGCTGAATTCACTCCTGTGGTCACAAGTGGTACTGCAGCTTCTGAGCTTCCTCCCTCAGGTGTTCTGGTGGGCTCGTTAACTGCTTCATTACTTAACTCCGCCTGATGCTGCTATCCTTGCTCCTTGTCAATGTTTCAGTGTTGGATCTGAGCTTCTCCTGATTGTTCCTGTGACCTGCTGCTCTGTATAGCTAAGTGCCTTTTGCTTTTTTGTTGCTTTTTTTCTGTCCAGCTTGTCTTTTGTTTTGCTGGAAGCTCTGAGACGCAAAGGGTGTACCGCCGTGCCGTTAGTTTGGCACGGTGGGTTTTTTTTGCCCCCTTTGCTTGGTTTTGCTTTAGGGTTTTTTGTAGACTGCAAAGTTCGCTTTACTGTCCTCGCTCTGTCCTAGAATATCGGGCCCCACTTTGCTGAATCTATTTCATCCCTACGTTTTGTCTTTTCATCTTACTCACAGTCATTATATGTGGGGGGCTGCCTTTTCCTTTGGGGAATTTCTCTGGGGCAAGTCAGGCCTATTTTTCTATCTTCAGGCTAGCTAGTTTCTTAGGCTGTGCCGAGTTGCCTAGGTAGTTGTTAGGCGCAATCCACAGCCGCTTTTAGTTGTGTTTAGGATAGGATCAGGTGTGCAGTCTACAGAGTTTCCACGTCTCAGAGCTCGTTCTTGTATTTTTGGGTATTTGTCAGATCACTGTGTGCGCTCTGATCGCAAGGTACACTGTGTTTCTGGATTGCCTTCATAACACCTGTCATTAGCAAACATAACAATACAGGAGGAGATGACATACAGGTATATACTATATACAGAAGGAGATGACATACAGGCACAGTATATACAGGAGGAGATGACATCCAGGTATATACTATATACAGGGGGATGACACAGGTATATACTATATACAGGAGGAGATGACATCCAGGTATATAATATATACAGGAGGAGATGACATACAGGTATACTATATTCAGGAGATGATGACATCAAGGTATATACCATATACAGGAGGAGATGACATACAGGTATATACTGTATACAGGAGGATATGACATAGAGGTATATACTATATACAAGAGGAGATGACATCCAGGTATATACTATATACAGGAGGAGATGACATACAGGTATACTTTATATAGGAGGTGATGACATCCAGGTATATACTATATACAGGAGGAGATGACATACAGGTATATACTGTATACAGGAGGAGATGACATACAGGTATATACTATATACAGGAGGAGATGACATACAGTTACAGTATATACAGGAGGAGATGACATCCAGGTATATTCCATATACAGGGGAGATGGCACAGGTATATACTATATACAGGAGGAGATGACATCCAGGTATATACTATATACAGGAGGAGATGACATACAGGTATATTATATACAGGAGGTGATGACATCCAGGTGTATACTATATACAGGAGGAGATGACATACAGGTATATATTGTATACAGGAGGAGATGACATACAGGTATACTATATACAGGAGGAGATGACATACAGGTATATACTATATACAGAAGGAAATGACATACAGGTATATACTATAAACAGAAGGAAATGACATACAGGTATATACTGTATACAGGAGCAGATGATATCCAGGTATATACTATACACAGGAGGAGAGGACATACAGGTATATACTATATACAGGAGGAGATGACATCCAGGTATATACTATATACAGGGGAGATTACATACAAGTATATACTATATACAAGAAGAAATGATATACAGGCACATATTATATACAGGGGAGATGACATAAAGGTAAACACTATACAGGAGGAGATGACATATAGGTATATACTTTACACAGGAGATGACATACAGGTATATACTATATACAGGAGGAGATGACATATAGGTATATACTATGTACAGGAGGAGATGACATATAGGTATATACTATGTACAGGAGGAGATGACATACAGGTATATACTATATACAGGAGGAGATGACATATAGGTATATACTATATACAGGAGCAGATGACATACAGGTCTATAATATATACAGGAGATGATGGCATCCAGGTATATACTATATTCAGGAGGAGATGACATACAGGTATATACTATATACAGGAGGAGATGACATACAGGTGTATACTATATACAGGAGCAGATGACATACAGGTATATAATATATACAGGAGGTGATGACATCCAGGTATATACTATATACAAGAGGAGATGACATACAGGTATATACTATACACAGGAGGAGATGACATACAGGTATATACAGGAGGAGATGACATACAGGTATATACTGTATACAGAGGAGGAGATGACATACAGGCAAATACTGTATACAGGAGGAGATGACATACAGGTATATAATATACACAGGAGGAGATGACATACAGGTATATACTGTACAATATACAGGGGAGATGACATACAGGTAAACACTATATACAGGAGGAGATGACATATAGGTATATACTATATACAGGAGGAGATGATATACATGTATATAATATATACAGTGGAGATGACATACAGGTAAACACTATATACAGGAGGAGATGACATACAGGTATATAATATATATATAGGATATGACATACATGTATATACTATATACAGGGGAGATGACATACAGGTATATACTGAGGGGAAAATGACAGGTGTCAGGTCTAAATGACAGGTGTTAGGGGGGAATATGAGAGGAGTGAATGGGAAAATGAGAGGAGTGAGGGGAAAATTTGAGATGTGAGGGGGGAAATGAGAGGAGTGAGGTGAAAATGAGAGATATGAGGGGAGAAATGAGAGATGTGAGGTGCTATAACTAATCACAGTTACTATGCCCGGGCAACTCCGGGCACTTCAGCTAGTAAGTAATAATTAAAATTTCAAAAAATCTGAAAAATTACATGATGCCAGCACTCTACCTAATGTTGTCATCTGATGACATCTAGTGGGCAACTTATGATACTACAATTTAAACAAAAATCCTAATAATCCATGTAGACCACGTTCTTTTGACAGCTGATGGGATACAAATATTTTTTTTTCAAATAATTTCTTTAAAGTATATGAAAGCAAGAAAGGCCCCTTATGATAGAAAAGTCCTCAGCTGTTGATTTTGTTTAATTGTTGTCTTTCCAGACTACTTAAGCGCTTCTCGACAAATGGTGCCCATATTCCCCACGCTCAGGAAATACAACAATACATACATTATGGTGATCGGTCGGGCACATGATCAGTGCACTGCACCATCACCGTAGACGCTGGGCTTTACTGAGAACCATGTTCCTACAGCCTGTGTTATTGCCAGGACAGAGCATGGCTGTTTAGCCCCTTAGATAGGCTGCCATTGAGGCCAACCCTTAATTCCCTCAGCGACCCAAACAAAGACTCCGGTTTGCCAACTTTATTTTTTTATTTTTTTGCCAGCTTCCCATAAAAAATCACAGACAACATTTTTTTATGGAAACATTAGAAAATTATAATAAACCATAGAGATTGTGATATTCAGTGAACACCGAAAAAAATTAATAAAAAACGAGGCAAAAAAGAATGCTTTATCATCACATTGCCGAACAAAAAGTTCATACTGACCCGAAGAATAAAATTGCCTTATCGATTTTACCACACGCGGAGCGGTATAAGCGCACAACCCAAAAGAAATTCATGAATTGCTGGTTTTTGTTCATTCTGCCTCCCAAAAATCGTAATAAAAAGCGATCAAAAAATGTCATGTGCCCGAAAACAGTACCAATAAAAACGTCAATTCGTCCCGCAAAAAACAAGACCTCACATGACTCTGTGGGCCATAATATGGAAAAATTATAGCTCTCAAAATGTGGTGATGCAAAAACAATTTTTTTGCAATAAAAAGCATCTTTTAGCGTGTGACAGCTGCCAAATATAAAAACCCAATATAAAAACAATCTATAAATAGTAAATCAAACCCCCTTTATCACCCCCTTAGTAAGGGAAAAATAATAAAGTAAAAAAAAGTATTTATTTCCATTTTCCCATTAGGATTAGGGTTGGGATTAGGGTTAGGGGTGGGTTAGGGATGGGATTAGGGTTAGGTGTGTGTTGGGGTTAAGGTTGGAGTTAGAATTTTGGGGTTTCTACTGTTTAGGCACATCAGGGGCTCTCCACATACGACATGGCGTCCGATCTCAATTCCAGCCAATTCTGCGTTAAAAAAGTCAAACGGCGCTCCTTCCCTTCCGAGCTCTGCCGTGCTCCCAAACAGTGATTTACCCCAACATATGGGGTTTTCAGCGTACTCAGGAGAAATTGTACAACAACTGTTGGCATCCAATTTCTCCTATTACCCTTGGGAAAATAAAAAATTGGGGGTGAAAAGATAATTTTTGTGGAAAAAAATATGATTTTTTATTTTTACGGCTCTACATTATAAACTTCTGTGAAGCACTTGGGGGTTCAAAGTGCTCACCACACCTCTAGATAAGTTCCTTGGGGGGTCTAGTTTCCAAAATGGGGTCACCTGATGGAGGTTTCCACTCTTTAGGCACATCAGGGGCTCTCCAAATGTGACATTGTGTCTGCAAATTATTTCATCAAAAAGTCAAATGACGCTCCTTCCCTTCCAAACTCTGCCGTGTGCCGAAACAGTAATTTTCCCCCACATATCGGGTATCGGTGTACTCAGGAGAAATGGTACAATAAATTGTATGGAGCAATTTCTCCTGTTACCCTTGCGAAAGTAAAAAATATTAGGTGTTAATGAAAATTTTTGTGAAAAGAAAAGTAAATGTTTATTTTTTCATTTTTTTCATTTCACATTCTAAAAATTCCTGTGAAGCACCTGAAGGGTTAATAAACTTCTTGAATGTGCTTTGGAGCACCTTGAGAGGTGCAGTTTTTAGAATGGTGTCACTTTGGGGTATTTTCTTTCATATAGGCCCCTCAAAGTCACTTCAAATGTGAGGTGGTCCCTAAAAAAATGGTTTTGCAAATTTTGTTGTAAAAAAGAGAAATCGCTGGTCAACTTTTAACTCTTATAACAAAAAAAATTATGTTTTCAAAATTGTGCTGATGTAAAGTAGACATGTGTGAAATGTTATTTATTAGATATGTTGTGTGATATGAGTCTCTGATTTAAGGGCATAAAAATAAAAAAATTGAAAATTGCGAAATTTTATAAATATTTCCCAAATTTTCATTTTTTCCACAAATAAACGCAAGTAATATGGAATAAATTTTACTGTTATCATAAAGGACAATATGTCACGAGAAAAAATGGCCTTGCCAGGAAGTTGAAAACAGGCTTCGGGGTGAAGGGGTTAGGTGATATATGCCGTGAAAAGAATGAGAATTACAGTCATAATTACCGTATATACTCGAGTATAAGCCGAGATTTTCAGCCCAAATTTTGGGGCTGAAAGTGCCCCTCTCGGCTTATACTCGAGTCACGGACTGTGGCAGGGTCGGCGGGTGAGGGGGGGAGAGGTCTGAGGCATACTTACCTAGTCCCGGCGATCCTGGCGCTCCCCCTGCCTGTCACACTGTCTTCGGGTGCCGCAGCTCTTCCCCTGTACAGCGGTCACGTGGGACCGCTCATTAGAGAAATGAATATGGACTCCACTCCCATAGGGGTGGAGCCGCATATTCATTTCTCTAATCAGCGGTAACTGTGACCGCTGATAGAGGAAGAGGCTGCGGCACCCGAAGACAGTGTGACGGGCAGGGGGAGCGTCAGGATCGCCGGGAGCAGGTAAGTATGTCATATTTACCTGTCCACGATCCACACGCCGGGCGCCACTCCATCTTCCCGGTGTCTCTCCGCACTGACTGTGCAGGTCAGAGGGCGCAATGACGCATATAGTGTGCAGAGAGACGCCGGGACCGGACGCTGGGGAGCTGCAAGCAAGAAAGGGGAGTATGTGTTTTTTTTTTTTTATTGCAGCAGCAGCAGCAGCGTTATATATGGCACAGATTTATAATGAGCATCTATGGGGCCAAACTGAACGGTGCAGAGCATATAGGGCACAGATTTAAGTGGAGTATCTATGGGGCCAAACTGAACGGTGCAGAGCATATAGGGCACAGCTCTATAATGAGCATCTATGGGGCCAAACTGAATGGTGCAGAGCATATATGGCACAGATTTATGTGGAGTATCTATGGGGCCAAACTGAATGGTGCAGAGCATATATGGCACAGATTTATGTGGAGTATCTATGGGGCCAAACTGAACGGTGCAGAGCATATATGGCACAGATTTATGTGGAGTATCTATGGGGCCAAACTGAACGGTGCCGAGCATTATATGTGGCACAGCTTTATATGGAGCATCTATGGGGCCAAACTGAACGGTGCAGAGCATTATATATGGCACAGCTTTATAAGGAGCATCTATGGGGCAATAATGAACGGTGCAGAGCATATATGGCACAGCTTTATAATGAGCATCTATGGGGCCTGTTGTGAATTCTGTGGCAGAGCTCCCTCCTGTGGTCACGAGTAGTACTGCGGCTTCTGAGTTTCCTTCCTCAGGTGATGTGTTGAAGTCGTTAGGTGCTGCTCTATTTAACTCCACCTAGTGCTTTGCTCCTGGCCTCCAGTCAATGTTCTAGTATTGGTCTTGCTTCCTCCTGGATTGTTCCTGTGGCCTGTCTGCTCTGCATAAGCTAAGTTTTGCTTGTGTTATTTTTGTTTGCTATTTTTTCTGTCCAGCTTGCTTAATTGGTTTTTCTTGCTTGCTGGAAGCTCTGGGACGCAAAGGGAGCACCTCCGTACCGTTAGTCGGTGCGGAGGGTCTTTTTGCCCCTCTGCGTGGTTGTTTGTAGGGTTTTGTGTTGACCGCAAAGTTATCTTTCCTATCTTCGGTCTGTTCAGTAAGTTGGGCCTCACTTTGCTAAATCTATTTCATCTCTGCGTTTGTATTTTCATCTCTACTCACAGTCATTATATGTGGGGGGCTGCCTTTTCCTTTGGGGTATTTCTCTGAGGCAAGGTAGGCTTATTTTTCTATCTTAGGCCTAGCTAGTTTCTCAGGCTGTGCCGAGTTGCATAGGGAGCGTTAGGCGCAATCCACGGCTGCCTCTAGTGTGGTTGGATAGGATTAGGGATTGCGGTCAGCAGAGTTCCCACGTCTCAGAGCTCGTCCTATGTCTTTGGCCATTCAGATCGGTCGACGCTTGCGTGAGCGTAAATCTGTGCACCATTTGGCGGTATTATCCGAGCATAAACCTGAGCCTATGCAGTGCGAAAGGACTTTGACCAGAGTTGAACGGCAAGAACACAGACGTCAGAATGGGCTATGTTTCTACTGTGGTGATTCCACTCATGCTATCTCCGATTGTCCTAAGCGCACTAAGCGGTTCGCTAGGTCTGCCACCATTGGTACGGTACAGTCAAAATTTCTTTTGTCCGTTACTTTGATCTGCTCTTTGTCATCTTATTCTGTCATGGCATTTGTGGATTCAGGCGCTGCCCTGAATTTGATGGACTTGGAGTATGCTAGGCGTTGTGGGTTTTTCTTGGAGCCCTTGCAGTGTCCTATTCCATTGAGAGGAATTGATGCTACGCCTTTGGCCAAGAATAAGCCTCAGTACTGGACCCAGCTGACCATGTGCATGGCTCCTGCACATCAGGAGGATATTCGCTTTCTGGTGTTGCATAATCTGCAAGATGTGGTCGTGTTGGGGTTGCCATGGCTACAAGTCCATAACCCAGTATTAGATTGGAAATCAATGTCTGTGTCCAGCTGGGGTTGTCAGGGGGTACATGGTGATGTCCCATTTCTGTCTATTTCGTCATCCACCCCTTCTGAGGTCCCAGAGTTCTTGTCTGATTACCGGGATGTATTTGATGAGCCCAAGTCCAATGCCCTACCTCCGCATAGGGATTGTGATTGTGCTATCGATTTGATTCCTGGTAGTAAGTTTCCTAAAGGTCGACTGTTTAATTTATCTGTACCTGAGCACGCCGCTATGCGGAGTTACGTGAAGGAGTCCTTGGAGAAGGGTCATATTCGCCCGTCATCGTCGCCATTGGGAGCGGGGTTCTTCTTTGTGGCCAAGAAGGATGGTTCGCTGAGACCTTGTATAGATTACCGCCTTCTAAATAAAATCACAGTCAAATTTCAGTACCCCTTGCCGCTGCTATCTGATTTGTTTGCTCGGATCAAGGGGGCTAGTTGGTTCACCAAGATAGATCTTCGTGGTGCGTATAATCTTGTGCGTATTAAACAGGGCGATGAATGGAAAACAGCATTTAATACGCCCGAGGGCCATTTTGAGTACCTGGTTATGCCTTTCGGACTTGCCAATGCTCCATCGGTGTTTCAGTCCTTTATGCATGACATCTTCCGAGAGTACCTGGATAAATTCCTGATTGTATACTTGGATGATATTTTGGTCTTCTCGGATGATTGGGAGTCTCATGTGAAGCAGGTCAGAATGGTGTTCCAGGTCTTGTGTGCTAATTCTTTGTTTGTGAAGGGATCAAAGTGTCTCTTTGGTGTTCAGAAGGTTTCATTTTTGGGGTTCATTTTTTCCCCTTCTACTATCGAGATGGACCCTGTTAAGGTCCAGGCCATCTATGATTGGACTCAGCCGACATCTCTGAAGAGTCTGCAAAAGTTCCTGGGCTTTGCTAATTTTTATCGTCGCTTCATCTGTAATTTTTCTAGTATTGCTAAACCATTGACCGATTTGACCAAGAAGGGTGCTGATGTGGTCAATTGGTCTTCTGCTGCTGTGGAAGCTTTTCAAGAGTTAAAGCGTCGTTTTTCTTCTGCCCCTGTGTTGTGTCAACCAGATGATTCGCTTCCGTTCCAGGTCGAGGTTGATGCTTCTGAAATTGGAGCAGGGGCTGTTTTGTCGCAGAGAAGTTCTGATTGCTCGGTGATGAAACCATGCGCCTTCTTTTCCAGGAAGTTTTCGCCTGCTGAGCGAAATTATGATGTGGGCAATCGAGAGTTGCTGGCCATGAAGTGGGCATTCGAGGAGTGGCGTCATTGGCTTGAAGGAGCTAAGCATCGCGTGGTGGTCTTGACTGATCACAAGAACTTGACTTATCTCGAGTCTGCCAAACGGTTGAATCCTAGACAGGCTCGTTGGTCGCTGTTTTTCTCCCGTTTTGACCTTCCGGGCTCTAAAAATGTGAAGGCGGATGCCCTGTGTAGGAGTTTTGTGCCCGACTCGCCGGGTTTGTCTGAGCCGGCGGGTATTCTCAAAGAGGGAGTAATTTTGTCTGCCATCTCCCCTGATTTGTGGCGGGTGCTGCAAAAATTTCAGGCTAATAAACCTGATCGTTGCCCAGCAGAGAAACTGTTTGTCCCTGATAGGTGGACGAATAAAGTTATCTCTGAGGTTCATTGTTCGGTGTTGGCTGGTCATCCTGGAATCTTTGGTACCAGAGATTTAGTGGCTAGATCCTTTTGGTGGCCGTCTCTGTCGCGGGATGTGCGTTCTTTTGTGCAGTCCTGTGGGATTTGTGCTCGGGCTAAGCCCTGCTGTTCTCGTGCCAGTGGGTTGCTTTTGCCCTTGCCGGTCCCGAAGAGGCCTTGGACACATATGTCTATGGATTTTATTTCGGATCTCCCCGTCTCTCAAAAAATGTCGGTCATTTGGGTGGTTTGTGATCGCTTCTCTAAGATGATCCATTTGGTACCCTTGTCTAAATTACCTTCCTCCTCTGATTTGGTGCCATTGTTCTTCCAGCATGTGGTTTGTTTACATGGCATTCCAGAGAACATCGTTTCTGACAGAGGTTCCCAGTTTGTTTCGAGGTTTTGGCGAGCTTTTTGTGCTAGGATGGGCATTGATTTGTCTTTTTCCTCGGCTTTCCATCCTCAGACTAAAGGCCCCTTCACACTAAGCGACGCTGCAGCGATACCGACAACGATCCGGATCGCTGCAGCGTCGCTGTTTGGTCGCTGGAGAGCTGTCACACAGACCGCTCTCCAGCGACCAACGATGCCGGTAACCAGGGTAAACATCGGGTAACTAAGCGCAGGGCCGCGCTTAGTAACCCGATGTTTACCCTGGTTACCATGCTAAAAGTAAAAAAAACAAACACTAGATACTTACCTACTGCTGTCTGTCCTCCAGCGCTGTGCTCTGCTTCTCTGCTCTCCTCCTGTACTAGCTGTGAGCCGGAAAGCAGAGCGGTGACGTCACCGCTCTGCTTTCCGGCTCACAGCCAGTACAGGAGGAGAGCAGAGCACAGCGCTGGAGGACAGACAGCGGTAGGTAAGTATCTAGTGTTTGTTTTTTTTTACTTTTAGCATGGTAACCAGGGTAAACATCGGGATACTAAGCACGGCCCTGCGCTTAGTTACCCGATGTTTACCCTGGTTACCAGTGAAGACATCGCTGGATCGGTGTCACACACGCCGATCCAGCGATGTCAGCAGGAGTCCAGCGACGAAATAAAGTTCTGGACTTTATTCAGCGACCAACGATCTCCCAGCAGGGGCCTGATCGTTGGTCGCTGTCACACATAGCGATTTCATTAACGATATTGTTGCTACGTCACAAATAGCAACGATATCGTTAACAATATCGTTATGTGTGAAGGTACCTTTATGGCCAGACCGAACGAACCAATCAGACCTTGGAAACATATCTGAGATGCTTTGTTTCTGCTGATCAGGATGATTGGGTGTCCTTCTTGCCTTTGGCTGAGTTCGCCCTTAATAATCGGGCCAGCTCGGCTACCTTGGTTTCGCCGTTTTTCTGCAACTCTGGGTTCCATCCTCGTTTCTCTTCAGGGCAGGTCGAGTCTTCGGACTGTCCTGGTGTGGATACGGTGGTGGACAGGTTACAGCAGATTTGGACTCATGTAGTGGACAATTTGACCTTGTCCCAGGAGAAGGCTCAACGTTTCGCTAATCGCAGACGCTGTGTGGGTCCCCGACTTCGTGTTGGGGATTTGGTTTGGTTGTCATCTCGTCATATTCCTATGAAGGTTTCCTCTCCTAAGTTTAAGCCTCGTTTCATTGGTCCGTATAGGATTTCTGAGGTTCTTAATCCTGTGTCTTTTCGTTTGACCCTTCCAGATTCTTTTTCCATCCATAACGTATTCCATAGGTCATTGTTGCGGAGATACGTGGCACCTATGGTTCCATCTGTTGATCCTCCTGCCCCGGTTTTGGTGGAGGGGGAGTTGGAGTATATTGTGGAGAAGATTTTGGATTCTCGTGTTTCGAGACAGAAACTCCAGTATCTGGTTAAGTGGAAGGGTTATGGTCAGGAAGATAATTCCTGGGTCTTTGCCTCTGATGTCCATGCTGCCGATCTTGTTCGTGCCTTTCATATGGCTCATCCTGGTCGGCCTGGGGGCTCTGGTGAGGGTTCGGTGACCCCTCCTCAAGGGGGGGGTACTGTTGTGAATTCTGTGGCAGAGCTCCCTCCTGTGGTCACGAGTGGTACTGCGGCTTCTGAGTTTCCTTCCTCAGGTGATGTGGTGAAGTCGTTAGGTGCTGCTCTATTTAACTCCACCTAGTGCTTTGCTCCTGGCCTCCAGTCAATGTTCTAGTATTGGTCTTGCTTCCTCCTGGATCGTTCCTGTGGCCTGTCTGCTCTGCATAAGCTAAGTTTTGCTTGTGTTATTTTTGTTTGCTATTTTTTCTGTCCAGCTTGCTTAATTGGTTTTTCTTGCTTGCTGGAAGCTCTGGGACGCAGAGGGAGCACCTCCGTACCGTTAGTCGGTGCGGAGGGTCTTTTTGCCCCTCTGCGTGGTTGTTTGTAGGGTTTTGTGTTGACCGCAAAGTTATCTTTCCTATCTTCGGTCTGTTCAGTAAGTTGGGCCTCACTTTGCTAAATCTATTTCATCTCTGCGTTTGTATTTTCATCTCTAATCACAGTCATTATATGTGGGGGGCTGCCTTTTCCTTTGGGGTATTTCTTTGAGGCAAGTTAGGCTTATTTTTCTATCTTAGGCCTAGCTAGTTTCTCAGGCTGTGCCGAGTTGCATAGGGAGCGTTAGGCGCAATCCACGGCTGCCTCTAGTGTGGTTGGATAGGATTAGGGATTGCGGTCAGCAGAGTTCCCACGTCTCAGAGCTCGTCCTATGTCTTTTGGTTATTGTCAGGTCACTTTGTGTGCTCTGAACTTCAAGGTCCATTGTGGTTCTGAATTACCTAATCATAACAGGGGCCAAACTGAACGGTGCAGAGCATATATGGCACAGCTTTATATGGAGCATCTATGGGGCCAAACTGAACGGTGCAGAGCATTATATATGGCACAGCTTTATATGGAGCATCTATGGGGCCAAACTGAACGGTGCAGAGCATTATATATGGCACAGCTTTATAAGGAGCATCTATGGGGCAATAATGAACGGTGCAGAGCATATAGGGTACAGCTTTATAATGAGCATCTATGGGGCCAAACTGAATGGTGCAGAGCATACAGGGCACAGATTTATGTGGAGCATCTATGGGGCCACAATGAACGGTGCAAAGCATACAGGGCACAGCTTTATAATGAGCATCTATGGGGCCAAACTGAACGGTGCAGAGCATATATGGCACAGATTTATGTGGAGCATCTATGGCGCCATAATGAACGGTGCAGAGCATATATGGCACAGATTTATGTGGAGCATCTATGGGGCCAAACTGAACGGTGCAGAGCATTATATATGGCACAGCTTTATAATGAGCATCTATGGGGCCATAATGAACAGTGCAGAGCATTGTATATGGGGCACAGCTTTATATGGAGCATCTATGTGGCCATAATGAACGGTGCAGAGCATTCTATATGGCACAGCTATATATGGATAATCTATGGGGCAATAATCAATGGTATGGAGCATTATATATGGCACAGCTTTATATGGAGCATCTATGGGGTAATAATGAACGGTATGGAGCATCTATTTATATTTTTGAAATTCACCGGTAGCTGCTGCATTTTCCACCCTAGGCTTATACTCGAGTCAATAAGTTTTCCCAGTTTTTTTGTGGCAAAATTAGGGGGGTCGGCTTATACTCGGGTCAGCTTATACTCGAGTATATACGGAAAACTGCATGTGGTGCTTCTTCAGCTTCAAAAAAAAAAAACAGACGCAACAAATTTTCTTTATAGTTGATGAAAAAAAGTAAAGCCCCCTCTTTTTATGGACTGACCAGGAATTTCTGTATAGTTGGTAACCCTGGTCTGCCAGTTACAGTGGCCTATACGGCGCCTCCATAAGCGTGATAGGTTATGTGTCAGTATAAAGACGGCTGCTGAGGAGCGCGAGAAAAATTGTCCAAGTTTCATCAAGAAATCTCAGACAATTTACATCTGATTTTCATTAGATTTCCATTTGTATGCCATCCATCTCTACTTATACGTCCACGTGCCATTAGTTTTCTAATATCTACATTAAAAATGTACATAATCAAATACAGTTTCTTTGGTTTATAACAGAACTGTGTCTGTAAAAATCTGCGTGATATCCAATTTTTTCTATACACCCATAGACTTTAATGATTATGTCTCATCCGACACTTGAAAGACAATAGTGCATGCTGCCATTTTTTTCACCTGAACAGCCCTATTGATGACATGGGTCAGTGTGCTGTTGTGAATTCTGTTGTCGAACTCCCTCCTGTGGTCGTGAGTGGTACTTCGGCGAGTTCTGTCTATGGGCTCCCTCTGGTGGCTATGAGTGAAGCTGCTGCTTCTGAGGTTCCTTACACAGGTGACGTGGGTTGTCCTTTGGTTGGCTGCTCTATTTAACTCCTCTCAGATCGTTACTCCATGCCAGCTGTCAATGTTTTTGCATTTGTTCAGTTCGCTCCTGGATCTCTCTGGTGACCTGCCTTCTCCTGCAGAAGCTAAGTTCCTGATAGTCATTATTTGTTCACTGTTTTCTTGTCCAGCTGGTTTTCATGATTTTGTCTTGCTAGCTGGAAGCTCTGGGATGCAGAGTGGTCCCTCCGCACCGTGAGTCGGTGCGGAGGTCTTTTTTGCACACTCTGTGTGGTCTTTTGTAGGTTTTTGTGCTGATCGCAAAGTTACCTTTCCTATCCTCTGTCTATTTAGTAAGTCTGGCCTCCCTTTGCTGAAACCTGTTTCATCTCTGCGTTTGTGACTTTCATCTTTACTCACAGTCAATATATGTGGGGGGCTTCCTTTACCTTTGGGGAATTTCTCTGAGGCAAGGTAGGCTTTATTTTCTATCTCTGGGGCTAGATAGTTCTTAGCCTGTGACGAGGCGCCTAGGTCTGGTCAGGAGCGCTCCACGGCTATTTTTAGTGTGTGTGATAGGATTAGGGCTTGCGGTCAGCAGAGCGCCCACATCCCAGAGCTCGTCCTGTATGAGGTTTAACTATCAGGTCATTCCGGGTGCTCCTAACCACCAGGTCATAACAGTACAGCTGGCCCAAAGTATTAATGCATCTCAATAGAGGGATAAGAGAACTTCTGAGACCATTTTTTTTTCTTTGCACTGTGTTTTGTCTTTCTTTTCCCCTAGACCTTTGGGTGGTTCAGGACACAGGTGTAGACATGGACATTCAGGGTCTGTCCTCTTGTGTGGATCATCTCACTGAAAGGGTACAAAACATACAAGATTTTGTGGTTCAGAATCCTATGTTAGAGCCTAGAATTCCTATTCCTGACTTATTTTCTGGGGATAGATCTAGGTTCTTGAATTTCAAAAATAATTGTAAACTGTTTCTAGCTTTGAAACCCCGCTCCTCTGGTGACCCCGTTCAACAGGTAAAAATCATTATTTCTTTGTTGCGTGGTGACCCTCAAGACTGGGCATTTTCCCTTGCGCCAGGAGATCCTGCATTGCGTGATGTTGATGCGTTTTTTCTGGCACTTGGATTGCTTTATGATGAACCTAATTCAGTGGATCAGGCAGAGAAAATCTTGCTGGCTTTGTGTCAGGGTCAGGATGAAGCGGAGGTGTACTGTCAAAAGTTTAGAAAGTGGTCTGTGCTTACTCAGTGGAATGAATGTGCCCTGGCGGCAATTTTCAGAAAGGGTCTTTCTGAAGCCCTTAAGGATGTCATGGTGGGATTTCCCACACCTGCTGGTCTGAATGAGTCTATGTCTTTGGCCATTCAGATCGATCGGCGCATGCGTGAGCGCAAAGCTGTGCACCATCTGGCGGTATTCTCTGAGCATAGGCCTGAGCCTATGCAGTGTGATAGGACTTTGACCAGAGCTGAACGGCAAGAACACAGACGTCGGAATGGGCTGTGTTTTTACTGTGGTGAATCCACTCATGCTATCTCCGATTGTCCTAAGCGCACTAAGAGGTTCGCTAGGTCTGCCACCATTGGTACGGTACGGTTTAAATTTCTTTTGTCCGTTACTCTGATTTGCTCTCTGTCGTCCTATTCTGTAATGGCATTTGTGGATTCAGGCGCTGCCCTGAATTTGATGGACTTGGAGTTTGCCAGGCGCTGTGGTTTTTTCTTCGAGCCCTTGCAGTATCCTATTCCATTGAGAGGAATTGATGCTACGCCTTTGGCCAAGAATAAGCCTCAGTACTGGACTCAATTGACCATGTGCATGGCTCCTGCACATCAGGAGGATATTCGCTTTTTGGTGTTGCATAATCTGCATGATGTGGTCGTTTTGGGGTTGCCATGGCTACAGGTCCATAATCCAGTGTTGGATTGGAAATCTATGTCTGTGTCCAGTTGGGGTTGTCAGGGGGTACATGGTGATGTTCCATTGCTCTCAATTTCACCTTCCACTCCTTCTGAAGTCCCTGAGTTTTTATCAGATTACCGGGATGTATTTGAAGAGCCCAAATCTGGTGCCCTACCTCCTCATAGGGATTGCGACTGTGCTATTGATTTGATTCCTGGTAGTAAGTTTCCTAAGGGCCGTCTGTTTAATTTATCTGTGCCAGAGCACGCTGCTATGCGGAGTTATGTAAAGGAATCCTTGGAGAAGGGTCATATTCGCCCGTCGTCGTCACCATTGGGAGCAGGGTTCTTTTTTGTGGCCAAGAAGGATGGTTCTTTGAGACATTGTATTGATTACCGCCTTCTTAATAAGATCACAGTCAAATTTCAGTATCCTTTGCCGCTGCTGTCTGATTTATTTGCTCGGATTAAGGGGGCTAGTTGGTTCACCAAGATAGATCTTCGTGGTGCGTATAATATTGTGCGAATTAAACAGGGTGATGAATGGAAGACGGCATTTAATACGCCCGAGGGCCATTTTGAGTACCTGGTTATGCCATTCGGGCTTTCTAATGCTCCATCTGTGTTTCAGTCCTTTATGCATGACATCTTCCGAGAGTACCTGGATAGATTCATGATTGTATATTTGGATGACATTTTGGCCTTTTGGGATGATTGGGAATCTCATGTGAAGCAGGTCAGAATGGTGTTCCAGGTCCTTTGTGCGAATTCCTTGTTTGTGAAGGGGTCAAAGTGTCTCTTTCGAGTTCAGAAGGTTTCATTTTTGGGTTTCATTTTTTCCCCTTCTACTATCAAGATGGACCCTGTTAAAGTTCAGGCCATTTACGATTGGACTCAGCCGACATCTGTGAAGAGCTTGCAGAAGTTCCTGGGCTTTGCTAATTTTTATCGTGGCTTCATCACTAACTTTTCCAGTGTTGCTAAGCCGTTGACTGATTTGACCAAGAAAGGTGCTGATGTGGTCAATTGGTCCTCTGCAGCTGTAGAGGCTTTTCAGGAGTTGAAGCGTCGTTTTGCTTCTGCCCCTGTGTTGTGCCAGCCAGATGTTTCGCTCCCTTTTCAGGTGGAGGTTGATGCTTCTGAAATTGGAGCAGGGGCTGTTTTGTCGCAAAGAAGTTCTGATGGCTCGGTGATGAAACCCTGTGCCTTCTTTTCTAGAAAATTCTCGCCTGCTGAGCGCAATTATGATGTGGGCAATCGGGAGTTGTTGGCCATGAAGTGGGCATTCGAGGAGTGGCGACATTGGCTTGAAGGAGCTAAACATCGCGTGGTGGTCTTGACGGATCACAAGAATTTAACTTATCTCGAGTCTGCCAAACGGTTGAACCCAAGACAAGCTCGATGGTCGCTCTTTTTCTCCCGTTTTGATTTTGTGGTTTCATACCTTCCGGGATCTAAGAATGTGAAGGCTGACGCCCTGTCAAGGAGTTTTGTGCCTGACTCTCCGGGTGTTCCGGAGCCGGCGGATATTCTTAAAGAAGGGGTAATTTTGTCTGCCATTTCCCCTGATTTGCGGCGTGTGCTGCAAAAGTTTCAGGCTGATAGACCTGACCGTTGTCCTACGGAGAAACTGTTTGTCCCTGATAGATGGACTAGTAGAGTTATCTCGGAGATTCATTGTTCAGTATTGGCTGGTCATCCTGGAATCTTTGGTACCAGAGATTTGGTGGCTAGATCCTTTTGGTGGCCTTCTTTGTCATGGGATGTGCGTTCTTTTGTGCAGTCCTGTGGGATTTGTGCTCGGGCTAAGCCCTGCTGTTCTCGTGCCAGTGGGTTGCTTTTGCCCTTGCCGATCCCGAAGAGGCCCTGGACACATATTTCCATGGATTTTATTTCTGATCTCCCTGTTTCTCAAAAGATGTCAGTCATTTGGGTGGTTTGTGATCGCTTCTCTAAGATGGTCCATTTGGTACCCTTATCTAAACTGCCTTCCTCCTCTGATTTGGTGCCATTGTTTTTCCAGCATGTGGTTCGTTTGCATGGCATTCTAGAGAACATCGTCTCGGACAGAGGTTCCCAGTTTGTTTCGAGGTTTTGGCGGTCCTTTTGCGCTAGGATGGGCATTGATTTGTCTTTTTCTTCGACTTTCCATCCTCAGACTAATGGCCAAACCGAACGAACTAATCAGACTTTGAAGACATATCTGAGATGCTTTGTTTCTGCTGATCAGGATGATTGGGTGTCTTTCTTGCCTTTGCCTGAGTTCGCCCTTAATAATCGGGGCCAGCTCGGCTACTTTAGTTTCTCCGTTTTTCTGTAATTCTGGTTTCCATCCTCGTTTCTCTTCAGGGCAAGTTGAGTCTTCGGACTGTCCTGGTGTGGATGTGGTGGTGGACAGGTTGCAGCAGATTTGGACTCGTGGTGGACAATTTGACATTGTCCCAGGAGAAAGCTCAACGTTTCGCTAACCGCCGGCGTTGTGTTGGTCCCCGACTTCGTGTTGGGGATTTGGTTTGGTTGTCATCTCGTCACGTTCCTATGAAGGTTTCCTCTCCTAAGTTTAAGCCTCGTTTCATTGGACCATATAAGATTTCTGAAGTTCTTAATCCTGTGTCATTTCGTTTGGATCTTCCAGCTTCTTTTGCCATCCATAATGTGTTCCATAGGTCGTTGTTGCGGAGATACGTGGCGCCTATGGTTCCCTCCGTTGATCCTCCTGCCCTGGTGTTGGTCGAGGGGGAGTTGGAGTATGTGGTGGAGAAGATTTTGGATTCTCGTGTTTCGAGACGGAAACTCCAGTACCTGGTCAAGTGGAAGGGTTATGGTCAGGAAGATAATTCATGGGCTTTTGCCTCTGATGTTCATGCTGCCGATCTTGTTCATGCCTTTCATTTGGCTCATCCTGATCGGCCTGGGGGCTCTGGTGAGGGTTCGGTGATCCCTCCTCAAGGGGGGGGGGTACTGTTGTGAATTCTGTTGTCGAACTCCCTCCTGTGGTCGTGAGTGGTACTTCGGCGAGTTCTGTCTATGGGCTCCCTCTGGTGGCTATGAGTGAAGCTGCTGCTTCTGAGGTTCCTTACACAGGTGACGTGGGTTGTCCTTTGGTTGGCTGCTCTATTTAACTCCTCTCAGATCGTTACTCCATGCCAACTGTCAATGTTTTTGCATTTGTTCAGTTCGCTCCTGGATCTCTCTGGTGACCTGCCTTCTCCTGCAGAAGCTAAGTTCCTGATAGTCATTATTTGTTCACTGTTTTCTTGTCCAGCTGGTTTTCATGATTTTGTCTTGCTAGCTGGAAGCTCTGGGATGCAGAGTGGTCCCTCCGCACCGTGAGTCGGTGCGGAGGTCTTTTTTGCACACTCTGTGTGGTCTTTTGTAGGTTTTTGTGCTGATCGCAAAGTTACCTTTCCTATCCTCTGTCTATTTAGTAAGTCTGGCCTCCCTTTGCTGAAACCTGTTTCATCTCTGCGTTTGTGACTTTCATCTTTACTCACAGTCAATATATGTGGGGGGCTTCCTTTACCTTTGGGGAATTTCTCTGAGGCAAGGTAGGCTTTATTTTCTATCTCTAGGGCTAGATAGTTCTTAGGCTGTGACGAGGTGCCTAGGTCTGGTCAGGAGCGCTCCACGGCTATTTTTAGTGTGTGTGATAGGATTAGGGCTTGCGATCAGCAGAGCTCCCACATCCCAGAGCTCGTCCTGTATGAGGTTTAACTATCAGGTCATTCCGGGTGCTCCTAACCACCAGGTCATAACAGTGTGCTGTCCATGTTCTAGCCAATCAAAAAGGAGGCAGCATACAGCCGATTTATTCTACTGTAACATATTCAGAACAGTTGATGGCCAAGTTCCATAATGAGAAGTAAGCAAGTAAAGATAAAGTTATAGAGAAGCAGCTGTTTAAACTTTTATGTCATAAATCAATAGTACAGGGTGGGCCATTTATATGGATACATTGCAAAAAGGAAAAAAAAGAGCATGAACCGCACATCCCAAATTCATACTTTGATCTAAAGCCGCTAGGCAAAAATTTATATACTGAACATGAGGTTTTCAGTTTAACAATCTGATCAGACTGTATGAAGCCCACTGCCACTTCACGGCAAACCTCGTAGTGGGTCCTATCGCCCTAACGGAGCGGAGCCGTGCGGCAACCACCGCCACAGCGGCCACGCACCAGCAGGGCGGACGGCCTGTTGCCCCACAGCACCCATGCTGCGAGACTGAGCCCCCATGACTCCAGACCGCGCCGCCCCACCAGCACAAAGCCACAGCAACAATGGCCGCCACACAGCACCAGCACCAAAATGAAAGGAGCAATGAAACTCACCTTCCTCCAGCTCTTCAGTGAGAGCCAAAAAGGGCTAGACCCCATACTTTGCAGTCTCCTGCTAATTAAAATCACCTGTGCCAAATGGGAGGAGTGCTGGTCCAAGAAAGAGACAAGAACATGCTTTGCAAAAAGGAAAAAAAAGAGCATGAACCGCACATCCCAAATTCATACTTTGATCTAAAGCCGCTAGGCAAAAATTTATATACTGAACATGAGGTTTTCAGTTTAACAATCTGATCAGACTGTATGAAGCCCACTGCCACTTCACGGCAAACCTCGTAGTGGGTCCTATCGCCCTAACGGAGCGGAGCCGTGCGGCAACCACCGCCACAGCGGCCACGCACCAGCAGGGCGGACGGCCTGTTGCCCCACAGCACCCATGCTGCGAGACTGAGCCCCCATGACTCCAGACCGCGCCGCCCCACCAGCACAAAGCCACAGCAACAATGGCCGCCACACAGCACCAGCACCAAAATGAAAGGAGCAATGAAACTCACCTTCCTCCAGCTCTTCAGTGAGAGCCAAAATGGGCTAGACCCCATACTTTGCAGTCTCCTGCTAATTAAAATCACCTGTGCCAAATGGGAGGAGTGCTGGTCCAAGAAAGAGACAAGAACATGCTTTGCAAAAAGGAAAAAAAAGAGCATGAACCGCACATCCCAAATTCATACTTTGATCTAAAGCCGCTAGGCAAAAATTTATATACTGAACATGAGGTTTTCAGTTTAACAATCTGATCAGACTGTATGAAGCCCACTGCCACTTCACGGCAAACCTCGTAGTGGGTCCTATCGCCCTAACGGAGCGGAGCCGTGCGGCAACCACCGCCACAGCGGCCACGCACCAGCAGGGCGGACGGCCTGTTGCCCCACAGCACCCATGCTGCGAGACTGAGCCCCCATGACTCCAGACCGCGCCGCCCCACCAGCACAAAGCCACAGCAACAATGGCCGCCACACAGCACCAGCACCAAAATGAAAGGAGCAATGAAACTCACCTTCCTCCAGCTCTTCAGTGAGAGCCAAAATGGGCTAGACCCCATACTTTGCAGTCTCCTGCTAATTAAAATCACCTGTGCCAAATGGGAGGAGTGCTGGTCCAAGAAAGAGACAAGAACATGCTTTGCAAAAAGGAAAAAAAAAGAGCATGAACCGCACATCCCAAATTCATACTTTGATCTAAAGCCGCTAGGCAAAAATTTATATACTGAACATGAGGTTTTCAGTTTAACAATCTGATCAGACTGTATGAAGCCCACTGCCACTTCACGGCAAACCTCGTAGTGGGTCCTATCGCCCTAACGGAGCGGAGCCGTGCGGCAACCACCGCCACAGCGGCCACGCACCGGCAGGGCGGACGGCCTGTTGCCCCACAGCACCCATGCTGCGAGACTGAGCCCCCATGACTCCAGACCGCGCCGCCCCACCAGCACAAAGCCACAGCAACAATGGCCGCCACACAGCACCAGCACCAAAATGAAAGGAGCAATGAAACTCACCTTCCTCCAGCTCTTCAGTGAGAGCCAAAATGGGCTAGACCCCATACTTTGCAGTCTCCTGCTAATTAAAATCACCTGTGCCAAATGGGAGGAGTGCTGGTGCAAGAAAGAGACAAGAACATGCTTTGCAAAAAGGAAAAAAAAGAGCATGAACCGCACATCCCAAATTCATACTTTGATCTAAAGCCGCTAGGCAAAAATTTATATACTGAACATGAGGTTTTCAGTTTAACAATCTGATCAGACTGTATGAAGCCCACTGCCACTTCACGGCAAACCTCGTAGTGGGTCCTATCGCCCTAACGGAGCGGAGCCGTGCGGCAACCACCGCCACAGCGGCCACGCACCAGCAGGGCGGACGGCCTGTTGCCCCACAGCACCCATGCTGCGAGACTGAGCCCCCATGACTCCAGACCGCGCCGCCCCACCAGCACAAAGCCACAGCAACAATGGGATGTGCGGTTCATGCTCTTTTTTTTTTTTTTTTTTTTTTTCTTTTTTGCAAAGCATGTTCTAGTCTTCTTCTTGGACCAGCACTCCTCCCATTTGGCACAGGTGATTTTAATTAGCAGGAGACTGCAAAGTAAGGGGTCTAGCCCATTTTGGCTCTCACTGAAGAGCTGGAGGAAGGTGAGTTTCATTGCTCCTTTCATTTTGGTGTTGGTGCTGTGTGGCGGCCATTGTTGCTGTGGCTTTGTGCTGGTGGGGCGGCGCGGTCTGGAGTCTTGGGGACTCAGTCTTGCAGCATGGGTGCTGTGGGGCAACAGGCCGTCCGCCCTGCCGGTGCATGGCCGCTGTGGCGGTGGGCGCCGCACGGCTCCGCTCCGTTAGGGCGATAGGACCCACTACGAGGTTTGCCGTGAAGTGGCAGTGGGCTTCATACAGTCTGATCAGAATGTTAAACTGAAAACCTCATATTCAGTTATATTAATTTTTGCCTAGCGGCTTTAGATCAACGTATGATTTTGGGATGTGCGGTTCATGCTCTTTTTTTTTTTTTTTTTCTTTTTTGCAAAGCATGTTCTAGTCTTCTTCTTGGACCAGCACTCCTCCCATTTGGCACAGGTGATTTTAATTAGCAGGAGACTGCAAAGTAAGGGGTCTAGCCCATTTTGGCTCTCACTGAAGAGCTGGAGGAAGGTGAGTTTAAGTGCTCCTTTCATTTTGGTGTTGGTGCTGTGTGGCGGCCATTGTTGCTGTGGCTTTGTGCTGGTGGGGCGGCGCGGTCTGGAGTCTTGGGGACTCAGTCTTGCAGCATGGGTGCTGTGGGGCAACAGGCCGTCCGCCCTGCCGGTGCATGGCCGCTGTGGCGGTGGGCGCCGCACGGCTCCGCTCCGTTAGGGCGATAGGACCCACTACGAGGTTTGCCGTGAAGTGGCAGTGGGCTTCATACAGTCTGATCAGAATGTTAAACTGAAAACCTCATATTCAGTTATATTAATTTTTGCCTAGCGGCTTTAGATCAACGTATGATTTTGGGATGTGCGGTTCATGCTCTTTTTTTTTTTTTTTCTTTTTTGCAAAGCATGTTCTAGTCTTCTTCTTGGACCAGCACTCCTCCCATTTGGCACAGGTGATTTTAATTAGCAGGAGACTGCAAAGTAAGGGGTCTAGCCCATTTTGGCTCTCACTGAAGAGCTGGAGGAAGGTGAGTTTAAGTGCTCCTTTCATTTTGGTGTTGGTGCTGTGTGGCGGCCATTGTTGCTGTGGCTTTGTGCTGGTGGGGCGGCGCGGTCTGGAGTCTTGGGGACTCAGTCATGCAGCATGGGTGCTGTGGGGCAACAGGCCGTCCGCCCTGCCGGTGCATGGCCGCTGTGGCGGTGGGCGCCGCACGGCTCCGCTCCGTTAGGGCGATAGGACCCACTACGAGGTTTGCCGTGAAGTGGCAGTGGGCTTCATACAGTCTGATCAGAATGTTAAACTGAAAACCTCATATTCAGTTATATTAATTTTTGCCTAGCGGCTTTAGATCAACGTATGATTTTGGGATGTGCGGTTCATGCTCTTTTTTTTTTTTTTCTTTTTTGCAAAGCATTTATATGGATACACCCAAATAAAATGGGAATGGTTGGTGATATCAACTTCCTGTTTGTGGTACATAAGTATATGGGAGGGGGGAAACTTTTCAAGATGGGTGGTGACCATGGCGGCCATTTTGAAGTTGGCCATTTTGGATCCAACTTTATTTTTTTCAATGGGACAGATGAAACTTATTGAGAATTTCACAAGAAAAACAATGATGCACTTGGTTTTAACGTAGCTTTATTCTTTCATGAGTTATTTACAAGTTTGTGACCATTATAAAATGTGTTCAAAGTGCTGCCCATTGTGTTGGATTGACAATGCAACCCTCTTCTCCCACTTTTGACACACTGATAGCAGCTTTTGTTTTGACCAAAAGATTTTTTAAGCCTACCACCACGACAAGGTAGACTCTTTTGGCAGGGCCCTACTCTACTCTGCTCTAACCTACTAAACATTTCTTAAAATACCAAATACTTTTTTAGGTATATTTTTATTTATTTTTCTTAAAGGGAATGTATCACATACATTTTTTAAACTAATTTATACCATATTGTGATATCTCTCATTGTAATCCTCCTAGTTAGGTGTTGTGGATTCTGTTTTTGGGCTCCCTCTGGTGGTTACAGATGGTACTGGGTGACTTGTGTTTTTCTGCGGTCTCTGGTGTCCACCTGTTCTATCAGGATATGGGAGTTTCCTATTTAACCTGGCTTTCTTGTCATTTCCTCGCCGGCTATCAATGTAATCAGTGTGTCTTGTTTCCTCTGCTTCCCGCTTCTGTAATCTTCAGGACAAGCTAAGTTTTTGATTTTCCTGTTCCACGTTTTGCTTAATTTTTGTCTTAGTCCAGCTTGCAGATATGTGATTCCTTTTTGCTGGTTGCTCTAGTGGGCTGATATTACTCCTCATGTTCCATGAGTTGGCACATGAGTTCAAGTAATTTCAGGATGGTTTTTTGTAGGGTTTTTCGCTGACCGCGCAGTTCACTTTTGTATCCTCTGCTATCTAGCTTTAGCGGGCCTCATTTTGCTGAATCTGTTTTCATAACTACGCATGTGCTTTCTTCTCATTTCACCATCATTACATGTGGGGGGCTGCTATTTCTGTGGGGTGTTTCTCTGGAGGCAAGAGAGGTCTGTGTTTCTTCTAATAGGGGAAGTTAGTCCTTCGGCTGGCGCGAGACGTCTAGGAATCATCGTAGGCACGTTCCCCGGCTACAGCTAGTTGTGTGTTTAGGTTCAGGATCGCGGTCAGCTCAGTTTCCATCACCCTAGAGCTTGTTTTGTTTTTTGTGCTTGTCCTTTTGTGATCCCCTGCCATTGGGATCATGACAGTATAGCCGGCCAAAAAGTGGTAATCGTATTGGCTGAAGTAGGAGGAAAAGTAGTCTGAGGAAGTTTTTTTTTTTTTTCCCTCAGAGTTTGCTGCCTAGCCTTAATTGCAGCCTGGCTGCGTCTTACCTCCTCTTAATCCTTGAATGGCTCTGACCTCAGCTGTTTATCATGGACGTCCAGAGTTTGGCTTCCAGCCTGAATAATCTTGCTGCTAAGGTTCAAAATATACAAGATTTTGTTGTACATGCTCCTATGTCTGAACCTAGAATTCCTATCCCAGAGTTTTTTTCTGGAGATAGATCTAGTTTTCTGAATTTTAGGAACAATTGCAAGTTGTTTCTTTCTTTGAAATTTCGCTCCTCTGGAGACCCTGCTCAGCAAGTCAAAATTGTTATATCTTTCCTGCGGGGTGACCCTCAGAATTGGGCATTTGCATTGGCACCAGGGGATCCTGCGTTGCTCAATGTGGATGCGTTTTTTCTGGCATTGGGTTTGCTCTATGAGGAACCTAACCTAGAGATTCAGGCTGAAAAAGCTTTATTGGCTCTCTCTCAGGGGCAAGATGAAGCAGAAATATATTGTCAGAAATTTCGGAAATGGTCGGTGCTTACTCAGTGGAATGAGTGCGCCCTGGCTGCAAGATTCAGAGATGGCCTTTCTGAGGCCATTAAAGATGTTATGGTGGGGTTCCCTGCGCCTACAGGTCTGAATGAGTCTATGACTATGGCTATTCAGATTGATCGGCGTTTACGGGAGCGCAAACCTGTGCACCATTTGGCGGTGTCTTCTGAACAGGCACCTGAGACAATGCAATGTGATAGAATTCAGTCCAGAAGTGAACGGCAAAACTATAGGCGGAAAAATGGGTTATGTTTTTATTGTGGTGATTCAGCTCATGTTATATCAGCATGCTCTAGACACACAAAAAAGGTTGATAAGTCTGTTGCCATTAGTACTTTACAGTCTAAGTTCATTCTGTCTGTGACTGTGTGACTGTGATTTGTTCATTATCAGCCATTTCCGTCGATGCCTATGTGGATTCAGGCGCTGCCCTGAGTCTTATGGATTGGTCATTTGCCAACCGCTGTGGGTTTAGTCTGGAGCCTCTGGAAGTCCCTATTCCTTTGAAAGGAATTGACTCTACACCTTTGGCTATGAACAAACCTCAGTACTGGACACAAGTGACCATGCGTATGACTCCCGTTCATCAGGAGGTGATTCGCTTCCTGGTACTGTATAATTTACATGATGTCTTAGTGCTTGGTCTGCCATGGTTACAAACTCATAACCCAGTCTTGGACTGGAAAACGATGTCTGTGTTAAGCTGGGGATGTCAGGGGGTTCATGATGATGCACCTCCGATTTCTATCGCTTCATCTACTCCTTCTGAGGTTCCTGTATTTTTGTCTGATTATCGGGATGTTTTTGAGGAGCCTAAGCTCAATTCGCTTCCTCCTCACAGGGATTGCGATTGTGCTATAGATTTGATTCCCTGGCAGTAAATTTCCTAAAGGACGTTTGTTAAATCTGTCAGTGCCAGAGCATACTGCTATGCGGGATTATGTTAAGGAGTCCTTGGAAAAGGGACATATCCGTCCATCTTCGTCCCCTTTGGGAGCAGGTTTTTTTTTCGTGGCCAAAAAAGATGGTTCCTTGAGGCCTTGTATAGATTACCGTCTTTTGAATAAGATTACAGTCAAATATCAGTATCCTTTGCCATTGTTGACTGATTTGTTCGCTCGCATTAAGGGGGCTAAATGGTTCACTAAGATTGATCTTCGGGGTGCGTATAATCTTGTGCGGATAAAGCAGGGTGAGGAGTGGAAAACCGCATTTAATACGCCTGAGGGCCATTTTGAGTATTTGGTGATGCCTTTTGGACTTTCTAATGCTCCTTCTGTCTTCCAGTCCTTTATGCACGATATTTTCCGTGAATATCTGGATAAATTTATGATTGTGTATATGGATGATGTTTTGGTTTTTTCTGATGACTGGGAGTCCCATGTTCAGCAGGTCAGGAAGGTGTTTCAGGTCCTGCGGGCCAATTCTTTGTTTGTAAAAGGTTCAAAGTGTCTCTCTGGAGTCCAGAAGATTTCTTTTTTGGGGTATATTTTTTCCCCTTCTACTATTGAGATGGATCCCGTCAAGGTTCAGGCTATTTGTGACTGGACGCAGCCTACATCTCTTAAGAGTCTACAGAAGTTCTTGGGCTTTGCTAATTTTTATCGTCGTTTCATAACTAATTTTTCTAGTGTTGTTAAGCCTTTGACGGATTTGACTAAGAAGGGTGCTGATGTTGCTGATTGGTCTCCTGCGGCTGTGGAGGCCTTTCAGGAACTTAAGCGCCGGTTTTCTTCTGCTCCTGTGTTGCGTCAGCCAGATGTTTCGCTTCCTTTTCAGGTTGAAGTTGATGCTTCCGAGATTGGAGCGGGGGCGGTTTTGTCGCAGAGAAGCTCCGATTGCTCAGTGATGAAGCCATGTGCGTTCTTTTCTAGAAAGTTTTCGCCCACTGAGCGGAATTATGATGTTGGTAATCGGGAGCTTTTGGCCATGAAGTGGGCTTTGAGGAGTGGCGTCATTGGCTTGAGGGTGCTAGACATCGTGTGGTGGTCTTGACTGATCACAAAAATCTGATTTACCTTGAGTCTGCCAAGCGTCTGAATCCTAGACAGGCTCGTTGGTCACTGTTTTTCTCCCGTTTCGATTTTGTGGTTTCATACCTGCCAGGTTCAAAGAATGTGAAGGCGGATGCTCTTTCTAGGAGTTTTGTGCCTGACTCCCCTGGAAATTCTGAGCCCACTGGTATCCTTAGGGATGGGGTGATTTTGTCGGCTGTCTCCCCAGACTTGCGACGTGCTTTGCAGGAGTTTCAGGCGGATAAACCTGATCGTTGTCCGCCTGAAAGACTGTTTGTTCCGGATAATTGGACCAGTAGAGTCATCTCCGAGGTCCATTCTTCTGCGTTGGCAGGTCATCCTGGAATATTTGGTACTAGAGACTTGGTGGCCAGGTCTTTTTGGTGGCCTTCCTTGTCGAGGGATGTGCGTTCTTTTGTGCAGTCTTGTGAAGTTTGCGCTCGGGCTAAGCCTTGCTGTTCTCGGGCCAGGGGATTGTTGTCACCTTTGCCTATCCCGAAGAGGCCTTGGACGCACATTTCCATGGACTTTATTTCGGATCTCCCTGTCTCTCAAAAAATGTCCGTCATCTGGGTTGTGTGTGACCGCTTTTCTAAGATGGTTCATCTGGTACCCTTGCCTAAGTTACCTTCCTCCTCTGAGTTGGTCCCTCTGTTTTTTTCAGAACGTGGTTCGTTTGCATGGGATTCCGGAGAACATCGTTTCTGACAGGGGATCCCAGTTTGTGTCTAGATTTTGGCGGACGTTCTGTGCTAAGATGGGCATTGATTTGTCCTTTTCGTCTGCATTCCATCCTCAGACGAATGGCCAGACGGAACGAACTAATCAGACCTTGGAAACTTATTTAAGGTGTTTTGTTTCTGCTGATCAAGATGACTGGGTTACCTTTTTGCCACTTGCCGAATTTGCCCTTAATAATCGGGCTAGTTCTGCTACCTTGGTTTCTCCTTTCTTTTGTAATTCGGGGTTTCATCCTCGTTTTTCCTCTGGTCAGGTGGAGCCTTCTGATTGTCCTGGGGTAGACATGGTGGTGGATAGGTTGCATCAGATTTGGAGTCATGTGGTGGACAATTTGAAGTTGTCCCAGGAGAGGGCTCAGTAGTTTGCTAATCGCCGTCGCCGCGTGGGTCCTCGACTTCGTGTTGGGGACTTGGTGTGGTTGTCTTCTCGTTTTGTTCCTATGAAGGTCTCTTCTCCTAAGTTCAAGCCTCGGTTCATCGGTCCCTATAGGATCTTGGAAATTCTTAACCCTGTGTCGTTTCGTTTGGATCTCCCGGCATCGTTTGCTATTCATAATGTGTTCCATCGGTCGTTGTTGCGGAAGTATGAGGTACCTGTTGTTCCTTCGCTTGAACCTCCTGCTCCGGTGCTGGTGGAGGGAGAATTGGAGTATGTTGTGGAGAAGATCTTGGATTCTCGTGTTTCCAGACGGAAACTCCAATATTTGGTCAAGTGGAAGGGTTATGGTCAGGAGGATAATTCTTGGGTGGTTGCCTCTGATGTTCATGCTGCTGATTTGGTCCGTGCATTTCATAGGGCTCATCCTGGTCACCCTGGTGGTTCTCGTGAGGGTTCGGTGACCCCTCCTCAGGGGGGGGTACTGTTGTGGATTCTGTTTTTGGGCTCCCTCTGGTGGTTACAGATGGTACTGGGTGACTTGTGTTTTTCTGCGGTCTCTGGTGTCCACCTGTTCTATCAGGATATGGGAGTTTCCTATTTAACCTGACTTTCTTGTCATTTCCTCGCCGGCTATCAATGTAATCAGTGTGTCTTGTTTCCTCTGCTTCCCGCTTCTGTAATCTTCAGGACAAGCTAAGTTTTTGATTTTCCTGTTCCACGTTTTGCTTAATTTTTGTCTTAGTCCAGCTTGCAGATATGTGATTCCTTTTTGCTGGTTGCTCTAGTGGGCTGATATTACTCCTTATGTTCCATGAGTTGGCACATGAGTTCAAGTAATTTCAGGATGGTTTTTTGTAGGGTTTTTCGCTGACCGCGCAGTTCACTTTTGTATCCTCTGCTATCTAGGTTTAGCGGGCCTCATTTTGCTGAATCTGTTTTCATAACTACGTATGTGCTTTCTTCTCATTTCACCGTCATTACATGTGGGGGGCTGCTATTTCTGTGGGGTGTTTCTCTGGAGGCAAGAGAGGTCTGTGTTTCTTCTAATAGGGGAAGTTAGTCCTTCGGCTGGCGCGAGACGTCTAGGAATCATCGTAGGCACGTTCCCCGGCTACAGCTAGTTGTGTGTTTAGGTTCAGGATCGCGGTCAGCTCAGTTTCCATCACCCTAGAGCTTGTTTTGTTTTTTTGTGCTTGTCCTTTTGTGATCCCCTGCCATTGGGATCATGACAGTTAGGACAATGAGGTGACAGCTGAAAATGGATCTCGTCTGGACTTGTTAGTCTATTAGAAAAGCAGTTTCTGTTTATTATTTGGGATGAGTGAATAGCTTCAGATTAGTACTTATCCGAATAGCTATAGTGCTTACCGAAGAGCTGCAGCGGGAACCCGGCGCCGAACAGCTGATCATCCGGAGCACTACAACTATCTGGGTTCCTGTTGTGAATTCAGCTTTTGGGCTCCCTCCGGTGGTTGTAGAGGGTAATGCAGTTGTGCAGGAGTGGACAGGTGTATCTACTAATTGCAAAACTGACTGGTGTATATAGCTTTGCAGGATCCTTTAGTCAGTGCCAGTTGTCCATTGTTCTTGAAGGATTCACTTCCCTGCTGGTCTCTCCAGTTTGCTGTGCTTTTCTACAAAGATAAGTCCTGGCTTTGTTTTTGCTGTCCACCTGCTGTGGACCTTATAGTTCTGTGCATTTTCATGTTTTTGTCTTGTCCAGCTTAGTCTGTGAAGGATTTTTTGCAGCCTAGCTATTTCTCTGGAGATGCAGATATACCCCCCATGTCTTTAGTCAGATGTGGTGATCCGTATTTTCTGCGGTGGATATTTTCTAGTGTTTTTATACTGACCGCATAGTACTCTGTTCTATTCTTTCTTTTTAGCTAGTATGGCCTCCTATGCTAAAATCTGATTTCATATCTGCGTATGTTATTTCCCTACTACTTCTAATTGCGCTGCTAGGTTCAGGGTTTGCGGTCAGTACAGGGACCACCTTCTCCAGAGTCCGTCTCATGCTGCTCCTAGGCCACCAGATCATAACAGGTTCCCAATGTAGTTATTCGGTAAGCAGTATAGCTATTCGGATAAGTACTTATCCGAAGCTATTTGCTCATCCTTATTTATTAATTTATGATATAAGGGGTGACACAAACTTTAAAGTAAATTCTTCCAAAACTTTAAACTGTGATTAACCTCTTAACGACCAGTTGTATTTCAGTTTTTGAACTTCTGTTTTTTGCTCCCTTTTTTCCCCAGAGACATAACTTTATTTTCAGTCAATATGGCCATGTGAGAGCTTGTTTTTTTTCAGAACAAGTTGTATTTTGAACGACACCATTGATTTTAACATATCGTATGCCAAACTGCAGAGAAATTGCAAAAAGTGCAATTCTACAGTTTTACCATGTTTTTTTTTACCATGTTCACTAAATGCTAAAAATGACCTGCCATTATGATTCTCCAGGTCATTACAAGTTCATAGGCAGAAAACAGGTCTAGGTTCTTTTTTATTTAAGTGGTGAAAAAAAAATCCAAAATTTGTTAGTTAAAGAAAAAAAAGGGGGGGGCCATTTTCCGAGACCTGTCTCCATATTTTGTGATCTGAGGCTGGTTGAGGGATTTTTCTTTGTGCGCCGAGCAGACGTTTTGATACTATTTTGGTGTAGGTACAATCTTTTCATCGCCCATTATTGAAATGTAGCGGGAAGCAAAAAAACATAATTCTGGCGTTTTAATTTTTACTCGTTACGCCATTTAGCGATTAATTAATTTTATATATTGATAGATCAGGTGATTCTGAATGTGGCGATACCAAATATGTGTATGTTTCATTTTCTTATTGTTTTATTTTGAGTGGGGAGAAAGGAGGGTGATTTGAACTTTTATTTTTCTTTACTTTTTTTAAAACCATTTTTTTACTTTTTGCATGTTTCAATACTCTCTATGGGAGACTAGAAGCTGCAATACTTTGATCGCTTCTGCTATACACAGGCAAAGATCAGATCGCCTGTGTGTAGCAGAAATGCTCACTTGCTATGAGCGCAGACCACGGGGTGGCATTCCTATCAATCTGGCAATGACAACAATAGAGATCTGCTGCACACCTCTAATTGTCATGTCGACCCATTGGTGACACGCGATCATGTGACGGGGTCATTGATGGGCGGGATTAACAACGCGCTTCCAGTTACTGCGAGTTAAAAGCCGCTGTCAGAGATCGATCGTGGCATTTAACTAGTTAACAGCCAAGGGTGGATGGCGATTCCACCCGTGGCTGTTGCAGGCATGTGTCAGCTGTATAGTTTAGCTGTCATGTGCCCGGAAAGGTGCGGGTCCGGAACTTAATAATGTGGACTTTAATGAATTTGGGCACCAAAGATGAATGGAAAATAGAGATATAGGCTATGCTGAATGCCTTTTAATCATCTCACAAACACATTGGTTAGCAATAACTAGAGTGGTCAATGCCCAACACATAAAGAACATTCCGTAACACATTCCCACTAAACATTTTGCTAACTAAATCTATTTTTCATAATAGTCATTTAGTTAAATCCTTTGGTCAATTACATCTAGCGCCAATAACAAAAGAGAAAACAAACAAAGCAAACAACAAAAAAGACAACACATATAACCAATCAATACAATGAAAATAAGATGAGCACTGCCGCCGCCATCACTGTGTGGGTGGAGGGGCGCAGTGTGAGTCTGCATCCTGTGCGCATGCACAGATCAAGATTCTGGCTCAGTGAATCACTGCAGGTGATTTAGTATTTAACTGTGCAGTGTTATTATGCACCCAGTGTGCGACGGCCCTGAACTGTTGCCCCTTGGGTCCAGTGAGCAGAAGCAAAGAAGGGATGGCCCGGGATGCCACCATGTCCAAGTCCTCCCTCTTTGCTTCTGCTCACTGAGCCCCATACACTAGTAGGGGCACTAATGCCCTGATGGCAGCCCTGCTCCTGCCTGTCGTAAAATGACACTTGTTGACAGCCCATACTTCATGAACTATACAGCTAGTCTGCATAGATCATGGGAAGTCAGTCATCCATTCCTGACTGGCTTATAGTCGCCATTTCATCTAAACATTCACTAATTCTTTTTTAAAGCATATACACACACATATATTCATTCTTATCTATCTAACAGGATGACAACAGCTGTCCAGACCTGCATCCCACCACAACCACCACTCCGGAGTACTCCCTGGAGAATTAAATGATCCTCAGGGACAAAGTAAGGCGCTACCTACCCCCCTCATATTGCTTCTTCAGAGAGAGCTGCTGAAACTATTGGGGTGCAGCTTTGGGACCCTATTTTCAGTGCTGATGTCCTCCACCCAAGTCTCAAAAGGCTGAAAGGGTCTTCAGGAGAGGTGGGTAGTCGAGCGAGGCTATCAGACGGTCACCTCTGTAGCTGTAGTGTCATCCTTCCTATGGTTCCAGGGGCCGACATACTATTGGTGCAACTTGTGCGGACTCACGGATATTCATTCTTATCCATCTAATAATGTACAATACATCGGTGCACGCATAGTGGGCATGGGATTTCTTGAAATCCCATCCACTATGCTGTAACATCTGGACGCTGCAGATTTGACACTGTAGATGTACGCAGCGTCCAACCCGCAGCGTTTACTGACTGTGGGAACATATCCTAATATATCTGCAAACAGGTAATCACTTTTTTTTATTTCCCAGAAGCCAACTTTCATTTAGCTTTATTTCAAATGACAAAAAAGCGCACGCAATGAAAAAACGCATCAAAAACACAGGTGACCTGTGAGTGACCTCAGGTGCAGATTTGGTGCAGTCTTCACCTGCATCAAATCCTGAGCCATTCCTGATCGTGTGCACATACCCTTATATATTTACATTTACTCTATATGCAGCTATAGGATTACTCTATTTGCTGTGCATTACTCTACATTTATCGACATAAAACTTCATCTGACATGTGTTTGCTCTTGCAAGAATCGTTTCCAGATACTTTTGTAACATTATAGTGTCAGACATTAACAATCAACAAATGCCATTTGGTAGGTGCATTGGTCCATTGGAAAAGGTAGGGATATCTAGCTGTTTTTTGGATACTTTTTTTTTTTTAATTCTTATTAGTAGAATTGAATAAAAACAACATTTTAGAAAAGGTCTCACATTGCTTCTATAGTACTAGGGATGTTTTATTTTTATTAAATTCTACAAAAAAAAATTGTTCTGACATTTTTTTATCCAAAAAACGGCTGGATATTGTTTTTCATCTGAGCTCAGGATTCAATGGCAAGTTCAACGTGGTGAGATGGATCAATGTCTCCATCAGAGGGGATTGGTCTCGGAGATCCTGTATCATATGGATCTTCATGCCATTCATCTTTACACCATCCAGTGTCAACTAAGTGTATAATGTTTACACCAATATTTCACTCTTGATGAACCTCCAAAAGAGGGGAAGCACATGGGGTGTTTGAGTGTACAGCTGAATGTTCAATGTCATGCTGTCACGGATTGCTGATTAGGATTCTGTTGACTATCTCTAACTTTTGATTGTATTGAGTCTATCTCTTCAATTATATGCTGTCACAGATTGTTTATAGTGACTCTTGACCATTTTGAACTGATTATATAGGGCATATAAGTGTATAGCTGCCAGTGCAATATTTTACTGTCACAGATTGTCTACTATGACTCTGCTAACCATTATATTAGCTGCTCAGTTTGACATTGTCATGGCTTGTCTGGTTAAGAAGACTCTGCTGATTATCCTGATTATTTCCTCTGAACTACCCTACAAGTATAATCATTTTCGGTGACACTATATGTGTCCTTTCCCTTAAAATCTAGTCAGATAGCATCCAAACCCAGACAAAGGGATAGAAGGGACAGCCTCCGAGGAGCAGGGGCACCATTTCTCACTGTATCTAGAGTGCCAACCCCCGCTGTCAGGCAGTTTTGAGACTTAAAGGGGAAGCTATAAACAGTTTTCACATCTTTGAATGACAATTCAAAGTATCATTAATATACTCCAACACTCAAATATTTTGATCTAGTGCTGTATCTTTTTCCTCTCTTTTCTTTCACCCCTGCTCCACAACAGGGCCAGCAGGGTGAGCCATTGACGAGCGGGGGCGCCAATAAGCAGGATCTAGGGTGCCAACCTCTGCAAGCAGGTAGGGGCAAGTTCAGTGTATTACAGGGATAGGCACCTCACTTGGTAATTCTGATCAATTATCTATATGATTCTTTGGTGGTGGTTATGTGTTTATTTCACTATACTAGTATTTTTTTTAATTACACCTTATTAGTTATAATGTAATGTGTTATTAAATAGCTTACTTTACAGTGAACCAATAATCTATAATATAACGCGGGGAGCAAAGCCTTTATAGACTGTGCAGGCGTGACGCTCCTAGCGTTACATTATAGAGTGTCAGGGAAAAAAAATGGCGCCGGAAGGCGCACACTGCCGGGAGCAGGGGGTCGGGAGCAGGGGGACACCGTGCACATATAGGCGCCCTGATTATGCTGTGGCACTTCATGCCACAGCAATTTGTTACTTACGCCATTCCTTTCCGCCCATTTTCTTCGTCCTCCTGCTGCCGGAATTGACGCCTGCGTAGTCTATACTGATTAATGTCCTCCCTCCATTAACACTTGGGAGCAGGTGAATGGACGTTGTAGTAAATGGGGTCCCTGAAATATTATGTTGATTTAAGTCTTTGGGACTAGTATTAAATATGGCACTGAGTGCAGGCTGTGTTGGTGTTCTTTTTTTATCACATCCTTTACATTTTGTCTGTCGATACGTTTAATGGTTTGTTTTCAATAAAGGTTGTTACAAGATTTTTTTGTACCAAAACTCCTATGTTTCTCCTTTTTGAATATAGGATGTGATTGCAGAAAGTGTGACCAGAAGTCATTCGTTACCTTACACCACCTACTGTAATTTACCACAAAGTGCAGAAGGAGTAAGGTAAAACATGGTCCACACATCATCAATAAGCAGTTTCTATAAAAAAACAAAACAAAAAAAAAACAGAAATGCGGATATCACTAGGCAATATTTAATAACAAAAAAGAAAGATTTTAAAGCAATACAATTACCGTGTATGATAGAGACATATGCAGAATATGAGCATTGGAACAGAGTGTAATAATCTCAATGTCTGAACAGTGTATCATTCTTATAGTTTATACCTTTAGGAAATTTAGTATCCAATTTGATGATTCAAAAGGCTTCCCCAAGAAATAATTTATTTTTCCAGTCACTTCCTCTATTTGGTGAAGTGACTTTCTCAAGACCAAAAAATGTAAAATTAGTAATATTACCATTATGCACATTAATAAAGTGCCTAGTGACACCTGAATACGTTCTATTCGAATGGCCAATATTCTGCAGATGTTCCGCAATCCTCTTCTTCAAGTTTCAGCTTGTGCAACCAATGTTATTCACATTGCAATTGTCACAAAATACACAATATAACTACATATTGTGTATTGCTATTAATAAAATAATTCACTTTTAAATGATCACCAATGACTTCATTTTTTAGTAAATTTGCACATATTGCACTTATTGACGACACAATTAAAAAACCTTTGGTCCGCTATTGTCAATCAAGTTCCGCTAATGGGCATTTTTTCACGTAAACTGGGTGATAAAGTGCTAAAGTATTTCCTACTGACCGCCCTCTTTTAGCCATAATTAAGGCCACGGGTAGAAATTTGATATAGAATGCCCTCCCCCCCCACCCCCCCCGAGACTGTTTTCACAGTCATGACCACGCCAAATTTTACAATTCTAACCATTGTCCCTTTATGTGGTAATAACTCTGGAACGCTTCAATGGATCCCAATGATTCTGAATTTTTTTTAATATATTATACTTCATGATAGTGGTAAAAAATGTTTTTATATGACTTGTGTCTATTGGTGAAAAATTAGAAATTTGGAAAATGTAGCAATTTTCAAACGTTTAAATTTTCTGCCCTTAAACCAGAGTAATACAAACAAAATATATAATGAATAACACTTCCCAAATGTCTACTTTAAATCAGCACAATTTTTAAAAAAATTTTTTTTTGTTAGGAAGTTAGAAGGGTTAAAACTTGACCAGCAATTTCTCATTTTTACAAATGCCTTGTGCAGGCATGTACTATGGTGGACAGAGAATGAACTTCAATCCAATATTGCAGCCAGCATACAGCCAGCGGGTAAGGAAAGGGGGAATCAAAAACCCGAAAACCCCGCCCCTATGGCTGAAGATTGTTCCCTCCAAATTCAGGTGACAGTGTCCCTTTAAATCTGTCATACTGTGTCCAGAGAAATGTTTTCCCACAGACGTGTCAATTTCATTCCTGATTGTGTGTCTGTGTAGATTAATAACAATATAATTTATTGTACATCAAATGTAGGCAGTGAAATTTTAAATTCTGTAATACCCTTTCATCTACGTATTTTCTATATCAAATAACGTTCTACCAATTCTTAATAAATAATACATTTTTTTTATAAAAGCAACTTTAAATAGATCAATATTAACCCCTTTAAAGGCCAGGAAGTTATTTGTTTTTGTATTGTGCTTTTTTTTTCCCTTCCTCCTCTTGTTACAAAAGTCATAACAATATTTCCATCTACACAGCCGAATGAGGGCTTTTTGTTGTGTTGACAAGTTGTAGTTTTGAATGCCACTATTCATTTTCCTGTACAATTTCTGGAATACAAGAAAAAAAATTCCAAGTGTGATAAAATTGAAAAGAAAAAAAGAAAGAACTCATTTCCTTTGTTTTTTGGAATATGTTTTTTACGACATTCATTGTGCAGTAAAAATGACCTGGCCACATGTACAAAACTTGTCCAGCTTTTAGAATTATTTCAGTGGTAATTTTTTTGGGGAATTTGCATTGTAATAGTAAGGTACATATCTCATATTAATCACTTTGTATTGCTTTTTCTTGGAGGGAAGAGTGGTGACCAACAAACGGCATCTCTGTCATTTCAAAATTTATATTTTAATAGACATTGTCTCCTGGATTTCGGCCTTAATGGTAGCATCATGCCACCTTCCAGATGAAGCAGAGATGGGTTATGATCTGGGACAGTAGGGATTATCTTTTAGTCGGACAGGTGAGAAATATGTTTGTTTATTATTTTTGATCATTTACAGGGGACATGGGCATTGTATTTTCTCGCCGGACAGGTGAGGAATATGGTTGTTTGTTATTTTTGCTCTTTTACAGGGCACATGGGCTTCAATGGATTATAGGCGCAAATGTGGGAAAAAAGGTGTTGCATTTTATTTCAAATAAATGATTTTATTCTTGATGTGTGTTTATTTCAAAATTTATTATGGGGTTAGTAATGTGGGCATCTTATAGACACCAAACCCATGGGCTTGATGTCAGCAGACAATACAAAGCTGACATCATCCCCAACCTTATTACCCCACTTACCACTGCCACACGGCAAGTGGGAAGAGTGAAGATAAACACCAGATTTGGCACACCTTATGGATGCGCCATCTCTGAGGTGGCTGAGGGCTGATGATGTTAGCCTGGGAGGGGGATTAATATTTTTGGCCCCTTCCCAAGTTATTAATATCAACCCACAGCTGTCTGTTTAGCCTTTGCTGGTTTGAATGCATAGGGGGATCCTACTTCATTTTTTTTATGGGTTCCCCTGTAAACTCACCAGTAAAAGCTAAGCAAACAGCTGTGAGCTGTTATTAATAGTCTGGGAACCTCTTGGGATATTGTCCCTTTTCCCAGATTATTAAAATCAGCCCTTTCCCTCTGTTGGTTATGAAAATTACATGGCAGCCCGTGCTATTTTTTTTAAATTTAACTCTTAATTTTACACTGGATGTACACAGCAGGTGCTTAATACAACTCAGATCATTGTCTCTTGGTCGCGCTGATCACAGGGAGACCCGACAACAATGATCAAGAGCAGTCTGCAACAGCTGGCACCTGGGAACAGAGTAAACTGTACCATTCTTCCCTGGCACCAGTACGTGTCATGCTGATGCTGATTTCGATTGTGTGTCATCAGTGTGCACGTGTGCGGCACGCATTTTGTTTGTGGTGTTTGTAAAAAACTGACATGTCTGTGGATTTTTCACACGGACCGTATACACACGACCATTGAATACAATGGGTGTGAATACGTCCGTATTTGCAGTCCTTAAAAACGGACCGCATACGGACACGAAAAATGGATGTGTGAAGGAGGCCTTAAACATTAAAGTACATTAAACATTACAAGAAACAATAGTCATTGTTCAATAGTGTTTTTTTTATTATTATGGATAAAGTAGCTAAAACGCTACTGTCAAGCTGTACTACTGCAGCAAGCTCTGCAGGTCCCAAAAATATTAAAAAACATAATTTTTGAATTAGTCCATCAAAAAGACATCACACTGTTGTTCAATAAAAGCGAACAAGGAAACAAATAGTTCTGTTTTCAGACAGTAAAATCATCTGAGACACTTTTAAACAAGGTTATCAAATACTATATATACATTAAATTATCAATGTGCACTTTAAGAATATTGCTTTTCCTAATATGGATATAGATATAAAAATATTTAATTTCCCACAGCAAATAATGACCATCTTTGAATATCTGCTGTTTAATGATTGCTACATGGATAAGTTCAATTACTTAGGATTTAAAAATTCAGCAGGCTGTGGGATAAAATGGCTATGTTATTCCTTCAGTACCTTTAATAATGGCAATATAACAATAGTTCTAAACCATAGAAAAAGTATCATTTTGTATAAAATCTCTAGTTAACAAGTGTCAATGAAGTTGAGCATCAAGGTCATATTTCTCACAAAATTTGTCTGTGAAGGGAATACAGGTTAAGTACTCGCACCATTCACACTTGATATGATAAAAGTAAAATAAAACCACAAGTCCTGAGAAAAGTCCAAAAAATATCAAAAGAAAAATAATAATTTGACACCTTTTTCGGTACATGTCAAATTTGCCAAAACTGATGTATGGAAGAAATGCAAAAGACAAAAAGAAGCCACTAATAAACCCAGAAATATGAGCAAAATTGTCAATCCATGGAAGAAGGCCAAATGTGAAGAGGAAGATGACAACAGCAAAGAGTTTGAAGAATGCTCTCCATGGTCTTTCTAGAATTTGCCAGCTCTGGAACAACTCAACAAAAAGGCATGCCAAGATTCCAAACTGAGATCCGGCCGGTCCAACCTGGAAAAAAAAGACATAAAATAAAATGGTTCTGTTTACACAGCACTTCAGAAAAAAATCAGAACATTTATCATATTTTTTGGATACGACATATTATTTCCTGCCCAAATTTTTTGGGGAAAAAGAGGGGGGGTGTCTTATAATGTGGCTATACTTTACGGGCAGCAGTGGAGAAGGGTCCCAGGGTCGCTGCTGGAGGAGGTAAGAGTGGTGCATTGCTGCATACCACAGGCTGGGATGAGGGGGTGTTCGGATATGAGCCTGATGCCGGAGTTTGGTAGTACGGGGGTTCTGCTGACATTTTGTGAAAGCCCAGAGCCCCCGCACTTACACAGTTTACTATACGGTGGACTCCGGGAAAATGGCTTCCGAGAGTGGCGCAATGCGCAGATGGAGATCTCAGCACCAAGATCTTGGGAGATGAGATCTTAGCGCTGATTATAAGCAGCACCACCATTTTATTAAAAAAAAAGTTTTTTCCCTATTTTTCTACTCAAAATTTGGGGCGTGTCTTATAATCTGGTGTGTCTTATAATCTGCAAAATATGGTATGTTATAACAGAAAATGTGTAAACTAAATGTGATGTAATGTCCTCCAAATGCTTGCTTTGTTTTTACACTTTTCTGTTTAAATATCAGGAATATATTTGTTCAGGAATGGACTGGTATATGGGATGGGGTCAGGTATATACACTCAACTTTTAAATTGCAAAACCAAGAAGGAAAAGTTGTGGAATTATGGAAATCACAAGATCGACAGACATGATCATTATATGAAAATAAAAGCAAAATAGAAGCAAAATTTTTGAAACATCTTGATTTGTTCATTATAAAGTATGAGTGCCACATGTAGAAATACACACATTTGCATGTGTTGGCATGAGATCAGTGAGGTTATTAATGGTTGTCTGATGAATGTGCTGCCTCGCTTACTGCACTTGAGCCCACAAATCATCAAGTTCCACTGTTGGCAGCTCCGTTTGCAATTGCCAACCAGTGTCCCAGAAGTGCTCGAAGGGACACAAGTTTGGAGACACTGCAGGCCATGGTAGAAATTTTAGGCCCCGAACTGCTCACAGTAGCGTTAGCAACATGTCTCTAGGCATTGCGTTGTCATGTTGACAAATGGCTCATGGAACACTTTGAAGAAATGGCTGTACCACAGGTTCAACGACCAAATCAATGTGCCACCGAGCTGTTAGTGTACATGGAATAAAGCTGAAGTGTTGCAGCTTTCTTTTTTCTTAGACTTCACATATAACTGCAGACTGGGATACTTTTCTGCTCGAGCCTATATTATGGATATGTGATTAAAGGGAAGGTACTACGTTTGTAGATCATTAATAAACCAATGTAATGTAGCATAACATGCTGTTATAACCAAGTTATAGGAGTTTAAAGAAGGCGCTGGGGGCTGACATCTTGTTTTCACAGCAGCAGCACAACACTATCAGTGTCATAATACAGCACTCCATGGTCATAGGAGATAACAGACCGCCGCTGACCCTATCTCTAACATTGCAGCCACATTAGCAGTGAACTGGGCACACCTCTGTGGGTCGCACAATTCACAGTAGTGGGAGTGTTCTGGTGCCATATTCATGGTGCCCTCGGATCTGCTAACTAAACGTAAGCAGTACTGCTTCAAACAGAACAGATCCTAGATTGAGGGTTGACAGTAGTAAAATGCAGGAAAAAAGCCAGGCAGAATAGCAGAGACATCAAGGAGGAACAGTGTACCATTAACATTATAGGAGCAGGAGCTGTCAGCTGCTCTTCAGGAGTTGTGATTCATCCCTTCCTAAGATAAGATAAGGAGCTGTAGTGAATGGCCAGGCCTTGTGGAGGGAGGTGAGAGAATCATGTCATCTGGGTGAGAGAGACTGATGGGAGAGAGAAAAACAGTAACTGCTGGTGATAGCAGATCACAGGGCAGTCTCCCACAAGATGGCACTGCCCTGTGATGCTACTCTTCATTCTGCCCCAGGAATACTAGACCACCCAAAAGGGGAGGGAAATGGTGATGTTAGCAGTTACTGCCTCAATTTTGCTGCTAACAGTAAAGCTGGTAAGTCTTACTCTAGCTGCTTGAGGTCTAAAACGGAAAATGCTCCCCCCATAGTGGTAAATATATACATCTGTAAGAAAATATATAATATTTTTCACATAGAAATGTTTGCAAACAGTGCAAACCTTAGTTATAATGTGACTTTGTTGTTGTTTCGTTTATTGTTTGTTATTGTAGTTTGTTCTGTAGTGTCATGTTACACATTTCTTCTCAGCTTTAGGCTGTGTGCACACGATGCAGATTTGGTGCAGAAAAATCTGCTGCAGTTCTGCACTAAATCTGCATCTCCTGGCAGAATCTGCAGGTGCGTTTTTGATGCGTTTTTTGAGCACAAATCTGCACAAAAAACGCATCAAAAACGCACCTGCAGATTTCTATTATGGAGGGGTGCAGAAACGCTGCAGAACTGCACAAAAGAAGTGACATGCACTTCTTTGAAATCTGCAGCGTTTCTGCGCAGATTTTTCTGCACCATGTGCACAGCTTTTTTTTTTCACATTGATTTACATTGTACTGTGATCACAGTGCAGTTCTGCAGCGTTTCTGCTGCAGAAAAATCTGCTGCAGTTCTGCACTAAATCTGCATCGTGTGCACATACCCTAAGGCTATGTGCACACGATGCAGATTTAGTGCAGAACTGCAGCAGATTTTTCTGCACCAAATCTGCATCGTGTGCACACAGCCTTATAATCTAAAGCTCTCCCTATTCCTTCCTACCTTATTTTTACCTTATTTTCCTCCCCTCTAATTATAATTACCATTTCCTTTTCTTTCCCCTTATATCTACTTTATTCCTCCCTTTTTTGACTCCCCATATAGTCTAAAAATTTCAATAAAAAATTATTGAAAAAAGAAAAACAAAAACCTCACAACAATTTTGCGAAAGATGTTTCAAGCAGTTTTACATTAGAATTAGAAAGTTGTTAAAATCTGGTCTTATGTCTATTTCTGAACTGTATGTCTTGGTTCTAGTGATGCTTACTTGATTATTCTATATTAGTCTGTTTTTGTAAACTGCAAAAAAAAGTTGCAAACTATGCTTACCTCAGCTCTGTATGGCAGGAAAATAGCACTAGTAAGATTCCCAGTAATGCCACTTAAAATGTAAATGATTGAGATTCTATGCCAGCCGGCCAGCTTTTCTAAATCTCGAAGTATTGTCATCTGGAGGCACATGGACACGAAACAGTGCAAGATTCTGAAAATACAAATACATAAGGAGTGAGCAGGACCTAGTCATATTTTGTCACTTGTTATAGATAATAATTCTGTTTTATCTACAGACAAAAGATCAACTGCAATAACAATAATTTTATTACTTGCTGAAAAGGAGACAGGTTTCCATTTTTACAACATATGCTGTTTCACACTAGTTGTATCTCTTCTGCAAAATGGTAATGGTGTCTAAGGTTGGTATGGTTATACTAAAGAGGACATGTCACTTGTTCAAAAATTGAGCTAAATGGTTTGCAAAATCCCTGAGCCCTCCTGATTCTGTCACTTTTTTCCACTTTGCAGATATATTCATGTTTGTTTCTTCTCCAGATGCTGTCAATCACAGCTCAGCAGCTGATCTAGCAGTCCGTCCATCTCAGACACTACTGAGCTGTGATTGGCAGCATCTGGGAGGGTGGAAGAATACACCCCCAGAGAAAACTGTGAAGATATGCCCAGTTGACCTATACACAGAGATTTCACATACTGTCTGTCATGGTTCCACCCCTTAGTGAGTCTGGGATACAGTTATTGACAGCTCAGCCATCCAATCTGGTACAGGGGCATGCTGAGCTGTCAGTGTGTTGATTGACAGCTCTACTATCCAATCTGACACTGGGAGGTGCTGGCAGTCTCCAAAGTGTTCATTATCCCAGGTGATTGCCATGATACTTAATTGAGTTATTTCTCCCAGATCTCTGCCTGACGAACATTCAGCTACGTGTTATTTCTTCTGTGCCTTGAGTTCTGTATGTTGATCTTTCGTTGCAATGACGTTGGACCTCGTTCTGTCTGTTTAACTCCTTCTGCTCCGATCCACTATCCTTCTGGTATTCTGATCTCGGTACCTTACCTGACTACGCTTTGGTCTCTTCTTTCTGTTTATGACGTACTCTCCTGACCTTGTACTGCTTCACTATTCGGATATCTCAAGGCTGTGAGAAGTGACTAGCATCACACTGTGCTCCAGAAGAAACAAATGTGAATATCTCTGCAATGGAGTGACGCAGTATAAAATAAAAAAATAGGAGGAGAATCAGGGGAGCTCAAGAATTTTACAAGGTCCTCTTTAACAAAGTACAATACATAATATTTTTTCATACTATGGTTGAAAAAGTCAATATATAATATTACATACCCAGCATGTAAGAACAGAGAAAGCCATAGCCTATAAAACTGATCTGGAACTTCTGGGTTCAGGAATGGTAGCAGACCACAAACATCATCCATGCAGTGGACCTAAAAATAATATGGACATCAAATTATCCAATAAATCAGATTCCTTTGGAACTGCAGTAGAAAATATCACATTAGTAAATAGTGCAATCAGAGATATTTCTATATGGAATGAAATGTATGGTTGCACCTTATTCACACTGGCTTAAATCCATTTATCTTGCTTTTTAAGAAAGCTGAGACTTCACATTAAAAGGTACCATCACACTCAGCGACGCTGCAGCGATATAGACAACGAGCCGATCGCTGGAGCATCGCTGTTTAGGTCGCTGTAGAGACGTCAAACACGGCAATACCAGAACGATGCAGGAGCGATCCAGTGACCTAACGGCGACTCACTTATCGTTCTCGCTGGTTGTTAGTTCCATGTAAAAACGTTGCTGGCATCGCTGCTTTTGCTGTCAAACATGACGATACACGCCGACCTGACGACGAAATAAAGTTCTGGACTTCTAGCTACGACCAGCGATGTCACAGCGGGATCCTGGTCGCTGCTGCATGTCAAACACAACGAGATCGCTATCCAGGACGCTGCAACGTCGCGGATCGTTGTCGTTCTCGTTGTAAAGTTGCTGAGTGTGAAGGTACCTTTAGACTAGATAAAAATAATAGTAAATTAGATAATTGCACTTAGTCTACATCGTTGTCCCCAATGTAAACTTAAAAAACTGCTGACAATGTTAAGAGACCTGCAAGGATGGTCAAGCACATCTTTTTGTAGGTTTTTGGTGGCACTGTGAATAAAAAAGTTAAATTTTAATTCAGTTTTGTGGCACAACTAAAAGTGTTTTTTGATGTTCCATTAATGTTAAAGTGTCCTTGGCACACTGCTATAAATTCTTCAAAACCCTTCTCTGCTTGAGTGATTTCTGTAGAGAGCTCTTGGATACTATTGGGCCAATTTATTACTTGCGTGATATTTTAAGTTACTGTATTTTCTGGTGTACAAGACGACTGGGTGTATAAGACAACCCCCAACTTTTCCATATAAAATATGGAGTTTGAGATATACTTGCCATATAAGACGGGGGTCATCTTATTCGCCCAATCATCTTATACGGCATGTGCGGTGCGGATGGTTCCCAGTGTTATGGCTAGCGGAACGCACCAAATAATTAGAGAAAAGGAATAAGGTGCGTTCGCAGCCCGGGGTCCACCGTGCAGAGATAGTACCTGCTGCTAAGCAATGACGGACTATATGGCGGTACAATGAGGATACACACGGATTAGCTTCACCCTGTGTGAAAGAAGCAAACCCTGTTGCGTCACAGGGCCGCAGTACCGCACGTAACAAAACTAATAATTAAATAGCATGAGAGTGTGAGCTGTGCCGTACTGGCGGACGCCACTAACCACCCAGATTTGGGCTAAAGAAGTGCTCTAATGGCGCGTGGCGGTGTGTACTGGCGGTCACAGCAGTAGATGCTGTTTAATGTGTTAACGCTGTGAGTTAGCCGGGCGCTAGATAGCAGCCATACACCTTACGCGAACAGTCATACACAAGGGATGGGTTTTTTAAGGAACGACTTGCACTCATCAACACACACACGATTATAAATGTATACTAGCGCATGGCCGTGCAGCCATGCAAACCTTTTATAGCTGCAGCATGTACAGGACCTTCCCAGAAGGACCAATGGGAGGCTGCCACAGAAGTTGAGCACCTTCAGGACCTTCCTGGAGGACCAATGGGATCTGCTGCAGTATCTGAGCATGTGACCCTCCACCTCCAATGGGAGATCTTGCCCTGGGCATGCTCAGAAGGGGAAATACGTACGCTACTCACCTGGTAGCAGTGTTTTTTCAGGAGCCATGACAGCACAACGAGAGAGGGGATCCGCCCTTCAGGGACAGGAAACCTCAGACATAAAAAGGGCGGCACCTCACTCCCCCGCCAGTTGGTTTACAGAGTATGAAAGGACCTTCTAGGTTAGTAGCACATAAACAATATTAATATATGGTACAATTCACCCAGTGAATAAACTTAAGAATTTTCTAAAGGAAGTGTTGAACCCATAAACAAAGAGGGTAGGGAATATAAGGGTGCTGTCATGGCTCCTGAAAAAACACTGCTACCAGGTGAGTAGCGTACGTATTTATTCAGTCGCCATGACAGCACAACGAGAGACTTTCAGAGAAGTGAAAAGTGACTAGGGAGGGATAATAGCCTCCAGCACCCTTCTCCCAAACGTGAGGTCGGAGGAGCCACCTAGATCTAACCTATAGTGTCTAAGAAAGGTGGATGGAGAAGACCATGTGGCCGCCTTACAGATGTCTTCAATCGACACTTCTGCCCTCTCAGCCCAAGATGTGGCTACCGCACGAGTGGAGTGTGCCTTTATGCCTTCTGGAATTTCCACGCCACCTGCGGTGTAAGCAAGAAATATGGCCTCCCTAATCCATCTGGCTAGCGTATTCTTTGATACCCTAAGCCCCTTCCTAACTCCCTGGTAGGATAAAAATAAGGAATTATATAGTGCCCCTAGAGCCGAAACCTGAACTCTAAGGGTGCTGGTGGCTAAGCCTAACTCTAGGCCCTTCTGTAGAAATTCTAGGATCTGAGCAATATCAGGTTTCTGATCGATCTGTGCTCCTGAGCTTGATAGGAACTTCCTCCATATTCTAACATAAATGCTAGTCGTGGAGGCTTTCCTACTCTTAAGTAGCGTATTTACAAGGTTCTGAGAGAATCCTTTCTTTTTCAGAAGTGACCTCTCAAGTTCCATGCTGTCAGATGTAAGTTGGCTACTCGTGGATGCAAAACTGGACCCTGGGAGAGGAGGTCTGGAATTTCTGGGAGAATCCATGGTTGGGAAATGGACATGCTTCTCAACCATGGGAACCAAGACCTTCTGGGCCAGAATGGAGCTATTAATATAACTCGGGCTTTGTCTTCCCGAATCTTTCTCAGAACTAAAGGAATTAGATTCAGAGGGGGAAACGCATAGGCGAGACTGAAGTTCCAGGAGATCAGAAGAGCGTCGATTGCGTACGGGTTGTCTCTTGGGTCTAGGGAACAGAATTGATGGAGCTTCTTGTTTCCTCGACTGGCAAACAGATCTATTTCCGGACATCCCCACAACCGTACGATCTGATTGAAGACAGCCGGTTTTAGAGACCAATCCCCTTGTTTGAGCTTGTTGCGGCTTAAGTAATCGGCCGTGGTATTTAGTTTCCCCTTTATATGAAGGGCCGTAAGGGAGAGTAGGTGGTTTTCGGCCATCTGAAAAATACGATTTGTAACGTTCATTAATGACGTAGACCGTGTGCCTCCTTGGCGGTTCACATAAGCAACTGTCACCTGGTTGTCAGAGAGTATTCTAACATGTCTACCCTGTAGAGGTACAAGAAACCTATCCAAGGCGCGTTCCACCGCCATCAATTCTTTCAGATTGGAAGACGAGTCCTGCTCAGATCGGGACCATAGACCCTGAACGTAATTATTTTCCCAATGTGCTCCCCACCCCGTGGGACTAGCATCAGTTGTTATTACTCGTGATATATGATATGTCCAAGGTACCCCTTTACGCAGATTAGGGATGTGCGTCCACCACCTTAGTGAAACCGTGGCCTCTACGGATAGAGTGAATTTCTTATCTAGGTTGGCGCCTAGTCGCCGAAAATTACGTAGAACATCCCACTGAAGAGACCTAGAGTGAAACTGTGCCCACATCACCGCCGGAAAACAAGAAGTAAGTGACCCCAAAAGAGACATAGCACTTCTTAAGGAGACTACGGGATTTTTAATTGCCCTAGAGGCCAGCCGGTGGATAGCATCGACTTTTGAGTCTGGCAGGCGACATTCCTGCTGAGCTGAATCTACAATAAGACCCAAAAACTGCTGTGATGTGGAGGGTTGAAGACGCGATTTTTTAAGATTGACAATCCAACCTAAGTTATGAAGTGCTACCATCACTTTCTCTAACTGTTCTTTACAGTGTAACTTTGAACGCCCCACGATCAGTAAGTCATCCAAGTAAGGAATTATCAGTATGTTTTGCTCATGAAGGTGTGCCATAACCTCTACCATCACCTTAGTAAAGACCCGGGGTGCGACTGCAACACCAAAGGGGAGTGCCTGATATTGGAAGTGCTCCACTGTGCCGGCAAGGGAAATCGCCACCCTGAGAAAACGCTGGTGATCTGCATGTATCGGAACATGGTAATAGGCGTCTTTTAGATCTAAGACCACCATGAAGCACTCGTGAAAAAGAAGCTTTATTGCCGTTTTCACAGATTCCATTTTGAAGGATGGGATTAGCAAGAATTCATTCAGGCCTCTCAGATTAATAATGGTACGGTATGACCCATCTGGCTTCTTTACCAAGAATAACGGGGAATAGAACCCCCTACCTCGCTCTTCCGTGGGTACCCGAATAAGAACCCCCTTTTGTCTGAGATCCTGAACTTCTGACTCCAACGCCAACTGTTCTGCAGGAGAAGAACGGATAGGAGTTAGTTTAAATTTGTCCTGAGGGATCTGATGAAACTGGAACTTTAATCCCTCTTTAATGATACTGAGTATCCATGGACTGTTGGTGATCTTCAACCAGGCTGGGTAGAAAGCTAGAAGCCTACCGCCCACCTGGACCGCTAGTCATTGAGTTTTCTTCGAGTCCCGAGGGGTGTTAAACATATACCCCCTACCTCTTCTTCTGCTGCTGCCGTAATATCTGGATGAATCTCTATTTGGTTCTCTATCAGATCTGCGGCGATAAGACCATCCCCTGCTGTAGTCACGCCTATAAAAAGGTTTTCTTAATAGAGGGAACCGCTTCTTAGAGTCGCCCGCCTTCTCAAGCAGCTCATCAAGTACCGGACCGAACAGATGAACTCCTTCACAGGGGATGCCGCATAGTCTTGACCTAGCTTGTAAATCACCTGGCCAACATTTAATCCAAAGTGCTCTGCGGGCTGCGTTGGATAAGGCTGAGGATCTTGCGGCTAGCCTGACCGAATCTGCTGATGCATCCGAAAGGAAGGCTGCAGCATCTTGGATCATGGGCATAGATGATAGGATCTCACTTCTAGGAACTTTATCCTTAAGTTGATCTTCCAGGTGGCCTAGCCACACCATCAAGGACCGAGCTGTGCAAGTAGCCGCCACTGCCGGTCTCAGGGATCCCGCCGAAGTCTCCCAAGCTCCTTTAAGGAACACATCAGCCTTTCTATCGAGCGGGTCCTTTAAGTTACCTAAATCTTCAAATGGAAGAGAAGAGTTTTTGCATGCTTTGGCCACCGCTGCGTCTAACTTCGGGACTTTGTCCCAAGAAGCTGAAGCTTCTTCCTCAAACGGGTATCTTCTCTTAAATGCTGGCGGAAGTGACCCCTTTCTTTCGGGTTTCTTCCACTCCTTCATAATCAGAGACTTGATTTTCTCCACCACAGGAAAAACCCTTCGGGATTTACGGTCTATGCCCCTGAACATAATGTCCTGAATGGAGCATTCTGGCTGAGTCTCTTCAATCCCCATGGTGTTGTTGACAGCTTTCACCAGATGATTAATCCTATCTAATGATAGACACGTTCGGCTAGACTCTACGTCCTCTGATGATGAAGATGATGGATGAGAATCCGAGCTCACACTATCGGAATCCATCTCCGATACAGGGGATGAACCTAGTATTCTCTTCTTAGATTGTTTCTTATGAGGACTGGATTTTAAGGAGTCCCTGATCTCCTGTCTGACCATGTCCCTAAGGGTAGACGTCAGGTCAGGGGCCTCCTCTTCGATTAAGTGCTGTATGCAGGATCTGCACAGCTTCTTTTTATGCCCATCTGGGAGAGGCTCTGTACAAACGGCACACTCCCTATGTTTAGCTTTGGAAGCACATTTTTCCCCTACATAAGGAGAGAGGGAATACAAGGAGGGACACCAATCAGAAAGCGTACTTTCACGTAGCTCACTTACCCATCCTTGAAGTAAACAGTACCGTGATCGGGGGGTCCTCTTTGGCCGGAGAATTTCTACGGCCCGAGGATTTGGTGGACCTCTGAGCAGCTTTAGCTCCACCAGCACGACTACTGCCACTGGAACGCCGCTGGGAGCTTCTCTGAGACTTTCCTGTTTGTGGCTGCTCCAAAGGCTGCTGCTGTTCACCGCACAGCTGCGGAGTTCCCTCCGGTGACTCCATTAGGAAATGGACAGGAACCAGGATGGCCATCTGTGCGGCTCTTAAATACCTCCCCCTGGGTACCACCCCCGGATGGGGGTCAGCAGGGCTTCCTCCAGGTGTCAACGATCGGTATTAACTACCGATAGGCTCTGGCCACTGCACGCCGTGCCCCACGCTGAGCGCCGAACTCCCTGCGGCCAGTATCCTCCCCCTGCCCCTGGGCGCCGCCATTAGCCGGCGAAAGAACGCTACCGCGCGTGCGCGGCCGCGTCACCGCCCGGCGCCGCTCGCTGCGTCATCCGGACACGCCCCTTCCGGTCACAGCTGCGGCGCCGAGGGCAGACGCGCCGAACAGAAGACGGCAGCGTCCCCCGGCCAAGACGGACCACCAAGGCAGGAGTGGACAGACCCCAGAAGCCACGTAGACACGGCGGCATATACTTACAAGGTAACGTGACACCTAGAAGCTAACCCCTTGGGGCTGCTTCCTCCTGCTCTCACCGACACTAACAGTCCCCCTGCCGTGTGGTGCTACCGGCCTCCTGACTAGGCCGAGGCAGGGGACCCCCGCTACCTGAACCGGCCTGTCAGGAGTGGGAAGACTTCTTTCTTCAACCTTCTTCAAAAAGGTCTGCCTGAAGAGGTTCCACTGTCAGGGACAGGAAACCAACTGGCGGGGGAGTGAGGTGCCGCCCTTTTTATGTCTGAGGTTTCCTGTCCCTGAAGGGCGGATCCCCTCTCTCGTTGTGCTGTCATGGCGACTGAATAAAAGCAGGATTTAGTCCCAAAACCGTCTGCTTGTCGCTGCCCAGCAATGGCTTCAATGGCAGAAGCAGTAAAAGCAGCAGTAACCCTTTGCACAGAGTGAGACTGAGCAAGACGCTGGGACCGACGTCTCCACTGAGCAGGCTTCACTGCGGCTGATGCAGAATGAGAGACCACAGCAGACATGGTTCGAGATTCCCCCTGTGCAGCGGCAGGAACTCGACTCCTAACACCCAGGGTCTGGAGGAGAGGAGACTCTCCTTCAGGCCCTGGGATCCATATTCATGTAAAAAAAGAATAAAAATAAAAAATATGGGATATACTTACCCTCCGACGGCCCGCGGCTCTCAGCGGTGCAAGCAGCGACCTCCGTTCCTAAGGATGCATTGAGCGGAGGACCTTCGATGACGTCGCGGTCGCGTGACCGGTCACGTGACCGTGAGTATTAGGGTGTGCCCAAAAATTACTTGTGGCAACAGTATGCAAAAGATTAAAACTTCACATTCTCATTTATGCTGCTACTAAAACCTCATTAAAGGTATGTTTAACCCCTTATCAAAATTGAGAAGGCATTCCCACAATATAACATGCAGATAATGGTGATCATGGGCAGACAGATCACCGGCTTTGTAGTCAAGCTAATGAGCTGTCAGTCAAGCAGAAGAAAATGGCACTAAGTGGGGAATAATTCTGGGGCAGAGGCTCAGGAGGTGCTCCGATCATGCTCAGAGCACTTCAGCCTCATTTGCATTTGAAATAAAACAGCAATTTTTCAGTAAGGATTGCTTAAGTGGAGGAACAGATCCCCTTAAGGTTTGTAGGACACACGTGCCCACATAAGCAGTTTGGGGGTATTGCACTGACAGATTCCCTTTAAAAACAAGGGAAATTCATAACAGAGTATTTTGCTAAGATGCATAAACACAGAAGGGGGCTCACAGAACATATTTGTACTGTACAGCCCCTTTATTTTTGTAGCTGATTGGTGTTCACACACTATACATGCTCATAGATTGTTAAACTGACAACAATGTGTCAATATAAATAAAAGTTACGGTGGCGCAGTGGTTAGCACAGCAGCCTTGCAGCGCTGGAGTCCTGGGTTCAAACCCCACCAAGGACAACATCTGCAAAGAGTTTGTATGTTCTCTCCGTGTTTGCGTGGGTTTCCTCCGGGTACTCCGGTTTCCTCCCACATTCAAAAGACATACTGATAGGGAGTTTAGAATGTGAGCCCCAACAGGGACAGTGATGATAATGTGTGCAACTTGTAAAGCGCTGCGGAATATGTTAGCGCTATATAAAAATAAAGATTATTATTATTAATGAAGCAACATTGTACATTAGGGTACGTTACATGAGAATACACGTATATTTAGTAGGTCAGTAAAAACCTACTTAAAAATAAATCTCACCTGTGAACACAAAGTTGCTTCTTCATGGAAATATCCTTTCATGAAGTCACAGTATTCCCTTGAAGTTATTTTACAGCTAGAGAAACAGGAAACAATTATTGATGTTGAGTTACAGAGTGTTTTATCGGTTTCCATTAGTGTAAATTTTACAGCAAAATCATGACCGGGCTAAAATGATAACATATCTGACAAATTACATATATATACACATATACAGCTCTGGCAAAAATTAAGAGACCACCACATCAAAACCCTGTCATGGGCAGCCCAATCTCCAGACCTGAACCCCATTGAAAATCTCTGGAATGTAATCAAGAGGATGATGGATAGTCACAAGCCATCACACAAAGAAGAACTGCTTAAATTTTTGCACCAGAAGCAGTGTGAAAGACTGGTGGAAAGCATGCCAAGACGCATGAAAGCTGTGATTAAAAATCATGGTTATTCCACAAAATATTGATTTCTGAACTCTTCCCGAGTTAAAACATTAGTATTCTTGTTTCTAAATGATTATGATCTTGTTTTCTTTGCATTATTTAAGGTCTGAAAGCACTGTTTTTTTTGTTTTTTTTTACCATTTTTTTCAGAAAAAAAAATGCAAAATGTATTGCTTGGAATTTCAGACTGTGCTGCTTTTTTCATTGTTATAGAGATATCTCTCTCATATATTATGTAGCGTAGTTGGAAAGGGTCTTGATTGGATACACCTGTAGGGTTTTGCTAAGAACCAGGAGAGGCAGTGTCAGTCTGATGGATGGAGCAGAGTCGAGTGTGCTGCTGGTGAGTGATCAGCTAAAATGTGAACTGTAGTTGAGAGAGATGGCGGAGTCTCTCTCCGAGTGGAGACTGCGCTAAGCAGTCTGTTTGTGAAGGCTGCAGAGGCCATGTGGAAGCTGCAGCTTGTTCAGTGTGAACGGTGCCTGGAGTTTAACACTTCAGTTTGGAGCTTGAAGCTAATGGGAAACAGAGACTGGGTCCAGGCCTCTTCTGTGTATGAAGTGTTCTCCTAGAGAAAGGACTGTAATCTGTTCGGGTGAGCCTGCACTGACATATGTAATCATGATTAAATGAACAGGCTGTGTGCAGAGAACTGCAAGTATCAATGGTTGCTATGGACAATAGCTGCTTTGTTTGAACAAGCTGGGGCTAGCTCAGCCGTGTATGAGTAGCCATGGTCCATTCTGTTTAGTTAACGCCTGGACAAGGATAGGGATTTACATTTATGATTTTGTTGTTTAGGTGCTGGGTAACCTGTGGAAAGCAATAAAACTACACCTGTTTGACCCAAAATTGCATTTCTTGTGTGAACACTGCCTACGCCATAATGCCTTACAACTAGTGATGAGCGAGTGTACTCGTTGCTCGGGTCGTCTTCGAATATTTGTAACTGCTCGGAGATTTAGTTTTTGTTGACGCAGCTGAATGATTTATGGCTGCTAGCCAGCCTGATTACATGTGGGGGTTGCGTGGTTGCTAGACAATCCCCAACGAGTACACTTGCTCACCCCTACTTACAACCCAATTATTCCCTCCGGCAGTGTACGGTTAGCCTACCATGTACATGTTCTTTCTCACTAACTGGTACACTAATAACATGCTTACTTTCCCTTTGTTCCAATACAGCAGGGCCTGCCTGTTATTTCGCAATTCATGTGAAGATGGCTAGGATAGCTTCCATTTGTGCTGTTTGTACAGACCTGCAAACAACAATTATACAAACATTTACTACTCACGAGAATTTTTAAAAATTATTATTAAACCAACTTACAAATAAACCAAATAAGTGTTCCCACACTGTAATGTAAGAAGCGTGTATTGGTAGCCTAAATAAATATTTTAACAATACAAATATTTTCACATATTTTTGTTTTAACTTCATTACATTATTTTACATATATAATACAGTTTGATGATAGAAAAATAAAGTCAAGCTGTCATAGCTCACTGTTTTGCCACAACTACATTATAACGGGAAGAAGATACAATCCACCTAAAAGCATCTGGTGATGTACTGTTTAGACAACAATGGTGGGGAGTCTATCTTCTTGCCGTGGACCACCAGTTATTTTGAAGACACTGACTTTCCATGAAGTGATTTTCCAGTGCTAGTAATCGGAGGTCCTTGACCCTAGTCTTATACTTACCATCGGCCATATTCATCTTTTATTGTCACCCCTCCGGTTCCACAGCAACATCTTGTGACCTCAACTTCTGACTGATTTACTGAAGTCAGAAGTAACGAGGCTCTAATAGACTTACATTGAAAAGTGACCTCCAGCTCGCCCAGCAAACACTGGAGCAATCTGGCAGGTCACAGACTGCAGATGATCGAACGGAGCGGCGCTGATAGAATGTGACGATATTCATGGGTAAGCATAATACTAGGGTCAAGGACCTTAGATTAGTAGCACCACTGCAGTGCTGAAAAATATGCTGGAGTGGTGCCTTACAGGTATAATTGGCAGGGATAAGAGTTCCACATGGAGTTCCTCCCCTTAAGAGCATGGTTGCCACTGTCTACTAAAGACACCACCCTGCTACAGATTGTACAGGCACAGAGAAGTGCGCATGAGATCAGCATGGCTAGTATTCTTGCCATGGAGATGCCTTCTGCAAGCATACTCATTAGAACCACAGCTGATGTCCATGGCCGGCACACAAAGATTTTAAGAAATAGACAAATACCTACCGGCCACTTTGTGATGTCGTCTGGCCACTCATGAGGAGGAACAGAAGCTGGTTCAGCACAAAACCTACAAAGCAAATTTATCATTTATGTATAATATGAAAAAGGAAGGAATTACAAAGCATATCCCACATCAATTCAACCCGAAATTAGGCAATGCAAGTGAGGTATGCAATTTTATTTTCGGCAAAATGCATAGCTATCTGTATTCAAATATAGGCAACTCTATAGTTGGATATGTCTGCCAATTAAAGAACAACTAACATTTGTGGATAGGTGATAAGTATCTAATCACTATCTCCTCAATACATAACTACAGTAACTAGAAAACGAGGTACAGGACACTTGTTCTGGTGATCGCACGCTCAGGGGCTTGAAGTGGCAGGGCCCCTAGTAATCAGAGAATAATCACCTTTCCTGTGAATGAGTGATAATATACAAACTCATTTCGATGGAAAACAATGGATAATTACAAATATATGTATGTTTCCATGTATACTCAACTGCAAAGCAAGATAAGAAACGTGTACATGAAGGAGTGCCACAGTGTATATGTAAAAATGGTACATTGTGAGTTGTCGGGTTACAACAGAGTTTGGTCTAGATTCGCATAGGCAGTGATCCAGCCTCATACCTGGGGTCCTGACGACATACCGATCCAAAATGTCTTTCACTTTTGTTTGCTAGCAGAGGGGTGCTTGAATGATATGGCCACTTTACCCACACAGCAAGAGTGGACTGAAAAACATGAGCAAAATAATCAAAGCATGAAAATTGATGGAGCTAGTAATTTTCTGACATGTTACCCAAAAAATCACACAAAGTCAACCTAAAACATTGTAAGCATTTCTGTGGTATTAGCCTATTTTGGGGAAAGAAAGCATGGCCCATTTAATGGGCATGCAAATTACCATGAAAGCTGTTTACCTAAAGTTGCAAAGGGGCCCAACAAACCTTGTTCATCAGAAGAAAGTTACCGCATTTTTCACCTGCGATCATTACAAAAAATATTTTTTTGTAGACCTGTGATTGGACTTAACATACCAAGTCTACAGCGTCCAACAGAGATTACACAATCCATTGGAAGGCGTCTGCACGGCTTTGAGCTTTGAACCAGAAGTCCAGCTACAGGTATTACAGTGACCTTATGCCGCCACTCTCAAAGGCTATGATGGTGCATTTTAAGATGGAAATGGAGGCTGTAATGGAAGTTTATCCTCAACAGGGATTAGTCCCGTTTTTGTCATGGTTGCAGCTTTGTTTGGCTGGAAGCAACTTGAGCAATACCATAAAGAGCCCTTGATAATGAGGCTGGAAAGTGTCCAAGAGCCAATTTTCAATACAACTATGCCAAGCCGCATGTTGTCACTGTGTGCTACTATGAGCAACGTGTATGAATTAATTGTGCTACTATGGCCTACAGCATCTATGGACATCTAGGACAACTTTGGTCAACAATTGCAAAGTGATCTGCCAGCAGTGAATCTTGATGATTTGCATGGCCAATTGCATTCAGCATAGCAGAATATTTCTCATACAACTATTAGGCAATGCATTGATCATATGTCAGGGATTGTAAGTGCCTGTATTTCTGCCCATGGGGCTCATACGCAATACTAAATAAATTGATGTTCTGAAAATTTTATTTCAATTTTTTCATCATTTCTATTCAATACAATGGTTTCGATTCATGAAAGCTTTCACCCTAGAATTCTGGTGTACATAAATTCAAGTACACATATGTAATTTCATAAACGCAAATATACAGTACAGACCAAAAGTTTGGACACACCTTCTCATTTAAAGATTTTTCTGTATTTTCATAACTATGAAAATTGTAAATTCACACTGAAGGCATCAAAACTATGAATTAACACATGTGGAATTATATACTTAACAAAAAAGACAACTGAAATTATGTCTTATATTCTAGGTTCTTCAAAGTAGCCACCTTTTGCTTTTGCACACTCTTAGCATTCTCTTGATGAGCTTCAATGGAAATGGTTTTCACTTCACAGGTGTGCCCTGTCAGGTTTAATAAGTGGGATTTATTGCCTTATAAATGGGGTTGGGACCATGAGTTGTGTTGTGCAGAAGTCTGGTGGATACACAGCTGATAGTCCTACTGAATAGACTGTTAGAATTTGTATTATGGCAAGAAAAAAGCATATCATATACCGTATTTTTAGGACCATAAGACGCACTTTTTTTTCCTCCAAATTTGGGAGGAAAGTGTGGGTGCATCTTATGGTCCGGATGTAACGTGGGGAGGGGGCAGCGGCGAGTGGGATCCACTGTGATCCCACTCACAGGAGGCAGAAAAATGTCCCAGCTGCCTGGCTTCAGTGCTGGGAAAACCATGTGATCCCGATAATTAAAGTGCAGTGAATATTCATTAGCCACTTCCCCGCCCACCCGTCAGCACTGAGCAGTGAGTGGGGAGTAGCAAATGAATACATGGTTTCCCCAGCGCTGGATTCCTGCAGCAGATGGGGAGATCTGTGTGTCTGGTGGAGAAGTAGGAGGCAGCAGCAGGGGCCAGGGGAGACTAGATCGCCGCATACCTGCCTGACTGTGCTGGATGCTGAGGCATAAGGACCTGTGTGATGTCATGAAGTGGGCGGGCTGGAGCATCACATGACAGCACAGAGCCATCCCTCTTCTGATGTCATCACAGGTCCTTCAGACACCACACTAGAACCTGCAGGATTCCTCTTATGACCTGTGCTGTGGAAAGGCATCAAGAGGGAGGGCTCTGTGCGGTCATGGGTTGCTCACAGCCTGAACAACTTAGAAATACTTTAAAGGTTAGTCAATACAACACACAATAAAGCACTCCACCACTCCTGTGGTGAACTATAACTCCCAGCATGTCATAGGATCTGCATGACAGGCTGGGAGTTATAGTTCTCCCATGGGTTCTTAAGGCAGCACTCCAGTGTTACTTTTCAGTGCTGGAGTGGTGCTTTAAATATAAGCCCTGTGCCCCCATTCTTATACTCACCCTCCAGGGTCTTCATTTAGTACTTTACACCACACTAGTCCCGCAGCACCATCTTCTACCTGCAGCTTCCAACATAATAATGTGGCACCCCTAGGGGTATTTGCCACAAAAATAGTTACTGACACTAGACACAAATACTAAAATAGCAAAACTGCACTACCACCTCCGGCCAGAAGGGGGAGCTCCAGAGACTCCCCTTAATCCATTCTGGTCTGAGAGAAGAAATGGCAGTTGGGCTAAGGAGCTGATAGTGAGAGGTCATACAGCTGAATTTCTAACAGCCCTATGACGGTTTCCAGGCCCAAATCACCGGCCTGAGGAGAAGAGGGACAGAGAAAAGGGACATTGTGAGAACCGGGTAGCATTAATCACTACCCAGAACAGGCGCAAAGACGGATACCGGATCCGTGGCTGTATTCATTATATATAATACAGCAACCGGAAAAACGTGAGGTGATATCAGCTTCACGAGGGCCGGACGCAACAACAGACACAGAGTTCAGCGGTACTCCCGGAGGGGGTAAGCCGATAAAAGGACTCGGGTTGCCCGTCGAACCAGGACCCGGAGGGGACATTTTGGGCCGGCAGCCAGTTCACATACAGCAGCAGGGCCACACAAATTGCGCACAGTAAGAGGCGAAGACCCCGGCAGGGTCAAAGTAACTCAGAGTTCCCATACAGACTCCGGTGACAGGACTGGTTGTAAATCCTTTTATGTTAAAGTAAACTGGTTAAACGTTTCAGTGCCTCAGTCTTTCATTTGGACAATAGCCATCTATCCAGGATCATCGCCGCTGGGAGAACCTGCTGCTGATCAAGTAAGTGCCTGTCCCCTCACGATACCCCTTACACTGTGCATTGCCTGAGGCCACAGCACCGGGTCAAGCCACCCGTGACATCCCCCTCAAGAGACAGACCCCATTGGTCCGGTGCTGGGTATCCCGGTCTCTTGGGCGTCACAATTGGCGTCACGAACAGGATCTAGCCAGCCCGTATACCGGGTATTGTGTGCCGTGATTGGAGCCCAAAACTGTGAAAACTTGGATGAAAAATCTTGAAAATTGACTTTAATAAAGAAAAATCCATTCCCCATTGAAAACTATTGAAAGTGACTTTTCCCCATTGGTTATAATGGAGTAAAGATGTCCGCCATCCCCTGAGGTAATCACTTCATAACCGTTAGGCACGAGACTGTTAATTGAGCTACGCCATCACCTGAGCCCCAGTCTAACTGAAAAACTTCAGAATCCGCCATTACAGAGCACGGTGGGTGGGAGCAGCAGGGGGCGTGTCATTGTGGGCGGCACCAAGCTGAGCGCTCTGACATCAGAGCAAGGGGAAAATCTATCCTGCTGCACAGCGGAACGAATCTACACTATCCCGACGGAAGCGGAGGACCGGAAGGGTCCGGATTAACTAAGGGGGCACAGTATGTTGCAGCACGGAGACGCCGCAGCACCCGGCAACGCTAATGCAGCTGAAAGACAGAGTGTCGATAGAGAGTCCGGTAGCGCAGCGGTGCAAGGAGTGGCGCCCATCATGCCGGTGCTGATGCCATATACCCCGGGTGGCCCATGGCTTCCAATGTATGAAGGTGAGCCTAATACCCTTGACGATTTCAGAGAAAAGATGCTGGCCCATTTTGACATGTTCCCTGTGGGTGAAGTTCAGCGTGTTAGTCTCCTGATGATGCAGTTAAGTGGCCATGCTAAGCGAGAAGTCACAGCATGGGCAGCTGATCTAAAAGGCACTGTTGAACGCATATTTGCTGGATTAAAAGCTACATTTGAAACCACTGCCAGCAGCAAAGCTAAAGTACGATTCTTTAATTGCAAACAAAAAGTTAATGAGGGCGTGAGAGACTTTGCCTTAAACCTGCAGGAAGCCCTTAAATCACTTACACTGGCTGAACCCATTTTTAACACCGGAGCGGATAAACTGCTAAGAGATCAATTTATTGAGGGACTCTACACCCCTTCTCACCGGGGGCATGTGTGTTATGTAGGCAATCCAGTAACACAGTGTGCAGTAATCAGAGCACATACAGTGATCTGACAATAACCCAAAAACAATAGAACGAGCTCTGAGACGTGGAATCTCTGTAGACCGCAATACCTGAACCTATCCTAAACACAACTAAAGACAGCTGTGGATTGCGCCTGACACTACCTATGCAACTCGGCACAGCCTGAGGAACTGACTAGCCTGAAGATAGAAATACAAGCCTGACTTGCCTCAGAGAAATACCCCAAAGGAAAAGGCAGCCCCCACACATATAATGACTGTTAGCAAGATGAAAAGACAAAACGTAGGGATGAAATAGATTCAGCAAAGTGAGGCCCGATATTCTAGATAGAGCGAGGATAGCAAAGAGAACTTTGCAGTCTACAAAAAACCCTAAAGCAAAAAACCACGCAAAGGGGGGAAAAAGACCCACCGTGCCGAACTAACGGCACGGTGGTACACCCTTTGCGTCTCAGAGCTTCCAGCAAAAACGAATAGACAAGCTGGACAGAAAAAACAGCAACAAAAGCAAAGAAGCACTTATCTAAGCAGAGCAGCAGGCCACAGGAAAGATCCAGAAGCTCAGATCCAACACTGGAACATTGACAAGGAGCAAGGAAGACAGAATCAGGCAGAGTTAAATAACAAGGCAGCCAACGAGCTCACCAGAACACCTGAGGGAGGAAGCCCAGAGGCTGCAGTACCACTTGTGACCACAGGAGTGAATTCAGCCACAGAATTCACAACAGTACCCCCCCCTTGAGGAGGGGTCACCGAACCCTCACCAGAGCCCCCAGGCCGACCAGGATGAGCCACATGAAAGGCACGAACAAGATCTGGAGCATGGACATCAGAGGCAAAAACCCAGGAATTATCTTCCTGAGCATAACCCTTCCATTTAACCAGATACTGGAGTTTCCGTCTAGAGACACGAGAATCCAAAATTTTCTCCACAATATACTCCAATTCCCCCTCCACCAAAACAGGGGCAGGAGGCTCAACAGATGGAACCATAGGTGCCACGTATCTCCGCAACAACGACCTATGGAATACATTATGTATGGAAAAGGAGTCCGGGAGGGTCAGACGAAAGGACACAGGATTGAGAATCTCAGAAATCCTATACGGACCAATAAAACGAGGTTTAAATTTAGGAGAGGAAACCTTCATAGGAATATGACAAGAAGATAACCAAACCAGATCCCCAACACGAAGTCGGGGACCCACACGGCGTCTGCGATTAGCGAAAAGTTGAGCCTTCTCCTGGGACAAGGTCAAATTGTCCACTACCTGAGTCCAGATCTGCTGCAACCTGTCCACCACAGAATCCACACCAGGACAGTCCGAAGACTCAACCTGTCCTGAAGAGAAACGAGGATGGAACCCAGAATTGCAGAAAAATGGAGAGACCAAGGTAGCCGAGGTGGCCCGATTATTAAGGGCGAACTCAGCCAACGGCAAAAAGGACACCCAATCATCCTGGTCTGCAGAAACAAAACATCTCAGATATGTTTCCAAGGTCTGATTGGTTCATTCGGTCTGGCCATTAGTCTGAGGATGGAAAGCCGAGGAAAAAGATAGGTCAATGCCTATCCTACCACAAAAGGCTCGCCAGAACCTTGAAACAAACTGGGAACCTCTGTCAGAAACAATATTCTCAGGAAAGCCATGCAAACGAACCACATGCTGGAAGAACAAAGGCACCAAATCAGAGGAGGAAGGCAATTTAACCAAGGGCACCAGATGGACCATTTTAGAAAAGCGATCACAGACCACCCAAATGACTGACATCTTTTGAGAAACGGGAAGGTCAGAAATGAAATCCATCGAAATATGTGTCCAAGGCCTCTTCGGGACCGGCAAGGGCAAAAGCAACCCACTGGCACGTGAACAGCAGGGCTTAGCCCTAGCACAAATCCCACAGGACTGCACAAAAGTACGTACATCCCGTGACAGAGATGGCCACCAGAAGGATCTAGCCACTAATTCTCTGGTACCAAAGATTCCTGGATGACCAGCCAACACCGAACAATGAAGATCAGAGATAACTTTACTAGTCCACCTATCAGGGACGAACAGTTTCTCGGCCGGACAACGATCAGGTTTATTAGCCTGAAATTTTTGCAACACTCGCCGCAAATCAGGGGAGATGGCAGACACAATGACTCCTTCCTTGAGGATACTCGCCGGCTCAGATAAACCCGGAGAGTCGGGCACAAAACTCCTAGACAGAGCATCCGCCTTCACATTTTTAGAGCCCGGAAGGTACGAAATCACAAAATCGAAGCGAGCAAAAAATAACGACCAACGGGCCTGTCTAGGATTCAAGCGCTTGGCAGACTCGAGATAAGTAAGGTTCTTATGATCAGTCAATACCACCACGCGATGCTTAGCTCCTTCAAGCCAATGACGCCACTCCTCGAATGCCCACTTCATGGCCAGCAACTCTCGGTTGCCCACATCATAATTACGCTCAGCAGCAGAAAACTTCCTGGAAAAGAAAGCACATGGTTTCAACACTGAGCAACCAGAACCTCTCTGTGACAAAACCGCCCCTGCTCCAATCTCAGAAGCATCAACCTCGACCTGGAACGGAAGAGAAACATCTGGTTGACACAACACAGGGGCAGAACAAAAACAACGCTTCAACTCCTGAAAAGCTTCCACGGCAGCAGAAGACCAATTAACCAAATCAGCACCCTTCTTGGTCAAATCGGTCAATGGTTTGGCAATGCTAGAAAAATTACAGATGAAGCGACGATAAAAATTAGCAAAGCCCAGGAACTTTTGCAGACTTTTCAGAGATGTCGGCTGAGTCCAATCCTGGATGGCTTGGACCTTAACCGGATCCATCTCGATAGTAGAAGGGGAAAAGATGAACCCCAAAAATGAAACTTTCTGCACACCGAAGAGACACTTTGATCCCTTCACGAACAAAGAATTAGCACGCAGGACCTGGAAAACCATTCTGACCTGCTTCACATGAGACTCCCAATCATCTGAGAAGATCAAAATGTCATCCAAGTAAACAATCAGGAATTTATCCAGATACTCACGGAAGATGTCATGCATAAAAGACTGAAAAACAGATGGAGCATTGGCAAGTCCGAACGGCATCACTAGATACTCAAAATGACCCTCGGGCGTATTAAATGCCGTTTTCCATTCATCTCCTTGCCTGATTCTCACCAGATTATACGCACCACGAAGATCTATCTTAGTGAACCAACTAGCCCCTTTAATCCGAGCAAACAAGTCAGAGAACAATGGCAAGGGATACTGAAACTTAACAGTGATCTTATTAAGAAGGCGGTAATCAATACACGGTCTCAGCGAACCATCCTTCTTGGCTACAAAAAAGAACCCTGCTCCCAGTGGTGATGACGATGGGCGAATATGTCCCTTCTCCAGGGATTCCTTCACATAACTGCGCATAGCGGTGTGTTCAGGCACGGATAAATTAAATAAACGACCTTTAGGGAATTTACTACCAGGAATCAAATTGATAGCACAATCACAATCCCTATGCGGAGGTAGGGCATCGGACTTGGGCTCTTCAAATACATCCTGATAATCAGACAAAAACTCTGGGACCTCAGAAGGAGTGGATGACGAAATAGACAAAAATGGAACATCACCATGTACCCCCTGACAACCCCAGCTGGATACCGACATAGAGTTCCAATCCAATACTGGATTATGGGTTTGTAGCCATGGCAACCCCAACACGACCACATCATGCAGATTATGTAGCACCAGAAAGCGAATAACTTCCTGATGTGCTGGAGCCATGCACATGGTCAGCTGGGCCCAGTACTGAGGTTTATTCTTGGCCAAAGGTGTAGCATCAATTCCTCTCAACGGAATAGGACACCGCAAAGGCTCCAAGAAAAACCCACAACGTTTAGCATAATCCAAATCCATCAGATTCAGGGCAGCGCCTGAATCCACAAACGCCATGACAGAATACGACGACAAAGAGCATATCAAGGTAATGGACAGAAGGAATTTGGACTGTACAGTACCAATGACGGCAGACCTATCGAACCGCTTAGTGCGCTTAGGACAATCAGAAATAGCATGAGTGGAATCACCACAGTAGAAACACAGCCCATTCAGACGTCTGTGTTCTTGCCGTTCAACTCTGGTCATAGTCCTATCGCACTGCATAGGCTCAGGTTTAATCTCAGACAATACCGCCAGATGGTGCACAGATTTACGCTCGCGCAAGCGACGACCGATCTGAATGGCCAAAGACATAGACTCATTCAAACCAGCAGTCATAGGAAAACCCACCATGACATCCTTAAGAGCCTCAGAGAGACCCTTTCTGAACAAAGCTGCCAGCGCAGATTCATTCCACAGAGTGAGTACTGACCACTTCCTAAATTTCTGACAATATACTTCTATATCATCCTGACCCTGGCACAAAGCCAGCAAATTTTTCTCAGCCTGATCCACTGAATTAGGCTCATCGTACAGCAATCCGAGCGCCAGGAAAAACGCATCGACACCACTCAATGCAGGGTCTCCTGGCGCAAGAGAAAATGCCCAGTCCTGAGGGTCGCCGCGCAAAAAAGAAATAATAATCAAAACCTGTTGAACTGAATTACCAGAAGAATGAGGTTTCAAGGCCAGAAATAGCTTACAATTATTTTTGAAGCTCAGAAACTTAGTTCCATCACCAAAAAACAAATCAGGAATAGGAATTCTTGGTTCTAGCATAGATTTCTGATCAATTGTATCTTGAATCTTTTGTACATTTATAACGAGATTATCCATTGAAGAGCACAGAGCCTGAATATCCATGTCCACAGCTGTGTCCTGAAGCACCCTAATGTCTAGGGGAAAAAAAGACTGAACACAGAGCTGAGAAAAAAAAATGATGTCAGAACTTCTTTTTTCCCTCTATTGAGAATCATTAGCATGGCTCCTTGTACTGTTATGTAGGCAATCCAGTAACACAGTGTGCAGTAATCAGAGCACATACAGTGATCTGACAATAACCCAAAAACAATAGAACGAGCTCTGAGACGTGGAATCTCTGTAGACCGCAATACCTGAACCTATCCTAAACACAACTAAAGGCAGCTGTGGATTGCGCCTGACACTACCTATGCAACTCGGCACAGCCTGAGGAACTGACTAGCCTGAAGATAGAAATACAAGCCTGACTTGCCTCAGAGAAATACCCCAAAGGAAAAGGCAGCCCCCCACATATAATGACTGTTAGCAAGATGAAAAGACAAAACGTAGGGATGAAATAGATTCAGCAAAGTGAGGCCCGATATTCTAGATAGAGCGAGGATAGCAAAGAGAACTTTGCAGTCTACAAAAAACCCTAAAGCAAAAAACCACGCAAAGGGGGCAAAAAGACCCACCGTGCCGAACTAACGGCACGGCGGTACACCCTTTGCGTCTCAGAGCTTCCAGCAAAAACGAATAGACAAGCTGGACAGAAAAAACAGCAACAAAAGCAAAGAAGCACTTATCTAAGCAGAGCAGCAGGCCACAGGAAAGATCCAGAAGCTCAGATCCAACACTGGAACATTGACAAGGAGCAAGGAAGACAGAATCAGGTGGAGTTAAATAACAAGGCAGCCAACGAGCTCACCAGAACACCTGAGGGAGGAAGCCCAGAAGCTGCAGTACCACTTGTGACCACAGGAGTGAATTCAGCCACAGAATTCACAACACATGTGAGCATGCTTGTTTTTAAGAACCCTGAATTGACATTTGCCCAATTAAAGGAGAGCGTTCTACGTCTCCAGCTGGCAGAGGCACCTCGGGATCAGGAGCCTGCGCAACTCATGGCAGAGGCTCCTCAACAACATGGAGTACCAGTGACATCAGCTATGTCCGGGGCCATTGCTAAGCCCCTGGGGCCCAGTACTAATGAGGCTCTTCAACAAAAGCTTGACTCTTTAACTGATGTTGTTGCTTCAATGGCTAAAACCATGCAGGAGATGAGAGGACCCAAGATGGAGTTGTCAAACCGTAGAGAAGGTGTTCCATGGATGAGACCCCGGAGATACCCGACATGGAGAGGACGACCCCGCGACCGCTACCAACCGGATGGACAGCCCATTTGCCGCCGTTGCCAGCAGCCAGGCCACTTTGCACGAGATTGTGATTTAAACGGGAATCCCCTGGGAATGCGGGCCGCTTCGCAGGAATGAACTTTCAAGGCCCAACACCCTGGCACGACAGGTACATCGGAGGACGACCCATTATCCCTATCGTGCTGGACGGAATGCCCCTCAACGCTTTGCTGGACACAGGTTCCCAGATTTCATCTATACCGTATATCCTTTATAAGAGGTACTGGGCTGATGCAGATATTGATAAAGGGCCCTCTGATGTTGAACTAGATATATGGGCCAGTAATGGTAAGTTGGTACCGAAACTAGGATTCAGGGAGATGACCATAAAGATTGGTAAAGTAGAATTGAAGAAACAGGGTATAATTGTTGTTGATGTTGACCGGCGGAACTGTGAACCAACTGTATTGATAGGAATGAATGTGTTAGAGAACTGCTTTTCCGAAGTCATTTCTGTCTTACAGCAAATTGCTTAAACTGCCCAATCCTGCCAGCAGAGAGTTCTCCGGAGGGAAATAAAAGTATTGATGTTAAGGCAACAGGTAGAAGTTGCAGGTGGAGAAATCGGCAGTGTGAGGGTAAGTGATTCAACGTCTATTGTAATCCCACCAAAAACAGAAATGCTGGTATGGTGTAGAGCAGCCATTGGTACTAAGGGACGAGATTATCAAGCCTTAATAGAACCAGTGTACACCGACAGCAGGCCCACTATACTCACAGCACGAGGGATAGTCGAGGTACACCGGGGACGAGTGCCGGTACGACTTTTGAACTGTGGAGAGGAAGAGGTCACTTTGCCAAGGTATGCTACAATGGCAAAGCTATATACTGTTGACAACAATGCCATCACAACCATTGAGCCCTTAGAACCAACCTGTCAGGTGGAAGGCAATGGCTCAGATGGAGAAATGGAGGATTGGTGCCAACAGCTACACGTGGGCATAAATTCAACACCTACCCATCAAAAACAAGGGGTGTATAGGCTAGTGACGGAATATGAACAAGTCTTCAGTAAACACCCATTGGACTTTGGACGGATAGAAGGGGTAGAACACACAATCCCCACAGGTGACCATCCCCCAATAAAAGAAAGATATAGACCCATACCGCCCGCTCACTATCAATGTGCAAAAGATATGCTGAGGGAAATGAAACAGGCCGGGGTAATAAGAGACAGCTGTAGCCCCTGGGCGGCCCCTCTAGTGATTGTCAAAAAAAAAGATGGAACTATGAGAATGTGCGTAGACTACCGGCAGATTAATAACATCACCCATAAAGATGCCTACCCTTTGCCTAGGATAGAAGAGTCCTTGACTGCTTTGAAATCTGCTAATTATTTTTCCACCTTAGACTTAACAAGCGGGTATTGGCAAGTCCCTGTGGCTGAAAGAGATAAGGAAAAGATGGCATTCACCACACCAATGGGTCTAAGTGAATTTAATCGCATGCCGTTCGGACTCTGCAATGCATCCGGTACCTTCCAGCGGCTGATGGAATGCTGCCTCGGACACAAGAACTTCGAGACCGTCCTCCTGTACCTAGATGATGTGATCGTCTACTCAAAGACTTACGAACAACACTTAAAAGACTTGGCAGAAGTGTTCGAAGCCTTATCCAGGTATGGCATGAAAATCAAGCCATCCAAATCTCACCTTCTCAAGCCAAAGGTACAGTACCTGGGACACATCGTGAGTTCGGAGGGAGTAGCACCGGATCCCGAGAAAATAACCGCCATAAGGGATTGGCCGAGATCTACCAGCGCAAAAGAAGTGAGGCAATTCCTGGGATTGGTGGGTTACTATCGCAGATTTATAAAAGGATTTACCAAGTTGGCAGCACCCTTGCAAGACGCCTTGGTAGGGCAGACGAAGAAACCTTCAAACCGAAACCCTCCTTTCCAGTGGAACGACGAAAGGGAAGACTCCTTTGAACAACTAAAGAAGGCACTAACCGGAGAAGAGGTTCTGGCATACCCAGATTACCATCAACCTTTCATCCTCTACACCGATGCCAGTAATGTGGGACTAGGAGCGGTGCTGTCACAAAAGCAAGAAGGTCGGGAGAAAGTCATCGCCTTTGCAAGTAGAAAGCTCCGGCCTACTGAAAGAAATCTAGAAAATTATAGCTCCTTCAAATTGGAACTACTGGCAGTAGTTTTGGCTGTGACGGTACGTTTCAAACACTATCTGGCCGCTGCAGAATTTATTGTCTATACTGACAACAATCCGTTGACCCACCTGGACACAGCCAAATTAGGTGCGTTAGAACAGCGATGGATAGCCCGGTTATCTAATTACAACTTCAAGATCAAGTATCGAGCAGGTCGCAAGAATGGAAATGCCGATGCCCTATCCCGGATGCCACACTTGAGAGATGTAGAAGAAGAAACGGGGGAGCTTGAAGAAATTGAACTACCAGCCTTCCATCATCCCAAGGCAAAACATCATCAGTCAAGTACCTATCAGAAACAACAAGAAGTGAATTTTAATCCGTTAGCACACCTTAGATGGGCTAACACCCAAGACAGCAATCCGGCTGTGAAGTTGGTGAAGGAACTGTTAACTGAGCAAAGTGCATATCCCGATGAGGATGCCCCAGAAGAGACGCATCAACTCTGGAAAGAGAGAGGCAAAATGTTCCTGTATCAAGGGAGGCTCTGTAGAAGGTACACCAATCCGAAAACACATGAATTGGTTTGGCAGATTATCGTGCCTAAACAAGATGTCAAGATGGTCCTCGAAGCTTACCATAATGGTGCTGGTCACTTTGGTTGGAAAAAGTTAGAAGTACTTCTAAGAGAAAGATTTTATTGGGTCGGGATGAGAAAATCAATCGAACAGTGGTGCAGAAATTGTGGCCCGTGCAACCTCAGAAGAAACGATCAAAAGAACCAAAGAGCACCACTGCAGCCCATAATCACCAAACAACCACTTGAACTTGTAGCCATAGACCACGTGAAGTTAATACCAAGCCGGTCCGGCTATGTCTATGCCTTGACCATCGTGGACCATTATTCACGCTTCTTGGTAGTAGTACCCGTAAAAGATCTGACAGCAAAAACAGCAGCCAAAGCGTTCCAAACGTACTTTTGTAGACCCCATGGATATCCGGAACAGGTTCTCACCGACCAAGGTACAGCCTTTGAATCAGAGATCTTCAGAGAATTCTGTAATATGTATGGTTGCAAAAAGATCAGGACGACGGCCTATCATCCACAAACAAACGGCTTATGCGAGAAGATGAACCATATTGTAATAGACCTACTAAAGACTTTACCTGAGACAGAAAGGAATCAATGGCCAGAGAAATTGCCTGACTTGGTGGATCTGTATAATCATGTCCCGGTGAGCTCCACCAACTGCACCCCAGCTTATCTTATGCGTGCAAGACCCGGCCAATTACCAATCGATCTAGAAATGGGAATTCTGAAACCAGACGCAGAAGTTCAAGACTCCAATTGGGATATCATACGGCAAAAGCAGTATCGCCAAGTGCAAGAGAGTGTGGAAAGAAGCCTTCAGCAAACTAGAGAAAGACAAGAGCGAACTTTCAACCAGAATGCTCTAGCGACCCCATTAAGACCGGGTGACCAAGTGCTCAAGAGAAATCGTCGAACCAATAAACTGGACAATCAGTGGGAAGCCGTACCCTACACAGTTTTACCAACAAGAGTGGATAATCCTAAAATGTGTCTCATTAGCAAAAACGGAGGCTTAACATCTGTACTAGTGTCAAGAGACACTCTTAAATTATGTCCGGAAGCATTGAAAGAGCCAGACGTTGTCCAGCCAGAACCAGAAGTTATTCAACCCATACAGGTTCAACCAGTAAAGGAAAAAGAAGAGGAAGTGTATCACACCTGTGTAGGAGACTTTCCCAAAACCCTACTAACATACCATGGTGCAGTAGTGGTTCCCATGGTGGCCTTTTATCCAACACCGAACCCAATACCAGAAGTCCCAAGACAGGAAGAGGCTGACCCCGTACTACAGGAGGTTCCAGGCCAGGAAGAACAGATTCCTGAAAAGAGTAATCCCATTCACGGTGGACTTGCCAACTCCATAGTTATGGAATTATCTTTAGCAGAGCGGGCAGATACTACATCCGCAGTAGACAGGAACAGGTTATATACAGATGATCAGGTTTTTAAATACATCAGATAGGGATTGCATACATTAGTTAGGACTGCTCTGATAAGGGTATACCGTGAAGATTGGTAGAGCAGCTTAGTATACATTTTTTGCAAAAAACGTATCAACCAAATACCCTGTTTTTTACATCTTTTACTAGCACTTGCGGATTACTGCAACATTTTTTCAAACTGAGTGTTTTTGGTTTTACTATTCTCTTTTGTATCCGCAGTAGACAGTAGTACTCCACATGAAGAGATACCGCTATTACGTAGATCACAGCATAGTACCCAGGGTCAATTACCGGCCAGGTATGCAGATTACCAACTATAAAGCTCATAATGTGAATTGTATATATGTTATGCCGTATATAGTTAAACAGAAAATGTAGTATAGTCATTGTTATCAGTCTGCAACGTTTAAGCCCAGTGCCTACAGAGACTTGTCTGTATGAACTTCTTGCATATTCTTGAACTTGTTATCAGCCCGGAGGCACTAAATCAAAGCTCCGGAAAGACTGCTTTTTGAACTTTGCTTTTTGCTCTTTTTGAACTTTCTTTAGACTTTATATTGAGTACCTTCAAGGGTAGAACTGTATTAATGGACGATATTTGAAGTGACTTTTTACAGAACTCTATTTTTGTTTCCTTGAGTGGTTTTTGTAACTTTTCATTTTTAAGACTCTGTACATATTAATTGTTATTTCAAAATGTTATCGTCCCACAGTCCCGGAGTATTGTTCTTAACTAAGGGGGAATGTGGCACCCCTAGGGGTATTTGCCACAAAAATAGTTACTGACACTAGACACAAATACTAAAATAGCAAAACTGCACTACCACCTCCGGCCAGAAGGGGGAGCTCCAGAGACTCCCCTTAATCCATTCTGGTCTGAGAGAAGAAATGGCAGTTGGGCTAAGGAGCTGATAGTGAGAGGTCATACAGCTGAATTTCTAACAGCCCTATGACGGTTTCCAGGCCCAAATCACCGGCCTGAGGAGAAGAGGGACAGAGAAAAGGGACATTGTGAGAACCGGGTAGCATTAATCACTACCCAGAACAGGCGCAAAGACGGATACCGGATCCGTGGCTGTATTCATTATATAGAATACAGCAACCGGAAAAACGTGAGGTGATATCAGCTTCACTAGGGCCGGACGCAGCAACAGACACAGAGTTCAGCGGTACTCCCGGAGGGGGTAAGCCGATAAAAGGACTCGGGTTGCCCGTCGAACCAGGACCCGGAGGGGACATTTTGGGCCGGCAGCCAGTTCACATACAGCAGCAGGGCCACACAAATTGCGCACAATAAGAGTCGAAGACCCCGGCAGGGTCAAAGTAACTCAGAGTTCCCATACAGACTCCGGTGACAGGACTGGTTGTAAATCCTTTTATGTTAAAGTAAACTGGTTAAACGTTTCAGTGCCTCAGTCTTTCATTTGGACAATAGCCATCTATCCAGGATCGGGATCATCGCCGCTGGGAGAACCTGCTGCTGATCAAGTAAGTGCCTGTCCCCTCACGATACCCCTTACACTGTGCATTGCCTGAGGCCACAGCACCGGGTCAAGCCACCCGTGACATCCCCCTCAAGAGACAGACCCCATTGGTCCGGTGCTGGGTATCCCGGTCTCTTGGGCGTCACAATAACATACTATTATATATAATAACACCACATATAATAGTATGTTATTTATGTTATTAAATGTTTTACCACATTTTTTTGACTCATATTTTTTTTCATATTTTCCACCTATAAAACCTGGGTGCGTCTTAGGTGCGTCTTATAGTCCGAAAAATACGGTAGTTTTCATCGCCTCAGTTGCATGATTTACGACTTCCAGATACACTGAATACATATGGGAATTCCCTAACAGGCATTCCTCACATGTATTCAGCATATCTGGAAGCCGTAAATCATGCAACTCAGGCGATGATGTAAATCTCTGAGCAATAACAAATACTCGGAGGTCACACGAGCGTGCTCGGGAAAACCCGAGCAACGAGTACACTCGCTCATCACTACCTATAACCTATTGCCAAAGTCCTAGAAAACAATAATAATAATAATAATTATTATTATTGTTATTATTAATAATAATAATAATAAAGCAGGAAATCAAGTACCCATATAGTTTTATATTTAGACAGTATAACTCACTTGTACATTACACATCAATATGCTAACAATGAACATGGCAGTGTAATTCTTAAATACAATTTCATACCGAACACTCCTCTTCTGAAGTCTGAATACACCCAGATTTGTCATTTCTCACACAACATGCGGAGTGCCTTTCTTTCTCTCTTTTCATCTGAATTAAATTGTACACTTGCTGATCTTGTCTCATGCATGGTGAAAATTTTGCTCCAAGATGTATTAAATCTTCCTGGAAGAAATTACAAATCACAAACAAGGAAAGGTTATTCATACAATATATTTGATATATTTTAATTTCTTCCTAGAATAGCTTTCTTTTTAACAGAAAATCCCTTTCCATTTTACCATTCTCAGTCGCTTTTTCTCCTAAGGAAGATCATCTGCCCCTTGTGAATACTGACAGCTGATACTTTACATCCTATATGGCCATCACAACATGGCACAAGGAATCCCGAACCTATTGGCACAATAGTAAATGTTCCAAGTGTGTTTGCAAAATGACAAATGCAAACAAAAAAAGTACTGATGTTAAAAAGTCAAATGAAGACTCACAGACTTAAAAGAACTAACTTGCATAAAAAAACTCAGTCCTTGGACACAGAGATAAGCTCAATGCTTTAAGCAGCAAGACAACATTAATAAGATGAACAAGACTGCCACTTGCTCGTCATCTCTAGTCTTCACAATAGGAGGATATTACACATCTAATGCTTATTTCCGAGTAAAATTGCTGCCCATGTAAGATACGATGACCCAATATTTGCTTAATTTCAGACAGAGCCATTATCTTCAAGAGCTCATGCCTGAAGTAAATTCTTAAAGGAAAAGTAGCTGCAAAAACATTATGTAAACATTCACAACAAATTATTACGGTAGTCAGTGGGGCAACTAGAAATTCTTTCTTATGCATTTCATTATGCTGTTACCAGAATGATTATTGTTGGCTTATCCCACATCTATTGTGAACAAACTAAGATAAAAGTAAAATACCGTATTCAATATTTACTACATATTAAATATACAGTTAGGTCCAGAAATATTTGGACAATGACAAGTTTTGGTATTTTAGCGGTTTACCAAAATATATTCAAGATTCAGTTATACAATCAATATGGGCTTAAAGTGCAGATTCCCAGTTGAAATTTGAGAATATTCACATCTTAATTGGAGTAAGGGTTGAGGAATTACAGCTCTTTAATATGTAGCTGCCTCTTTTTAAAGCGACCTAAAGTATTTGGATAACTACCTCAAAAGCTCTTTAACGGGCTATATGGGCTGTTCCCTTGTTAATCCATCATCAATAAAGCAGGTAAAAGATCTGGAGCGGCTTACAGGTGTGGCGCTTGCATTTGGAAACTCTTGCTGTGAACCCACAACATGTGATTAACCCCTTAGTGACAGAGCCAATTTGGTACTTAATGACCGAGCCAATTTTTGCAATTCTGACCACTGTCACTTTATGAGGTAATAACTCTGGAACGCTTCAACGGATCCCGCTGATTCTGAGAATGTTTTTTCGTGACATATTGTACTTCATGTTAGTGGTAACATTTCTTCTATATTACTTGCGATTATTTATGAAAAAAACGGAAATATGGCGAAAATTTTTAAAATTTTGCAATTTTCAAACTTTGTATTTTTATGCCCTTAAATCAGAGAGATATGTCACAAAAAATAGTTAATAAATAACATTTCCCACATGTCTACTTTACATCAGCACAATTTTAGAAACAAAATTTTTTTTTGTTAACAAAATTTTTTTTTTGTTAGGGAGTTATAAGGGTTAAAAGTTGACCAGCAATTTCTCATTTTTACAACACCTTTTTTTTAGGGACCACATCACATTTGAAGTCATTTTGAGGGGTCTATATGATAAAAAATAACCAAGTGTGACACCATTCTAAAAACTACACCCCTCATGGTTCTCAAAACCACATTCAAGAAGTTTATTAACCCTTTACGTGCTTCACAGGAACTGAAACAATGTGGAAGGAAAAAATTAACATTTAACTTTTTTTTGCCAACATTTTAATTCAGAACCATTTTTTTTATTTTCACAAGTGTAAAAACAGAAATGTAACCATAAATTTTGTTACGCAATTTCTCCTGAATACGCCAACACCCCATATGTGGGAGTAAACCACTGTTTGGGCGCACCGCAGAACTTGGAAGTGAAGGAGCGCCGTTTGACTTTTTCAATGCAGAATTGGCTGGTATTGAGATCGGACACCATGTCACGTTTAGAGAGCCCCTGATGTGCCTAAACAGTGAAAACCCCCCACAAGTGACACCATTTTGTAAACTAGACCCCTTAAGGAACTTATCTAGATGTGTGGTGAGCACTTTGAACCCCCAAGAGCTTCATAGAAGTTTATAACGTTGAGCCGTGAAAATAAAAAAAAAAAAATCGAGAAATTAGACCACAAAAGTTGTAGTGCAATTTCTCCTGAGTACGTCGATACCCAATATGTGGGGGTAAACCACTGTTTGGGCGCACCGCAGAGCTTGGAAGAGAAGGAGTGCCGTTTTACTTTTTCAATGTAGAATTGTCTGGAATTGAGATCAGACGCCATGTCGCGTTTGGAGAGCCCCTGATGTACCTAAACAGTAGAAACCCTCCACAAGTGACCCCGTTTTGGAAACTAGACCCCCCAAGGAACTTATCTAGATGTGTGGTGAGAACGTTGAATGCCCAAGTGCTTCACAGAAGTTTAGAATGCAGAGTCGTGAAAATAGAAAAAAAAAATTTTTTTCCGCAAAAAAGATTTTGTAGCCCCCAAGTTTTTATTTTCACAAGGGTAACAGGAGAAATTGGACCCCAAAAGTTGTTGTCCAATTTATCCCGAGTATGCTGATGCCCCATATGTGGGGGTAAACCACTGTTTAGGCGCACGGCAGAGCTCAGAAGGGAGGGAGCACCATTTGACTTTTTGAGCGCAAAATTGGCTGTCGTGTTTGGAGACCCCCTGATGTAACTAAACAGTGGAAACCCCCTAATTCTAGCTCCAACCCTAACCCCAACACACCCCTAACCCTAATCCCAACCCGATCCATAATCCTAATCACTAACCCTAACGATAATCACAACCCTTACCCCAAAGCAACCCTAATGTCAACCCTAACCATAACCCTAATCAAAACCCTAAATTCAACACACCCCTAATCCTAATCTCAACCCTAACCTCAAACCTAACCCTAATCCCAATACACCCCTAATCACAACCCTAACCTTAACCCTAATCCCAAACCTAACCCTAATCCCAAGCGTAACCCTAATGCCAACCCTAACCCAAATACCAACTCTAATCCAAACCCTAACCCTAGCCCTAACCCTAGCCCTAACCCTAATTTTAGCCCCAACTGCTGTTCTCCTGCCGGCCGGCAGATGGAGACAGATGCGCCCGCCATTTTCTTTTGCCGGCGGCCAGGAGGAGCAGCAGGAGGACCCAGGGACACAGGTGAGTATGGCAGGGTCCCCGAATCCCCCTATTTCTCTGTCTTCTGATGTGCGATCACATCAGAGGACAGAGAATTACACTTTGATTTTTTTTTTTTTTTGCGGTCGCCGGTAAACAGTTAATTACCGGCGATCGCAAAACAAGGGTCGGTAAAACCGACCCCGATCATGCTCTTTGGGGTTTTGGCTACCCCCGGCAGCCGAGACCCCAAAGATTCTCCCGGGGCCGGCCGGCGGGCGCACTGCGCCCGCCATTTTGAAGATGGCGGCGCCCACCGGGAACCACGAGGAGCACCGGGGAAGATAGGTGAGTATCGGGGGGCTATCTGGGACCCCTTTTCTCTGTCCTCTGGTGTGCGATCACATCGGAGGACAGAGAAATTAAAAAGAGATCGCGTTTTTGTTTTTTTTGCGATCGCCGGTAAACGGTTAATTACCGGCGATCGCAAAAGCGGGGTCGGTAAAACCCCCCCCGAATCGTGTTCTCTGGGGTCTCGGCTACCCCCGGCAGCCGAGACCCCGGAGAAAATCCGACTCTGGGGGGCGCTATTCACTTTTTCCACAGCGCCATTAATTAACGGCGCTGTGGTTTAAGTACCCATAGCGGCCGCCGTTAAAAGGCGTATCGGCGGTCGCTAAGGGGTTAAAGGAGCAATCAATTGAAGTGAAAGAGTCCATTATTAGGCTAAACAAAAATAAGAAACCCATAAAAGAGATAACAGAAATGTTAAAAGTGGCCAAATCAACAGTTTTGTACATTCTGCAAAAAAGAGCACTGGTGAGCTGGGGAATTCAAAAAGGCCCTTAACATACACGGAAGACAACAGTGGTGGATGATTGCAGTATTGTATCCATGGTGAAGAAAAACTCTTCTACAGCAAACTCTTCCACAACAACCACCCAAGTAAGGTATACTCATCAAGAAGTACCGTATATACTCGAGTATAAGCCGACCCGAGTATAAGCCGACCCCCCTAATTTTGCCACAAAAAAACTGGGAAAACTTATTGACTCGAGTATAAGCCTAGGGTAGGAAATGCAGCAGCTACTGGTAAATTTCAAAAATAAAAATAGATGCTCCATACCGTTCATTATTGCCCCATAGATGCTCCATATACAACTGTGCTATATATAATGCTCTGCACCGTTGATTATGGCCCCATAGATGCTCCACATAAAGCTGTGCCATATGGAATGCTCTATACCGTTCATTATGGCCCCATAGATGCTTCATAGAAAGCTGTGCCATATATATATTGCTCTGCACCTTTGATTATGGCCCCATAGATGCTCCTTATAAAGCTGTGCCCCATATATATATATATATGCTCTGCACCTTTGATTATGGCCCCATAGATGCTCCTTATCAAGCTGTGCCCCATATATATATATGCTCTGCACCTTTAATTATGGCCCCATAGATGCTCCTTATAAAGCTGTGCCCCATATATTTATATGCTCTGCACCGTTGATTATGGCCCCATAGATGCTCCTTATCAAGCTGTGCCCCATATATATATATATGCTCTGCACCTTTGATTATGGCCCCATGGATGCTCCTTATCAAGCTGTGCCCCATATATATTGCTCTGCACCGTTGATTATGGCCCCATAGATGCTCCTTATCAAGCTGTGCCCCATATATATTGCTCTGCACCGTTGATTATGGCCCCATAGATGCTCCTTATAAAGCTGTGCCATATAGAATGCTGCTGGTGCTGCAATAAAAAAAAAAATCACATACTCACCTCTCTTCGCTCAGGACGCCGGCGCTTTCAATATTTACCTGCTCCTCGTGCGGCTCCGTCTCCAGCACTGACGCTCAGCAGAGGGCGCGCACTGACTACGCCACCGCGCCCTCTAACCTGAGCGTCACTGCTAGAGGATGCTGCAGACGGAGCCGCACCGGAGCGAGGAGCAGGTAAATATAGCGCAGCGCTGCGCTCCCCGTATACTCACCTGCTCCTGGCGCGGTCCCTGCAGTCCCTGGCTTCCCCGGCGCTGCAGCTTCTTCCTGTAATTGAGCGGTCACAGTTACCGATCATTTACAGCAATGAATATGCGGCTCCTCCTCTATGGGAGGTGGAGCCGCCTATTCATTTCTGTAATGAGCGGTATCATGTGACCACTCAGTACAGGAAGAATCTGCAGCGCCGGGGAAGCCAGGGACTGCAGGGATCGGGCCAGGAGCAGGTAAGTATAACTATACAGCCCCCGCTCCCCCTCCCCTGCTGACCTCCCGGTATATGACTCGAGTATAAGCCGAGAGGGGGACTTTCAGCCCAAAAAAATGGGCTGAAAATCTCGGCTTATACTCGAGTATATACGGTAGGTGTTTCAGTATCAAAGGCTACCATAAAGAGAAGACTTCATGAGAGCAAATACAGAGGGTTCACCACAAGGTGCAAACCATTAATCAGCCTTAAAAATAAAAAATAGAACGTCCAGTTTAGACTTTTCCAAAAACATCTAAAACCAGCCCAATTCTTTACACAGATGAAACTAAAGTACCAAAATGATGGGAAGAAGAAAGTATGAAGAAGGCTTGGAACGGCTCATGATCCAAAGCACACCATATCCTCTGTAAAACATGGTGAAGGCAGTGTAATTTCAAGGGGAAGCATGGCTTCCAATGGCACTGGGTCACTAATGTTTATCAATAATGTGACTAAAGGCAGCAGCAGTCGCATGAATTCTGAAGTGTTCAGGGCTATACTTCCTGCTCATATTCAACCAAATACAAGGTTCATTGGACAGCGCTTAAAATTACAGATGGACGATGATCCAAAACATACTTTTAAAGCAACTCAGGAGTTTTTTTTTAAGGCAAAGTAGTGGAATATTCTGCAATGGCCGAGACAATCACCAGATCTCAACCCCAGCAACCATGCATTTCACATGCTTAACCCCTTAACGACGACTTATAAGCATTAAAACGATGGTCGTTAAGGGGCCTTATTCCCTCATTGCCATTTTAAAATGGCAATTGGGAATAAGGGCATAAACCCCCCCAGCGCTGAAAATTCTCCAGGGTTTCAGCTACCATGGGTAGGCGAGACCCTGGAGAACGCGATCAGTGCTGCTTTTTCCAGTCCCCGATAACGTGATTGCCGTTATTCAATGACCAACGACAATCATGTATAAAAATAATTTCTCTCTCTTCTGACATGATATACATGATATACAAGAGAGAGCCCAACCCCGGTACTGCCACCATCCCCCAATCCCTCCAGCTGCATCCCTGGCCCTCCGCTAACTCTTCCCAAAAAAAAAAGACAAGCGCAAGTGAAGTGCACCCGCCAAGATCTGCCAGCCAGCACCCGGCTACAGTGGGGATTTTTTCTATTGCTTTCTCTTGATCACTGTGGTAGACCTTATCACAGTGATCAAAAGACAGTAATTAGTATGTCATGCCCGTATCATCCTCTTAGTCAGATTACATTTTTTATTTTATAATTTGTATTTCTTTCAATCTTTGCCATTAGGGATGGGGTTAGGGTTCAGGTTAGGCTAAGGTTAGGGTTGAGGTTAGACAAGGGTTGGGTGTTATGACCTGGTGGTCAGGACAATAATGGACCTGGTGGTTAAGAGCACACGGAATGACCTGATAGTTACTGATAATAAGGACGAGCTCTGGGACGTGGGAACTCTGCTGACCGCAATCCCTAAACCTATCAAACACACTAGAAATAGCCGTGGATTGCGCCTAAAGCTCCCTATGCAACTCGGCACAGCCTAAGAAACTAGCTAGCCCTGAAGATAGAAAAATAAAGCCTACATTGCCTCAGAGAAATTCCCCAAAGGAAAAGGCAGCCCCCCACATATAATGACGGTGAGTAAAGATGAAAATACAAACACAGAGATGAAATAGATTTAGCAAAGTGAGGCCCGACTTACTGAACAGACCGAGGATAGGAAAGGTTACTTTGCGGTCAGCACAAAAACCTACAAAAAGACCACGCAGAGGGCGCAAAAAGACCCTCCGCACCGACTCACGGTGCGGAGGCGCTCCCTCTGCGTCCCAGAGCTTCCAGCAAGCAAGACAACAAATTAAATAGCAAGCTGGACAGAAAAATAGCAAACCCAAGAAATACAAGCTGGAACTTAGCTTCTGATGGGAAGACAGGTCACAAGAACGATCCAGGAGTGAACTAGACCAATACTGGAACATTGACAGGTGGCATGGAGCAAAGATCTAAGTGGAGTTAAATAGAGCAGCAGCTAACGAATTAACCTCGTCACCTGTGAAACTCAGAAACACCCACCAGAGGAAGTCCATGGACAGAACCAGCTGAAGTACCATTCATGACCACAGGAGGGAGCCCGACAACAGAATTCAAAACAGTACCCCCCCTTGAGGAGGGGTCACCGAACCCTCACCAGAGCCCCCAGGCCGACCAGGATGAGCCAAATGAAAGGCACGAACCAGATCGGCAGCATGAACATCAGAGGCAAAAACCCAGGAATTATCTTCCTGACCATAACCCTTCCACTTGACCAGGTACTGGAGTTTCCGTCTCGAAACACGAGAATCCAAAATCTTCTCCAGCACATACTCCAACTCCCCCTCAACTAACACCGGGGCAGGAGGATCAACGGATGGAATCACAGGCGCCACGTATCTCCGCAATAACGACCTATGGAACACACTATGGATGGCAAAAGAAGCAGGAAGGGCCAAACGAAATGACACAGGATTGATAACCTCAGAAATCTTATACGGACCAATGAAACGAGGCTTAAACTTAGGAGAGGAAACCTTTATAGGAACATAACGAGACGACAACCAAACCAAATCCCCAACACGAAGTCGGGGACCCACACAGCGCCGGCGGTTAGCGAAACGTTGAGCCTTCTCCTGGGACAATGTCAAATTGTCCACATGAGTCCAAATCTGCTGCAACCTGTCCACCACAGTATCTACACCAGGACAGTCTGAAGACTCAACCTGCCCTGAAGAGAAACGAGGATGGAAACCAGAATTGCAGAAAAACGGCGAAACCAAAGTAGCCGAGCTGGCCCAATTATTAAGGGCGAACTCAGCCAACGGCAAAAAGGACACCCAATCATCCTGATCAGCAGAAACAAAGCATCTCAGATATGTTTCCAAAGTTTGATTAGTTCGTTCGGTTTGGCCATTTGTCTGAGGATGGAAAGCCGAGGAAAAAGACAAATCAATGCCCATCCTAGCACAAAAGGATCGCCAAAACCTTGAAACAAACTGGGAACCTCTGTCAGAAACGATGTTCTCCGGGATACCATGTAAACGAACCACATGCTGGAAAAATAATGGCACCAAATCAGAGGAGGAAGGCAATTTAGACAAAGGTACCAAATGGACCATCTTAGAAAAGCGATCATAAACCACCCAAATGACCGACATCTTTTGAGACGGGGAGATCCGAAATAAAATCCATAGAAATATGCGTCCAGGGCCTCTTCGGGACCGGCAAGGGCAAAAGCAATCCACTGGCACGAGAACAGCAGGGCTTAGCCCGAGCACAAGTCCCACAGGACTGCACAAAAGAACGCACATCACGCGACAAAAGACGGCCACCTGTACTGTTATGACCTGGAGGTCAGGACAATAATGGACCTGGTGGTTAAGAGCACACGGAATGACTTGATAGTTACTGATAATAAGGACGAGCTCTGGGACGTGGGAACTCTGCTGACCGCAATCCCTAAACCTATCAAACACACTAGAAATAGCCGTGGATTGCGTCTAACGCTCCCTATGCAACTCGGCACAGCCTAAGAAACTAGCTAGCCCTGAAGATAGAAAAATAAAGCCTACCTTGCCTCAGAGAAATTCCCCAAAGGAAAAAGCAGCCCCCCACATATAATGACGGTGAGTAAAGATGAAAATACAAACACAGATATGAAATAGATTTAGCAAAGTGAGGCCCGACTTACTGAACAGACCGAGGATAGGAAAGGTTACTTTGCGGTCAGCACAAAAACCTACAAAAAGACCACGCAGAGGGCGCAAAAAGACCCTCCGCACCGTGAGTCGGGCGCTCCCTCTGCGTCCCAGAGCTTCCAGCAAGCAAGACAACAAATTAAATAGCAAGCTGGACAGAAAAATAGCAAACCCAAGAAATACAAGCTGGAACTTCTGATGGGAAGACAGGTCACAAGAACGATCCAGGAGTGAACTAGACCAATACTGGAACATTGACAGGTGGCATGGAGCAAAGATCTAAGTGGAGTTAAATAGAGCAGCAGCTAACGAATTAACCTCGTCACCTGTGAAACTCAGAAACACCCACCAGAGGAAGTCCATGGACAGAACCAGCTGAAGTACCATTCATGACCACAGGAGGGAGCCCGACAACAGAATTCACAACAGTTGGGGTTGGGCTAGGTTTTCTTTTTAAAGTTAAAAAAAAATGACAAGTTCTCACTACTCGAGTTTGCATCGGCGTCGCTCGAGCACCAGTGATACTTGGTGCATACCCGAGCACCAAGATGCAAACTCGAGTGGCGAGCACTACGTTCAACACTAATGACGATTTATTCAATATGATGACCTAATGTCATCAAATTCTGTGTAGTACCTTTGGGCTAAAAATCCTCACTATACCCCTGGATAAAATCCTTGAGGGGTGTAGTTTCCAAAATGGTGTCACTTGTTGGAGGTTTCCACTGTTTAGGCACATCAGGGACTCTCCAAAACGCGACATGGTGTCCTCTGTCGAATCCAGCCATTTTTGCGTTCAAAAAGTTAAATCGTGTTCCTTTTCTTCCGAGCCCTGATATATGTCCATATGTAATTTTCTCCTACATATGGGTTATTGGCACACTCAGGAGAAATTGCACAACAAATTTTAAGTCCATTTTCTCCTGTTATCCATGTGAACGTTAAAAATTTGGGGCTAAAGCAACATTTTTGTGAACAAATACAAAATGCTCATTCTTTTCCATCCACATTCTAATAATTCCTGTTAAGAACCTGAAGGGTTTATAAACTAATTGAATGTGGTTTTGAGGGGTGTAGTTTTTAGAATGGTGTCCCTTTGGGGTATTTTCTGTCATACAGACCCCTCAAAGTTACTTCAAATTTGATGTGGTCCCTAAAAAAATGGTTTTGTAAATTTTGTAGGAAAATTGAGAAATTGTTGGTCAACTTTTAATCCTTCTAACTTCCAAACTAGCAAAAATAAATTATGTTTCAAAAATTGTGCTGATGTAAAGTAGACATGTGGGAAATGTTATTTATTTATTATTTTGTGTGGTATAACTATCTGATTTAAGGGCAAAAAAAAAAAAAAATTGTGAAAATTTTACACTAACATAAAATACAATATGTCACGAGAAAACAATATCAGAATCAGTGGGATTCGTTGAAGCGTTACGGAGTTATTACCACAGAAAGTGACAGTGGTCAGATTTAAAAAATATGGTCTGGTCATTAGGGTCAAAATTAGCTCTGCCACTAAGGGGTTAAGACAAAACTTAGGACAGAAACATGGGCAACAACTGAAGTTAGCTGCAGTAAAAGCCTGGCAAAGAATCACAAAGGATGAAACACAACATTTGATGATGTACATAGCTTCCAGACTTCAGGCAGTTATTGGCTTCAAAGGATTTTCTACAAAGTCTTAATATTGAACATTTTATTTCTGGCAAAGGTAATTTCTACAATTACTTTTGAGCCCCTGAAATATGGAGACTTTGTAGAAAAATGGTTGCACTTCCTAAACATTTCACAGGATATCTTTGTTCAACCCCTGTAATTAAACCTGAAAGTTTATACTACACTTGCATCTCAGTTGTTTCCTCGTAAATACAAAATGGTGTCATGCAGAGCACAAATCATTAAGATTCAGTCACTGTCCAAACAGATCTGGACCTAACAGTATATATATGTACGGTATATACCTTCTACAGTCAAAAAGAATTACAAATAAAATTCTTCTACAAACACCTGAAATAGACGATCTCAGTTATCGAAGTCCAATGCCTACATTTTGTAATACAGATATTTCTCTTACTAATCTGGCATTTCTAAGTTGAGCTGCAATAACATGCAAGAGAACAGTGTTCTGTACTTTTAGTATAGTGTAACTAGATAGTATTGTTCTAAGAGGTTTGCAGGGTTATGATCCGATGGATGCAAACTCTAGTAAGAACATCACAGCTTTGTAGCTTTTTTTCCTGAAAACTGCAGCAAAGAGCAGCAACAAAACAGCAATGGGTATCCTTGCCCTAGAGAAAACATATCACTAGGAGGATAAGACAATATATACAGTACTGTGCAAACGTTTTAGGCATGTGTGGGGAAAAAAGCCAAGGTAAAAATAGTAGTGTTTGATAGTTTATTTTTAACAATTAATAAAATGCAAAGTGAACGAGCAAAAGAGAAATCTAAATCAAATCAGTATTTGGTGTCTTCATTGTCTTCACAATAGCATAACTTCTTCTAGGCACACTTGTACAGGTTTTGAAGGAAATGGCAAGAAAGTTGGAGAACTAAACAAATACTGATTTGCCATTACATGAAGAGACAGGAAGGTTTTCAACACACATGTACAGTTCTTATTTTTTTGCCTATATTGCTATATTTTAAAGATAGAAAATGTTTAAAGGTAGATCAGGTCATGAAATGGTTAAGCCTTACTGGCAATATAAAACAAACATTTCAGGCATGACAGATTAAGATATGCAAAACTTTTAAAGAACTTAAGAATGTGAAGAATAGCACTCAAGTGACTCATAGGAAAATAACAGATGAGATAAGCTGCAGCTGAGCACAGGACACAGTACCTAATCCATTTTAATGCTGTTTGTAAAATATCCTCATAAAAAGTGTTGCTTACAGTATCAGACTGAGTAGGGATATACCCAATGGCAGCAATTATGCCAAATTGTAAAATTATTTTTTAAGTTTTACAGGGAAATATTAGAAGAAAAGAACAAAGAAAAGATAAAAAAAGATGCTGTGTTTACATGTTTACTAAAACAGAGGTTAGAAAAGCGAAATGTTCTAAGAGGGATGAATATGAGCTAAAGACATAAAACACCACGACTTAGGAACATTAACTTCTAGTTTATATTTTGGGTGAATGGCACATACCGGTAATTGGAAATATAGGACCTTCATAAAGTTACATAAAGTCGCACTGTTATTATTTTACTAGATGGTGGCCCGATTCTAACGCATTGTGTATTCTAGAATATGCATGTCCACGTAGTATATTGCACAGCCCACGTAGCATATTGCCCAGCCACGTAGCATATTGCCCAGCCACGTAGTATATTGCCCAGCCACGTAGTATATTGCCCAGCCACGTAGTATATTGCCCAGCCACGTAGTATATTGCCCAACCACGAAGTATATTGCCCAGCCACGTAGTATATTGCCCAACCACGAAGTATATTGCCCAGCCACGTAGCATATTGCCCAGTCACGTAGCATGTTGCCCAGTCACGTAGTATGTTGCCCAGTCACGTAGTATATTGCCCAGTCACGTAGTATATTGCCCAGTCACGTAGTATATTGCCCAGTCGCGTAGTATATTGCCCAGTCACGTAGTATATTGCCCAGCCACGTAGTATGTTGCCCAGCCACGTAGTATATTGCCCAGTCACGTAGTCTATTGTCCAGTCACGTAGTATATTGCCCAGTCACGTAGTATATTGCCCAGTCACGTAGTATATTGCCCAGTCACGTAGTATATTGCCCAGTGATGTAGTATATTGCCCAGTTAAGTAGTATATTGCCCAGTGACGTAGTATACAGCACAGAGCCATATAGTATATTGCACAGCGACGTAGTTTATTACCCAGCCACGTAGTATATTGGCCAGTCACGTAGTATATTGCCCAGCTACGTAGTATATTGCCCAGTGACGTAGTATACAGCACAGAGCCATGTAGTATATTGCACAGCGATGTAGCATACAGCACAGAGCCATGTAGTATATTGCCCAGTCACGTAGCATATTGCCCAGCTACGTAGTATATTGCCCAGCCACGTATGTCACAGGTTAAAAACCAATGACCAATGAATATCCGTGACAGAAAGAAGGACAGACAGAAGGACAGACAGAAGGACAGACAGAAGGACAGACAGAAGGACAGACAGAATGACGGAAGTGACCCTTAGACAAATATATAGTAGACTAGATGGTGGCCCGATTCGAACGCATCGGGTATTCTAGAATATGCATGTCCACGTGGTATATTGCCCAGCCACGTAGTATATTGCGCAGCCACCTAGTATATTGCCCAGCCACCTAGTATATTGCCCAGCCACGTAGTATATTGCCCAGTGATGTAGTATATTGCCCAGCTACGTAGTATATTGCGCAGCCACGTAGTATATTTCCCAGTGACGTAGTATATTGGCCAGCTACATAGTATATTGCACAGCGACGTAGTATACAGCACAGAGCCACGTAGTATATTGCCCAGCCACGTAGTATATTACCCAGTGACGTAGTATATTGGCCAGCGACATAGTATATTGCACAGCGACGTAGTATACAGCACAGAGCCACGTAGTATATTGCCCAGCCACGTAGTATATTGCCCAGTGATGTAGTATATTGCACAATCACGTAGTATACAGCACAGAGCCACGTAGTATATTGCCCAGCCACGTAGTATATTTCCCAGTGACGTAGTATATTGCCCAGCGACATAGTATATTGCACAGCGACGTAGTATACAGCACAGAGCCACGTAGTATATTGCCCAGCCACGTAGTATATTGCCCAGTGATGTAGTATATTGCACAATCACGTAGTATACAGCACAGAGCCACGTAGTATATTGCCCAGTCACGTAGTATATTGCACAGCGATGTAGTATATTGCCCAGTGACGTAGTATATTGCACAGCGACGTAGTATACAGTACAGAGCCACGTAGTATATTGCCCAGCCACGTAGTATATTGCCCAGTCACGTAGTATATTTCCCAGTGACGTAGTATATTTCCCAGTGACGTAGTATATTGCCCCTCACGTAGTATATTGCCCAGTCACGTAGTATATTGCCCAGCTACGTAGTATCTTGCACAGCGACGTAGTATACAGCACAAAGCCACTTAGTATATTGCCCAGCCACGTAGTATATTGCACAGCGACGTAGTATATTGCCCAGCCACGTAGTATATTGCCCAGTCACGTAGTATATTGCCCAGCCACGTATGTGACAGGTTAAAAAATAAAAAAATAAACACTCACCTTCGGATCCGAGGGCCCCTTGTAGTTGTAACATACTCACCTTCAGATCTGGCGCAGGTGATGAGCGCGCGGCTGCCGCCATCTTCTGTTCCCAGGATGCATTGCGAAATTACCCAGATGACTTAGCGGTCTCGCGAGACCGCTAAGTCTTCTGGGTAATTTTGCAATGCATCGCCGGGAACGGAAGATGGCGGCCGGCTCTGCGGACAACGGAGGGTGAGAATAGCAGGTTTTTTGTTTTTTTATTATTTTTAACATTAGATTTTTTACTATTGATGCCGCATAGGCAGCATCAATAGTAAAAAGTTGAGGACACACAGGGTTAATAGCGGCGGTAACGGAGTGCGTTACCCGCGGCATAACGTGGTCCGTTACCGCCGGCATTAACCCTGTGTTAGTGGTGGCTGGAGGGGAGTATGCGGGCATCGTGCAGTGACTGCGGGGAGTAAGGAGCGGCCATTTTCTTCTGGACTGTGCCCGTCGCTGATTGGTCGTGGCTTTTTTTCTGCGGCCAATCAGCGACTTGGATTTCCTTGACAGACTGTCTGGCAATAAATATCCGTGACAGACAGACAGAAGGACAGAAAGACGGAAGTGACCCTTAGACAATTATATAGTAGATATAAAGAGACAGCACTATAATTGCACATTACAATAGCATAGGTGTCTAATGTTTATGTAGATATTACATGACTGATTGTGTCATCAATAGGAGCAGGACAAAGAACAGTCACAGTAATTTCACAATGTAAACTAGGAACATTTTAAGTACATTAGCAGGGGCGTAACTACCGTGGTCGCAGTGGTCGCCATTGCGACCGGGCCCAGCAGGTCAGGGGCCCGGGGCCGGCAGGTCGGACTGTCCATCGGGCACTTCTGGCAAATGCCAGAAGAGCTGGTGCCAGTAGTGGGCCAATGGGAGGAGCCGTTGCCTTGGCAGTGGGCGTGGCTGGTGACGTCTGGGTGGGACCATTGTCCCTGTGCGATGCGGAAGTTGGCCCCCAGCAGTGAGGCGGGTGGACCGGAAGACTGTGTGAGGAGCGGGGATGTCCAGCTAGGGTAGTGCAGTGCCGGGAGTCCCGGAGTGTTACGGAGGGAGCAGTCGAGACCGCGTCCTGTTCCAGCTATGAGTGAGTGCTGGGGAAAAGTTCGGGTTGTAGTGGGGGAGGTGGTCCGCAGCCGGGCAGTGACAGGAGCTGGGTGGCACACACTGTATATCCCGTCACCTGCCCGCTCACTGCTCTGCCACCTCCACAGTGTGGGGGCCAGGGTGAGCTGCTAATGGGTGACATGAGAAGGCTGGTGTCCTGGAATTGATGTGACACAGTGATCACTAGGGGTCTTCATACTGGTGACTCCTGAGTGATCAGTGCCCTGTACTATGCCCAGCACAGAGTGTAATGGCTCAGGTCTGTGCCCACTGTAATGTAGTACCCTGGACCTGTAGGTGTACCCCCTGTGTGGTCACATCATTAGTGCGACTCCTGAGTGATCAGTGCCCCGTACTATGCCCAGCATAGTGTGTAATGGCTCAGGTCTGTGCCCACTGTAATGTAGTACCCTGGACCTGTAGGTGTACCCCCTGTGTGGTCACATCATTCGGCTCTGGTCTGGAGTTATTGTAGGTGCTGTACCTATATCTGAGACAATGGGAGCCGCTGCACTGTTCCTCCCCCTCCCCCCGCCAGTGCCGCAGCCGCATTTAAATATGCCGGTGTCTACGACCTGTATATATCCCTGTGTGGGCTGTGCTCTATATACCCCTGTGTGGGCTGTGCTCTATATACCCCTGTGTGGGCTGTGCTGTGTATATACCCCTGTGTGGGCTGTGCTCTATATACCCCTGTGTGGGCTGTGCTCTATATATCCCTGTGTGGGCTGTGCTCTATATATCCCTGTGTGGGCTGTGCTGTATATACCCCTGTGTGGGCTGTGCTCTATATACCCCTGTGTGGGCTGTGCTCTATATACCCCTGTGTGGGCTGTGCTCTATATACCCCTGTGTGGGCTGTGCTCTATATACCCCTGTGTGGGCTGTGCTCTATATACCCCTGTGTGGGCTGTGCTCTATATACCCCTGTGTGGGCTGTGCTCTATATACCCCTGTGTGGGCTGTGCTCTATATATCCCTGTGTGGGCTGTGCTGTATATACCCCTGTGTGGGCTGTGCTCTATACCACTGTGAGGGCTGTGCTGGATATACCACTGTGCGGGCTGTGCTGGATATACCACTGTGAGGGCTATGCTGGATATACCACTGTGCGGGCTGTGCTGGATATACCACTGTGAGGGCTATGCTGGATATACCACTGTGCGGGCTGTGCTGGATATACCACTGTGAGGGCTGTGCTGGATATACCACTGTGCGGGCTGTGCTGGATATACCACTGTGAGGGCTATGCTGGATATACCACTGTGAGGGCTGTGCTGGATATACCACTGTGCGGGCTGTGCTGGATATACCACTGTGCGGGCTATGCTGGATATACCACTGTGAGGGCTATGCTGGATATACCACTGTGAGGGCTGTGCTGGATATACCACTGTGCGGGCTGTGCTGGATATACCACTGTGCGGGCTATGCTGGATATACCACTGTGCGGGCTGTGCTGGATATACCACTGTGAGGGCTGTGCTGGATATACCACTGTGAGGGCTGTGCTGGATATACCACTGTGAGGGCTATGCTGGATATACCACTGTGCGGGCTGTGCTGGATATACCACTGTGAGGGCTGTGCTGGATATACCACTGTGCGGGCTGTGCTGGATATACCACTGTGAGGGCTATGCTGGATATACCACTGTGCGGGCTGTGCTGGATATACCACTGTGAGGGCTGTGCTGGATATACCACTGTGCGGGCTGTGCTGGATATACCACTGTGAGGGCTATGCTGGATATACCACTGTGCGGGCTGTGCTGGATATACCACTGTGAGGGCTATGCTGGATATACCACTGTGTGGGCTGTGCTGGCACCCAACACCATGTTGCAGTGCAGGAGATTCCTCCTGCACGGCAACAGTCCGAGGCGTTTCTAAGGGAAGGGGGGGGCCCCATTTGGAAGTTCGCACCGGGGCCCATAACTTTGTAGTTACGCCACTGTACATTAGGTTGCATGAAACCAGCTCAATATAGAAAGTATTAATATATTGTTCTAAAACAATAAAAATAACATAGTATTGACTCTTCTGCATACAATAAAGGGATGTCAAATTTAGACAGCATGCTTATGGAGCAAATGGTTCTCTCCGCATCCAAATTCATTCAAGTTGGCAGAGTCCCAAATATTTCTACCAAGAAACATAGTTGTCAGTTCTTGTAACAAAACATTTAAATTAATTCCTTAATTGCAAATATTTCAGAGAATGTCTACATGCCAATAATAAATAAAAAACAAAAAGATCATTTCAGGACACCGTGAACCTAACACAATCAATCATTCTCATATGTTAATTGTTCCAAATCTTTAAAAGGATAGTCCACTACTCATGTATTATTTTTATTTTACACTGTGGAATATAAAATGTAAAAAAGTAGTCTGGGTAGTGAACAAACCCATTAAATAAAATTTAGACTGTTCTCATTTTCACCTATGCAGTGGTGTTTGTAGAAACCTATAACCAGCACTTTAGCCCCAGGATTTCTCATGGTATAATAGCATCTGGGCACTAACGGCTTTAACTCATGGTATATAACAAAAGGAATAGATAAAAAGTTTATTTTTAAACTTAACCTTCTAACCTCCAAAAATGCTATTTGCTTGCAGATAAAGTAGTAATCTGAGTAATCTGCATGTAAATAGAATTTTTGTCATGCCTAGCTGCCTTACTGGAGCAGAGGCTACAGGGAGAAAATGACGTTATATTCTCCTTGCAGCTGCTCACGTCTTGTCATCGGGCGATGAGGGGAGCTGTAAGGCCGGGGTCACACTTGCGAGTGCAATGCGAGAAACTCGCGCCTCTATAACTGGCACTCGGGACTGCATGTATTTCTATGCAGCTGAAACCTCCGGTCCCAAGTGCCAGCGGCAGTGCCGGGTATTGAAGCGAGAAACTCGCGCGACTCTCTCGCCTCAATACCCGGCACAGCGGCCAGAGTGTTTAGTTGCATAAAAATACATGCAGCCGTACGCTCTGGTCCCGAGTGCCAGGTATTGAGATATCAAGTGTGACCTTGGCCTTACAGTCGTCCTTCACTATACAGTGAGCACTGTAATCACACCAAGGCACACTCACTGACCGCCTGTTCTGCAGCATAAGTGTGCAGAACAGATTTTCAATGTATTTACTTGCAGATTACCACTATATCTGCAGGTGTGTGTATTATCATTTTCGGAGATGACAGATTCCCTTTAAAGAGATTTTATGCGATCAAATGGTGTCTAACTGCTGGGACCTCAGCAATTAACTGTAATCTGCATTAATGTTCCTATAGTACCACCTCTATCCATGTAACATGTAGACATATCACACCCTCAAGAACAGGAAATACTCTATATAACTAATATCCACTAACAGATTGTTAGGGCTAGCGTAACGCACCAAATAATTATAAGGATGGTATAAGGTGCGTTCGCAGCCCGGGATCCACCGTGCAGAGATGGAACCTGCTGCTGAGCAATGACGGACTATATGGCGGTATAATGTGGATGCACACACGGGTTAGCTTCACCCAGTAGGAAGGAAGTGAACCCTGTTGCGTCACAGGGTTGCGGTACCGCACAAAGAGCGCAAGCAAAGAGTCACAGAACTCTGTCCCAAGACTCAGGGAAAGAGTTCCTCTAGACCTCTTGTGCTCGACACCACTACTGGGGTGTCAGAGAATACCAGAACTAATAATTTACTGCACAAGGGTGCGTGCAGTTCCGCTCTGGCGGATGCCACTAACCACCCAGACTTGGGCCAGGAAAGCGCACTATTAGCACACGGCGCCACACTGGCGGTCACTGCTATCAGACACTATCGTGTGCTAGCTGTGCGGGATAGCACTGTCAGGCACTAGGTAGCTTCCACCATTCGTGAACAGTCAACAACACTAGGAATGGGAATGATTCGGAGCTTTCATCCATCGACAGGCATACATCCACACACAATAATAAGTTTATACTAGTGCATGGCCGTGCGGCCATGCAAACCTTTTATAGCGGAAGCTCTCCAGGACCTTCCTAGTGGTCCAATAGGAGCTGCTACAGGCCCTGAGCATGTGACCCCTGACCTCCAATGAGAGGTCATCCCTTGGGCATGCTTAGAAGAAGAAAAGCAGGACTTAGTCCCAGGGACGCCTGCTCGCAGGTGATCAGTACTGGTTACAATGGCTGAGCCTGGAAGGACAGCAGTAACTAGCCGCACAGTATCAGCTTGAGCCAGACGCTGGGACCAACGTCTCTGCTGAGCAGGCTCCACTGCGGCTGAAGGAGAATGGGAGACTACAGCGGAAATGGCTCAAGATTCCCCGTGTGCAGCGGCGGGAACTCGACACCTAACATAGATGACCTTAGCAATAAAGTGTGCGGCAGGGGCAAACATACCATCAGTGCAACCAGGGGCCCACTCTCTACCTCAAAAGCAGCGAAAAGCTTCTGAAAGACAAATTATGGGACTCCAAGGAGCCCATATACTGTTCTTGCACAGCGGCCCTCTTCGGTCCGTGTTCACGCCCGATGTGTGTCTACATACTATGACACTACTAGAACTGATGCAAAGTTTATTTAATATGTAGCACATTCTACACCAATCTGTTTATGCATTTTAGGAGGAAAAACAGAGGAACATAACAAGGAGTTCTAAAATTCTCCAGAATTGTTATTCTCTTGAATAATGCAAATATTTAGTTAAAGTGACATCTTAGGCTTCTTTCACACTTCTGTCGGTACGGGGCCGTCACAAAGTATCGGCGCGACGTACCGACGGACGTTGTGAAAATTTGTCACATCGTGGGCAGCGCATGGGGTTTTTCCAACACATCCGGTGCCCATTCTAAAGTCCCGGGGAGGAGGGGGCGGAGTTCCGGCAGCGCATGCGCGGTAGGAATTACAGGACCTGACGTACGAAAAAATGTTCCTTTGAATGTTTTTTCACTATGACGGTCCGCCAAATACCAACGCATCCAGTGCACGACGTATGGAACGTGTGTCCATACGTCGCGATACGTCAGTAATACAAGTCTATGTGCAAAAAACGCATCCTGAAGGCAACTTTGCAGGATGCGTTTTTTGCACAGAACGACGCATTGCGACGGCCCCTAAATGACGGAAGTGTGAAAGAAGCCTTAGAAGAGCTGACAGTTCATCTTTAAAACCAGGGGTCCACTAAAAATCACATCCAATCACTGCACAAGCACATTCAAGCTACAGTGTCAGTCCAATCTCGATCCGTTCGGAGCAGAAAAAATGTAGATGAGCGCACAATCATAGAATCCTAAATTATGCAGTTTAAACAATGCAATGTATACTAAGTCTGCCATATGTCATGTTTATGAAGTAGAACGTACATATTCAGAAGATAGGTATGGTTTGCATAAAAAGTCATCTTCTCTACATAATCTCTCCCGCTCTCTAGATTTTTTAAAAATCAATTTATTGATTAAAATAAACTGAAAATCTAGAAATATTGCAGCTTTACCACTGACCATGGATCGCACGGGATCCAGTCCCATTGAATGTATGACTACAAAACAGCCATGTGTACGAGATAACAAATAATAAAGCTTAAAAGGGGTGATCTGAAATCCAAATTTTCATCCTGTCAGATTACCCGATGTGATGTCACTTGCGGGGGCACCGCTAGTCTCTTCACATCGGGTAATCTGACAACATGCTCTGTTACTGGCTTGTTACTGCTGTCATTATGCACATCACACAGTGCTCTGCGCTCAGGGACTAGCCCAACCCCTGAAACAAATATCCCTGATGACGCTTTGCTTGAGGGAGGAGCAGGGACCGCTGCCTCTGCCCCCTGAAGAACTTCGCTTGAGTATCCTAGAATGGACTGAGATTCTCAAACAAAGCGTCTTCAAAAAGGAAGTAGAAAAAAATAACAGAGAAAAGCTGCTAAGAGATGATAGGGTATTTTTAACCCCTTCACCGCCGGAGCTTTTTCCGCTTTTTCAGTTTCGTTTTTTGCTCCCCTCCTTCCCAGAGCCATAACTTTTTTATTTTTCCGTCAATATGGCCATGTGAGGGCTTATTTTTTTGCGTGACAAGATGTACTTTTGAACAATACCATTGGCTTTACCATGCCATGTAACAGAAAACGGGAAAAAAATTCGAAGTGTGATGAAATTGCCAAAAAAGTGCAATCTCACACTTGTTTTTTGTTTGGCTTTTTTGCTAGGTTCACCAAATGCTAAAACTAACCTGCCATTATGATTCTCCAGGTCATTACGAGTTCCTAGGTTATTTTTTATCTAAGTGGTGAAAAATCCAAAGTTTGGTTAAAAAAAAAAAAAAAAAATTGCGCGATTTTCCGATACCCGTAGCGTCTCCAATTTTCGTGATCTGGGGTCAGGTGAGGGCTTATTTTTTGCGTGCCGAGCTGGCGTTTTTAATGATATCGTTTTGGTGTAGATATGTTCTTTTGATCGCCCGTTATTGCATTTTAATGCAATGTCGCGGCGACCAAAAAAACGTAATTTTGGCAGTTTGATTTTTTTTCTCACTACGCCATTTAGCAGTCAGGTTAATCCTTTGTTTTTATTGATAGATTGGGCGATTCTGAACGCGGCAATACCAAATATGTGTATGTTTGATTTTTTTTTTGTTTTATTTTGATTGGGGCGAAAGGGGGGTGATTTGAACTTTTATATATTTTTTATTTTTTCTATATTTTTAATCACTTTTTTTTTTTTTTTTTTTATTTTGGCATGCTTCAATAGCCTCCATAGGAGGCTAGAAGCATGCACAACTCGATCGCCTCTGCTACATAGAGGTGATGCACAGATCACCTCTATGTAGCAGAAATGCAGGGTTGCTTTGAACACCGACCATAGGGTGGCGCTCAAAGCAATCGGCCATCAACAACCATAGAGGTCTCAAGGAGACCTCTGGTTGTTATGGCAATGCACTGCTGACCCCCGATCATGTGACGGGGCCAGCAGTGCGAGGACACCCGGCCGCGCGGCCGGGAGCGCTAGTTAAATGCCGCTGTCAGCGCTTGACGGCGGCATTTAACTAGTTATGGGGCGCGGGCGGATCGCGATTCCGCTCGCGCTCATTGCGCGCACATGTCAGCTGTAGAAAACAGCTGACATGTCGCGGCTTTGAGGTGGGCTCCCCGCCGGAGCCCACCTCAAAGCAGGGGATCTGCCAGCTGACGTACTATTCCGTCAGCTGGCAGAAAGGGGTTAATTCAAGTGTATTGGAAAATTATTTATATTATGACGTCAAATAGATAGGGATTTAGAAAAGAAATAATTTGGATTTCAGACCACCCTTTAAGGTTACATACTGCATTTTCTGGCAAATGATAAGAAAGGCAGAAGTATCAACTATGATCATTTCCACAGCAGTGAATGCTCCGCTTTGGGAACGAATCGCCTTGAAAAAAATAATAATTTGTCACTTACTGAATTTGGTCCAATCCAAAAGTTTTCTTGTTGGACATATCTGACATTTTCGTAAACTCCTTTATTTCTTAGAACCTACAGATTGAAATAGAGTAAATTATCATCATTGAGGAATTTTTCAAATATTTATTAAAAAATCTATATATTCTTAGTTCTAAAAAAATTTAGTTTGAGGAAACCAATGATGCTCAGCCGCCCACACTTTGGGACATAGTACTGTCTTCCAGCTCGGAGAATGATAATCATATTAGAGAGCAAAACAAATCAAATTGAGATAAAGGCTAGTGAAATTACTGAGTGTTTTACTGGCGCAAGTGATTATGAATGAATGAGATAACCGAGTATCCACCATATATACCGGTGGTGTACTCGGTGCCACGTATAATCAAGTAGAATACACTTTACCTTGCTCCATCTCACTTCCCCGCAGAGCTGGACAGCTCCTACTGTTCTTACTGCTGCACACTACATTACATAATACTAGAGAGCAATTCCTTTCATCCATAGATTCTGTCAGTTGCTTGATCTGTTTCCGATCAACATTGCATGCAGCAGCCACCACAGCCTCCCAGACACTGTTCCGAGAGGTGTACTGTTTTCCCTCCCTGTAGATCTCACATTTTATGAGGGACCACAAGTTCTCAATGGGGTTCAGATCAGGTGAATAAGGGGGCCATGTTATTATTTTTTCTTCTTTGAGACCTTTACTGGCCAGCCACGTTGTGGAGTAGTTAAAGGCACGTGATGGAGCATTGTCCTGCATGAAAATCATGTTTTTCTTGAAGGATACCGACTTCTTCCTGTACCGCTGCTTGAGGAAGCTGTCTTCCAGAAACTGGCAGTAGGTCTGGGAGTTGAGCTTCACTCCATCCTCAACCCGAAAAGGTCCCACAAGTTCATCTTTGATGATACCAGCCCATACCAGTACCCCACCTCCACCTTGCTGGCGTCTGAGTCGGAGTGGAGCTCTCTGCCCTTTACTGATCCAGCCTCTGGCCCATCCATCTGGCCCATCAAGAGGCACTCTCATTTCATCAGTCCATAAAACCTTTGATGAGTCAGTATTAAGATATTTCTTGGTCCAGTCTTGACGTTTTATCTTATGTTTCTTGTTCAAAGGTTGTCATTTTTCAGCCTTCCTTACCTTGGCCATGTCCCTGAGTATCGCACACCATGTGCTTTTTGTTACTCCAATAACATTGCAGCTCTGAAATATGGCAAAACTGGTGGCAAATGGCATCTTGGCAGCTTCACGCTTGATTTTCCTCAATTCATGGGCAGTTATTTTGTGCCTTTTTTGTCCAAAACGCTTCTTGCGACCCTGTTGGCTATTTGCCATGAAACACTTGATTGTTTGGTGAGTTTGGCAATTTCAAGACTGCTGCATCACTCTGCAAGACATCTCACAATTTTGGACTTTTCAGAGCACGTCAAATCTCTCTTCTGACCCATTTTGCCAAAGGAAAGGAAGTTGCCTAATAATTAAGCACACCTTATATAGGCTTTTGATGTCAGACAACACCCCTCCCCATTACAGAGATGCAAATCACCTGATTTACTTCATTGGTAGTTGTCTCTCAAGCCTCAACAGCTTGGAGTAGGACAACATGTATAAAAAGTATCATGTGATCAAAATACAACTTGCCTAATAATTCTGCAAACAGTGTAGTGCTGACCATATGACAACTGTAAGCTACATGTCACACAGCCATGGCTCTTCCCATGGCCTCCTCTAACGGCTCTGATCTGCTAGTGGACAGTGTTGACAAGAGGAGGTGTGATACTGTGTGTAGTTTTGAATATTACAGTGGGGAAAATAAGTATTTTGTACACTGGCAATTTTGCAAGTTTTTGCAAAGAATGGACAGCTATATAATTTTTTTATCATAGGTGCACTTCAACTGTGAGAGACAGTCTCTAAAATAAAGATCAGAAAATCAGACTGCATTATTTTTAACCCTTTCACGACATGCGCCGTTCTAGTACAGCGCATGTCGTGTCTCCCCCATTGATGTGGGTTCCGGAAACATCTTTTCTGGCACATGACAGCTGTTTTGCCTGGAACAGCCGTGGGTGGAATCGCGATTCACCCATGGCTATTAACCCATTAAATGTCGCTGTCAAACGCTGAAAGAAGCTTCCGGCAATCGTGCCAGAAATCCGCCCATCAGTGACCCCCGTCACATGAAAGCGGGTCACTGATGAGTTGGCATGACAACCAGAGGTCTCCTGCAGACCACTACGGTTGTCATTGCCGGATTGCTATGAGCGCCGCCCAGTGGTCGGTGCTCATAGTTAGGCTTGGTTCCCATTGCGTTATTATTATTTTTTTTATTATTATTATACATTTTTATAGCGCCATTTATTCCATGGCGCTTTACATGTGAATATGGGGCAAATATAGACAAATACATTAAACATGAGCAGATAACAAGGCACACGAGTACATAAGGAGGGAGGACCCTGCCCGCGAGGGCTCACAGTCTGCAGGGGGTGGGTGAGGATACACTAGGAGAGGGAAGAGCTGGCTGTACGGCTGTTCAGTAGGTTGAGGATCACTGCAGGCTGTAGGCTTGTCGGAAGAGATGAGTCTTCAGGTTCTTTTTGAAGGTTTCTATGGTAGGCGCAAGTCTGATGTGTTGGGGTAGAGAGTTCCAGAGTATGGGGGAAGCACGGGAGAAGTCTTGGATGCGGTTATGGGAAGAAGAGATGAGAGGGGAGTAGAGAAGGAGGTCTTGGGAGGATTGGAGGTCGCGTGTAGGTAGGTACCGGGAGACCATGTCACAGATGTATGGAGGAGACAGGTTGTGGATGGCTTTGTATGTCAGTGTGAGGGTTTTGAACTGGAGTCTCTGGGTGATAGGAAGCCAGTGAAGGGCTTGACACAGGGGAGAGGCTGGGGAATAGCGGGGGGACAGGTGGATTAGTCGGGCAGCAGAGTGTAGGATGGATTGGAGTGGTGCCAGAGTGCTAGAGGGGAGTCCAGAGAGTAGGAGGTTGCAGTAGTCGAGGCGGGAGATAAGGGCATGCACTAGCGTTTTTGCAGTGTTGCGGTCAAGGAAAGCACGGATCCGGGAAATATTTTTGAGTTTGAGACGACAGGAGGAGGCAAGGGCTTGGATATGTGGCTTGAAAGAGAGGGCAGAGTCGAGGATCACCCCGAGGCACCGGGCGTGTGGGACTGGGGATAGTGAGCAGCCATTGACATTGATGGATAGGTCTGGTGGAGGGGTAGAGTGAGATGGGGGAAAGATGATGAATTCTGTTTTGTCCATGTTCAGTTGTAGAAAGCGAGCAGAAAAGAAGGCTGAAATGGCAGACAGACAGTGCGGGATTTTGGTAAGCAAGGAGGAGAGGTCAGGTCCGGAGAGGTAGATCTGCGTGTCGTCAGCGTAGAGATGGTACTGCATACCGTGGGATTCTATGAGCTGTCCCAGGCCGAAAGTGTAGATGGAGAAGAGTAGGGGTCCTAGAACAGAGCCTTGAGGAACACCGACTGACAAGGGGCGAAGTGAGGAGGTGGTGTGGGGGAGGGCGACACTGAATGTTCGGTCTGTCAGATATGACGAGATCCAGGAAAGGGCCAAGTCTGTGATGCCAAGGGATGAGAGGATTTGTAGCAAAAGGGAGTGATCTACAGTGTCAAAGGCAGAAGACAAGTCCAGGAGAAGGAGGACAGAGTAGTGTCGCTTGCTCCTGGCAGTTAGTAGGTCATTGGTGACTTTAGTTAGGGCAGTTTCAGTTGAGTGATGGGAACGGAAGCCTGATTGTAACCGATCAAAGAGGGAGCAGGAGGAGAAGTGGGAGGACAGTTCAAGATGGACGTGTTGCTCCAGCAATTTGGAGGCATAAGGGAGAAGAGATATTGGGCGATAGCTAGACACAGAGGATGGGTCGAGGGAGGGCTTTTTGAGGATGGGTGTGATCTTGGCATGCTTGAAGGATGAGGGAAAGACACCTGTTGTGAGTGAGAGGTTGAAGAGGTGCTTTAGGGTTGGGATGAAGACCGTGGAAAGGTTAGGGATGAGGTGGGATGGGAGCGGGTCAAGCGTGCAGGTGGTGAGGTGTGATCTTGACAGGAGGGTGGAGAGCTGATCTTCTGTCATGGTGGAGAAGCTGGTTTTGGAGGAGCAGGGTTGAGCAGCTAAGAGGGGCAGTGGGCGCTGTGGGCCAAAGCTTTCTCTGATCGTATCGATCTTCTGTTTAAAGAAAGAGGCGAAGTCATCAGCAGAAATGAGGGGGGAGGGAGGAGGTGCGGGGGGACGGAGTAGAGAATTGAAAGTGTTGAAAAGCTGTTTAGGGTTGTGGGACAGGGAGGATATGAGGGATGAGAAGTAAGTTTGTTTTGCGGCAGTGAGCGCAGACTTGAAGCTGGCGAGGGACTGCTTGTATGCAGTGAAGTGGTCGGCAGAGTGGGATCGCTTCCATCTCCGCTCAGCAATCCTGGAAGCCCGTCTCAATTCTTTGGTCAGGCTGGTCAGCCAGGGCTGCCTGTTAATTGTACGAGTTTTACTATGCATGAGTGGGGCGGCCGAATCGAGTGTTGTTGTTATTGTGGTGTTATAAAAAGTGGCAGCAGCATCTGTGTCATGAAGGGAAGCTATGTCTGTGAGAGGGAGAAGGGACTCAGAGAGTGATTGTAAGTTGAGATGTTTGAGATTTCTGCGAGGGTGAGTGAGTTTGTGGAGTGGGGGTTGCACACTAGGAGAGGAGAGGGACGAGAATGTCAGTAGGTTGTGGTCAGACAGGGGGAGGGGTGTGTTAGTGAGGTTAGTAAGGGAGCAGAGGCGGGTGAAGATGAGGTCCAGCGTGTGGCCATCTTTGTGAGTGGCCTCAGAGGACCATTGAGTGAGGCCAAAGGAGGCAGTCAGTGATAAAAGTTTAGAGGTAGCTGAGGTGAAAGTGTCAATGGGGACATTGAAATCACCCATGATGATAGTGGGGATGCGTTAATGGGAAAGTGCTAACGGACAGCGTTGCACGGCGAAATTAACGCCGTGCAACGCGTCCGTTAGCGCGCCCATTCACGGCAATGGGAACGCGCAGCACTAGCGCGTGCCATGTTCGGCACGCGCTAGCGACGCGCCGGTGTTTCTTGGCGCGCCGCGGACGCTGCTTGCAGCGTCCGAGGCGCGCCCGCGGTCCGTTCCCCGCTCTCGCAGATCAGGGATCTGCGAGAGCGGGGATGTTACCGCGACCCCGGGACGCGGCCCCATTAAAAACATTGCATTAGCGCAACCCGCTAGCGCTAAACGGATTGCACTAACGCAATGTGACCCTAGCCTAAGTGAGGTACTCTGCTACATGCAGGCGATCTGATCATTGCCTATACATATAGCAGAATCGATCAGGTTATGGAAGCTTCCAGTCTCCCATGGAGACTATTGAAGCATGCCAAAAGTAAAAAAAAAAAAAAAAATCAAACAGACATATTTAATATGACCACGTTCAGAATTGCCCGATTAATTAAAAAAAAGAATTAACCTGATCGCTAAACGGCATAACGAAAAAAAATTAAAAACGCCAGAATTACTTATTTTAGTCGCCGCAACATTGCATTAAAATGCAAAAAACAGCGATCAAAAGATTGTATCAACACTAAAATGGTATCATTAAAAACGTCAGCACAGCACGCAAAAAATAAGCCCTCACTAGTGATGAGCGAGTATACTCGTTGCTCGGGTTTTCCAGAGCACGCTCGTGTGGTCGCCGAGTATTTGTTAGTGCACAGAGATTTAGTTTTTGTCCACGGAGCTGCATGATTTACGGCTGCTAGACAGGCTGAATGCATATGAGGATTCCCTAGCAACCCCCAAATGTATTCAGGCTGTCCAGCAGCCATAAATCATGCAGCTGAGGCGAGGAAAACTAAATCTTCGAGCACAAACAAATACTCGGAGATCACCCGAGCAACAAGTATACTCCCTCATCACTAGCCCTCACCCAACCAGAGATCATGAAAAATGGAGACGCTACGGGTATTGGAAAATTGTGCAATTTTTATTTTTTTTTAAACAAATTTTGGATTTTTTTCACCACTTAAAAAAAAAGAACCTAGACATGTTTGGTGTCTATGAACCTGTAATCACCTGGAGAATCATAATCACAGGTCAATTTTAGCATTTGGTGAACGTGGTAAAAAAAAATCCAAAAACCGCTGAGGAATTGCACTTTTTTGCAATTTCACTGCACTTACACAGATGGTGTCGTTCAAAAGTACAACTTGTCCTGCAAAAAACAAGCCCTCACACGGCCATATTGAAGAAAAAAAATTAAAAAAAGTTATGGCTTGGGGAAGAAGGGGAGCGTAAAACAAACGCAAAAACGAAAAAGAGATCTGTCTCAAAGGGATTAAATAATTAAATTGCATTTTCGATCACCTACCCAACTAGCAAGAATTCTGGCTCTCACAGACCTGTTAGTATTTCTTATTTCTTAAGAAGCCCGCCTACTCTGCACTCATTACTTGTATCGATTGCAACTGTTTGAACTCATTACCTGTATAAAAGACACCTGTCCACACACTGAATCAATCACACTTGGACCTCTCCACCATGCCCAAGACCAAAGAGCTGTCTAATGACACCAGGGACAAAATTGCAGACCTGCCCAAAGCTGGGATGGGCTACAGCAAAATAGATCGGTTGGTGAGAAAGTAAGAAATGTTTGGCAGAGTTATTAGAAAATGGAAGAAACACAAGATGACTGTCAATCTTCCTTGGTCTAGGGCTCCATGCAAGATCTTGCCTCATGGGGCAAGGATGATTCTGAGAAATACACAGGAGGACCGGGTCAATGACCTGAAGAGATCTGGGACCAAAGTCTCAAACATTATCGCTAGTAACACATTACGCAGTCACGGATTAATATCCTGCAGGGTATGCAAGGTTCCCCTGCTCACGCGAGCACACGTCCAGGCCCATTTGAAGTTCGCCAATGATGATCTGAATGATCCAGAGGAGACATGGGAGAAGGTCATGTGGTCAGATGAGATCAAAATATAACTTTTTGGTATCAACTGCACTCGCCGTGTTTGGAGGAAGAAGAAGGATGAATACAACCCAAAGAACACCATCCCAACCATGAAGCATGGTGAAGGAATCATCATACTTTGGGGGTGCTTTTTCTGCAAAGGGGACAGAACGACTATCATATTGAAGGGAGGATAGATGGGGTCATGTATTGGGAAATTTTGGCTAACAACTTCCTTCTCTCAATAAGAGCATTGAAGATGTGTCGTTGCAGGGTCTTTCAGCATGGCAATAACCTGAAACACACAGCCAGGGAAACTAAGGAGTAGCTCAGTAAGAAGCATTTCAAGGTCCTGGAGTGGCCTAACCCGTCTCCAGACCTGAATCCAAAAGAAAATCTTTGGAGGGAGGTGAAACTCAATGTTGCCCAGCGACAGCTCCGAAACCTCAAAGATCTGGAAAAGATCTGTATGGAGGAGTGGGCCAAAATCCCTGCTGCAGTGTGTGCAAACTTGGTGAAGAACTACAGGAAACGTATGACCACTGTGATTGCAAACAAAGATTTCAGTACCAACAAATAGTCGGTAATAGGTTTTTCTATAACAGTATATCAAATACTTATTTAATGCAATAAAATGCAAATTAATTATATAAAAATCATACAATGTGATTTTCCATATTTTTTTTTTAAGATTCTGTCTCTCACATTTGAAGTGTACCTACGATAAAAATTACAGACCTCTCCATTTTTGGAGGTGGGAAAACTTGCAAAATCAGCAGTGTATCAAATACTTATTTTCCCCACTGTATATCAATAAATGTAACTCTTGTCTGTCCCCACCACCCACCGCAAAAGGTTTCTAGTTCTCCATCCATCATTTATTCATGTTTTAGATACATTCGCTCTATGTGTTCTCTCCTGGCTTCAAAACCAGTCTGTGTCACCCACAGCAACCAATCGCAGGACAGCTTTCATTTTAATTGACCAGTTTATAATATGAAAGCTGAGCTCTGATTGGCTGCTGTTGACAGTTTCTATTTCTGACAGGAAAAAGATCCATTTTTATTTAGATTGTATGTATGAGGAGGCCATAAACAAATATGGAAATAGTCATGCTTTAGTTGGAAAAACCCTTGCTTGTTTGGTGGCCCATACTTTGTCACTCGCTTTGCTTTGTCCATCACACAAAAAAGCGGCGCTGCGGAGAGGAGGATTGCAGTTCCACCTTTAACAGCAGCAAGCTCACAGTGAGAACGGCATGAACTGTTACTCTGCACAGTAAGTAGAGCATACCCACTATACAAGAACTGCTGCTATCCACTGAGCATGTGTAACGTTCCATGATGGAACTACAGGAAATATCCATGGACCACCAGGTGGGCAAAAATCCTCTGACATGTTGAATTTCAGGGGGTGATACATTATAAGTAGTGATAAGTGAATATTCTTGTTAGTTGAGATTTCCCGAGCACACTTGGGTGTCCTCCGAGTATTTTTTAGTGCTCGGAGATTTAGTTTTCCTCACCTCAGCTGAATGATTTACATCTGTTAGCCAGCATAAGTGCATGTGGGGATTCCCTAGCAACCAGGCAACCCCCACATGTACTTATGCTGGCTATCAGATGTAAATCATTCAGCTGCGGCGATGAAAACTAAATCTCCGAGCACTAAAAAATACTCGGAGGACACCTGAGCGTGCTCGGGAAATCTCGAGTAAAGAGTATATTCGCTCATCACTAATTATAAGCAGTGAGCACTTTGGATTTGACAACTGGATTTATTTTAGTATTTTAAGCGCCTGAGCTATGATTGATAATGTGGGAATAATGTCAAGCGTTCCCTCAAAATTGGACACATTAAAAACATATTAACAGCAAGAACCAAATCTTTTCAGTAAGGAAAATCCAAGAGGAAAAAATGTTCTCCACATGGGCCAAAATCAATAGCATTTAAACCTCGATAACAATATGTAAAATGAACATTAACATCAATCTTATCTTACGACTTATTGGCAGAGCTAAAAAGAAACATGACAATTTTCCGTATAAAATCTGCTTAGCATCCCTAGCTAAGTTTATTGCAATAGCTACTGAGCAATTACAAATAGCTAACAAATTAGATGATACAGTATGTCTGCAGGACAAGATACCCAGCCTGAGACCGATAACAGAAAACCATTCTTCAGACTAAACAAGAGGAATTCTCATTGTCATTTTCTCGCTCAGTTAATAACATAACATATAGGAGTACTTCCTGGCTTAGAAATAAAGCAGAGGGTTAGGCTCCAGCTGGATGATACCGCTAAGAAGCGCATCCTGATGTGGTAACTATAGCTAAGCCATTTGATGGTTGAGATACAAGCCTATCCGTGAAGTACATATAAATATCTTCATATTTCCTTCCTTTCGCACTTCCTGCAAAGGTGAATTCATCATTACACGTATATTGTTCCTCAAGTGTTTATTTATGCTCAGTGATCTTTACTTTAGGTGTGCACTACTAAATAACATTTAAAGGATATGTACACCTTTGGGGAGCATCTATTTCAGGCACCTTTTGGCTTTTACATACTCTTTGTTTCCATGCACATTTCTAGTTTCAGAGTAAGCTAAAAAAGTTGTCCACTATTTGGACAAAATAATGTGATAAAATAATAAAGCTTATACTTACCTCCCATGCTGACATCGCTCCCGAGCTGTCAGCACTCGCTTTCCCCGGGGCTCTAGCGTGATGTTGTCACATGTGACCCCCGATGCCCAATCAGCTCTGGCGTCACTGTCCCCTCTTCCTATCGAGCGGAGCATGAAGAGGAAGTCATAGATCAGCTGCAGCCATGACTTCCTCCTTATGTTTGATTTGTCCAAAGGTGGAGAGTGACACCTGCGCTGATTGGGCATCAAGGTCACATGTCACAACACCACATGAGTGCCCCGAGGAGAGCGAGTGGCGACACTGCAGGAACGGCGCCAGCATGAGAGGGGAGTATAAGCTTTATTATTCTATGGAGGCCAAACATTTTGATAAAGAAGAGGTTGTCCTAAAAGTGGACAACCCCTTTTAAAAGCCCCTTGATAGGAGAAGCCAGCATCAACAAATAAAACCACTTTATTGTCTTCTTTTTAACATAATAATACAAGCTGTACAAAAACTCAAGAGAAAGTATACATGGAATTACGCTTTTCAGGCTCTTTCAGCCCTTAGTCATAGTATCAAGTGAGAAAAAGGAAACATGGGACTTAAATATAATTATTGCCCTGATAAATTAGCATAAACACCTTGAGGTTAAGGGGGAGTAATAGAAACCGTTATATGTCGGCATACGCCAAGTGTGAACAACAGAAACAAACTGAATCCAAATACATAATGTTAATGGCAATAGAACAAGTTGCTTCAAATTGTTGGAATCGATGCCATTTTCTAAAAAAAAGTATATATTTTCTCTCTCCATTTTCTCCCCCTTTTTCTTTTCTCTTTATTTTACCAATAGTTAAGGACAAATTCCTGTTATTTAAGACACCGGCACAGCGAGTGAAGAATAAATATCCAATATGCTTCCCTATGGAGGAGTTTGCTACACATATCAATTCCTCTAGTGAGTCTTCTCATTTGTTCTATTACTTTAATTTTTAGGGAAGAAGTATCTGAAGCATGTCCATTAGGAAAATGTATAGCAAAAAAACTCGGCAATCAACTTAACATAATCAGACAGGTAATTTAATGGTATCCACAAAATAGTAACAGAAGAAAAGTTTCGGTCCTAAATCCTGACCTTCATCAGTCACAAGCTTGTATGTGAATGCTGCCTGTATGGGGGCAGTATAGCCAGAAAAAACGGTAGACCTGGAGGTATTAGGACATAGATGCCATGCCTGTGCGAAACGCGGTATCCACCGCTAGTCCTAATACCTCCAGGTCTACCGTTTTTTCTGGCTATACTGCCCCCATACAGGCAGCGTTCACATACAAGCTTGTGACTGATGAAGGTCAGGATTTAGGACCGAAACTTTTCTTTTGTTATTATTTTGTGGATATCATTAACCCCTTAATGACCGTCAATATGTCTTAACTGACCTGAGATATAAGAAACTAGCATTCCCGTACAGGTAACAATCCAGAAGCTGTCGACTGTACATTATAGCTGACAACTTGCTGTATCAGCCATGATCAGTGTTGGCACCGTCCATATATATTTAACCCCTTAGATGCTGCTGTCAATAATGACTACATCATATAAATGTTTACAACAGTGTGGCTTCTCCCTCTTTATCCTCATCGGCACCCTGAGATCATGATTATGTGGTCCTGGTGTTTGCAATGGCAATTCATGGCCAAATAGCAGCCTTAGAGTCTCACGGCTACAGCGGCCTGTATAAAAGTCAGCGACATTTAGGTGGTAAAAATACCCTTTTTAATTCTGTCATGTCACTTTGCATTAATTCCTGAAAATCAACTGAAGGGTTAGTAAACTACGTGACGGCAAATTTTAATGTCGAAGAGTGCTGTTTTTAAAATGGTATCACTTTGGGGTTTTTTCCAATATATATTACCCCTAAAGTCACTTCAATCATGGATAGGTGCCTAAAAAAATAATTTTGTAAATTTCCATTAAAAAAATAAAAAATTACTGCTACATTTTAAACCTCCTAAAATGCTAACAAAATTAAACAATATTTTACAAATGGTGCTTATGTAAAGCAGACACGTAATATAATTATTTAATTATATTTTGCTATGGTGTGACTACGTGAATTAAAAGGATAATCATTCAAAGTTTGAAAATTGCTAATTTTTTTAACATTTTTGTCAAATTTCTTATATTTTTTATAGATAAACACAAAACATATCAACCTAAACTTACCATTATCATAAAGTATAATGTGTCACGAAAAAACAAACTCAAAATCACTGGAATTTGTTGACGCGTTCTAGAGTTATTGTCACATAAAGTGACACTGGTCAGATTTTTTAAATTTGTCTCTGTCACTAAGGGGTTAAATTACCTGTCTGATTATGTTGAGTGCCGAGTTTTTTGCTATATTCTACGGTGGGGGAACCTACTCTGGCACCTCTCTACAGCTGTGCACACGTTTACCTTTCCACATTTGGAAAATGTAAGGATAGTGCAGATAGTTTTAAATCAGTTTTTACGATATCTGAAAGGTGTTGTCTTATCCATGTTTTTAGAGTACATGAAGTGATAAGGTGTAATCGACAATTTGAGTCTAAATAAATAACATTGTGTATTGAAATTAATATAAGATTTAATTTTGACATGTTTATTGCTTACACCGCCAATACTTCACATCATTTACAGTGGGATGAACCGCTTTTGTAACAGCTTATGTGATGAAGACATACTGAGCTAGATTGCAAATTTTCTTGAACTAGGCTGGGAGATAAATGATGTGCCAAATCGAGGGCCTTCTTTGCTACTCATTAATATAGTTTGAAGGGATTTATCAGTATAGAGAGCAGGTAATAGTTTTTTTTTAACAATACTGCAGGTTTCTTAATACTGTTGAGTGTATTGAGTAGAAAATACAGGCATGGGCTTTGTACAGGTTTTTTACTTTGTATTCCAGGGTTTATATAACATTTGGGCACAGGTGTATTCATCTAATATTTTGATGGCTCCGTCGAGCATTCGTTTAAGATTACGTTCAGAAGTAGCTACGGTATTTTTTATGTATTCTGAAGTTGGATAACAATTGCATTTGATTAGAAACAGCTTTCCCACCGGAATGCCTTGGGTGACACGCAATGGATGGCCGGATTGTGCATGTAAAACGGTGCTGCACAAAGTGGTTTTGAGAAAAAGCACTGTATCTCCTGATTTGGAAGCCCTTAGTGTGCCAAATAAAGTCAGATAAAAGCATCCTTAGCTGGTTGCTGATGGGCTATATATAGCTTAAATACATCTGACACAACTGTGAGAATTGCACCCAATCAATGGCCACCGTGCTCACGTGACATGTCGCATGACCATTAGGAATTGTAGTACCTACATCACAGATGTTGTGTGCATTCAGTAGCTATTTGTTTTTCTCTACGTGGAGGACATAAAGGGGTTGTCCGGTCAAAGTAGCAAAGTCTGCCATTACCTTGTGACTGCAGACTTCAAAATTATGACACTCTGTGCACACTGTCACATTTCCCCTGTATGCTCAGTGCAAGTGGGCAGTATTGTGACCACATGAATGCAACTTTTGATTCAAAGGACTTTTCTGGGTTTAAATGTTTTTGCAGTGTATATGCAGTATCTGTGTAAAAATAACAAAATGAGTCTGACACTCCAGCGCTGCATCAATCGTCTCATGCCATATAGTTCAAAATGACCTCTAAGCACATCACACATTGTCAAGATTCGACAGTCTGCAGTCACAGAGAGAGACTGCAGACTTTTCATGTCATTCTGAACAACTCCTTTAAGCACTTAAGATGGTGTTTGTCTAGTAGTCTAGTAGACAACCACAATAATGGGTTCAAGAAAAGACATGTATGGGACAACTCTTTACGTAGAATTAATAAAGTTACATTGTATTTGTCTATATTTTTAACTTATGTAACACAGGGACAATATATTTTATTACCAATCCATGCCAAAAAAATCATTTAATTACAAAAGATTTAGTTACTTTTTATGCAACTGTAAATAACTATACATTTTATAATTTGTTTTTATTTGCATCGGGTTTAGGGTAGGGAAACTCTGTTCTCTGTGTAAGTTCTCGTAATGATCATATGTCTCTATCAGTAGTATAAACAATGTAACTAACATCTTACTAAAATACCAACTATGTCAGGTATGTAGTCTTACTCAACAAGGCAAGAAATGTGGGTGACATAATATCCACGAGTGCATTCCATTGCATTCAGTTGCACAAAAGTTCACGTGCATACAATTACAGTCAGCAGCATGGTGGAAGATCAGCCTTCTGTAATAAAGGACTGGAGGAGAGGTTGAATTACTTACTGATTCTACTGTTTCATGCTGGGAAAATCCAACGGGTGCAATACCATAGATGCATACAGTCAAGATGGTTATCAGTAGATGCACAACTGTAATCCAATAAGTGAAGAACGGCCTGAGGGAACAGAAATCTTATTTGTCATCACTATTATATGATACGGAATTGCGTAATGAAAGAAAACAAAACGTAAGCCTGCTATGGACGTCGGATGGGGATTAACTAAAATGTAACTCTGAAATGCTAATGATGCCAGCCTATAAACATACTACATATGATGCCTATACACATACTATATCTGATGCCACCAATAAGTACAACATGCTGATTCCTCAAGTAGTATAGTTGTATATACAAGCTGTATCAGCACATTGTAATTTAGTGTGTAACATTATTCATGTCAGCCAGACTCTAAAGACGTCCAGCATTGACTGGGCATTAAAGTAGTTTACATTTAAGTAGCCAGTTCAGGCCAGAGGGGGACAATAGACTAAGGCCATGATACACAGAAAATGAAAATCAGGTGAACTAATAGATTGTGTGAACAACGTGACCATAAAATATGTATAGGGTCCTCCTTCAGAGAAAGTGGTCTGGCAGTAGCTTTGTGCCCCTCTTTTCATAGCTACAACCAAATAAGCATCAAAGACGAAAAAAGAATATCTGCCCCTAAAAACACTTCTTTACCTCCAGATCAGAGTACCATGTTAGAAACATTAAAAACTACTAATACCAAATACAGTGGGGGAAATAAGTATTTGATCCCTTGCTGATTTTGTAAGTTTTCCCACTGACAAAGACACAAACAGTATATACTTTTAAGGGTAGGTTAATTTTAACATTGAGAGATAGAATATCAAAAACAAAATCCAGAAAATCACACTGTATAAATTATATAAATGTATGTGCATTTTGCAGTGAGAAATGAGTATTTGATCCCTCTGGCAAACAAGACTTAATACTTGGTGGCAAAACCCTTGTTGGCAAGCACAGCAGTCAGACTTTTTTGTAGTTGATGATGAGGTTTGTGCACATGTCAGGAGGAATTTTGGTCCACTCCTCTTTCCAGATAATTTCTAAATCATAAAGATTTTGAGGCTGTCGCTTGGCAACTCGGAGCTTCAACTTCCTCCATAAGTTTTCCATAAGTTTAATAATATTTTTTTTATTCTCTTCAAATCTTTTATCTAGCCAGAGGAAGAGGTTTGTTTTTATGTGAGTTTTATGTATTTATGTGTGCTATAATGCACACACAGACATAAGTGTGAAGGAACATATTAAGAAAGATTATCCATTTTGTGCTTTTCGACTCCATTTTGTTGTTTTGATATAAATGATCACTTTAGATCCTCCCTCAACATAAGCTCTAAATGTCATCACCTGTAAGGTAGTATACAGACTATATTAAAAGGCATCACCTAGCAAAGATAACACCGGAATTCCTTAAAGTATGCACCCATTTTCTTACCCATTCTATTTATCTAATTGAATATGACTGTATAAGAGACTATAACACTGGTCCATTTCAGCAGAGTAAATATTTGCAAATCCCAGTGTGCAAATGTCTGTACAATACAGAGGAAATTCATAAAGCAAACAGGTTTACAGTGCAATGATTTCAATATAAACATAACCTCCATGCAAAAATTACAACACACTCTGTTAACCTTTTCCGGGACAACCAGCTATTTATACAGTCATGAGAAAAACTAAGTACACCCTCTTAAAATGTTATGATTTAACATATCAAAACATAATGAAAAAAATGTTCATTAGTAGGCCTTAAAATAAGGTAAACATGCCTTCAAAAGAACAATACATGACAAATTACACGGTCATTAACATTATTCATCTAACAAAAACAAGGCCAAAATACAGCAGCAGTTTGTGAAAATGTAAGTACACCCTCACTGCTGTCATACAAAATGAAAATGCCTGTGATTAATTGTTCAACAGCAAGTGTGGTCACATCGATAAAAGCAGAAGTATTGACAGTTTGCTGGTTTAGAACACTCAGGTGATAGTTACCGCAATGCCATGGGGCAAAGACATAAATAATTATCTTACAGAAGTATGGTAATTGTTGTTGACCATCAATCCAAAAAAGGCTACAAGGCTATTGAAAAACAATTTGTAGTCCATCATTTTACAGAGTTAAATATTATTTACAAGTAGAAAACATTCAGGAGAGTTAACAATCTTCCCAGAAGTAATAAACTAGCAAATTCACTCCAATTTCATCTTGTGCAAAGTTCAGAGAACACAAGAGCTGCAGCTCACATTCTAAAGGCCTGTTTGCATGACATTCATGACAGTACAATTAGAAAAGGACTGAACCACTGAAACCTGTTGGGAAGGGTTGCTAAGAGAAAAGCATAGCTAAAATTTGCAAAGTTGCATCTGAACAAACCACAAGGCTTCTGGGAAAATGTCTTTGGGACAATGACCAAAGTGGAGATGTTTGTCCATAATGCCCTGTAGCATGTTGGGAGAAAGCCAAAAACAACATATCAGGATAAACACATCATACTAACCATCAAGCATAATGGTGATCATTTGGACTTGTTTTGCAGTTTCGGAATGTATTACCCAGGTTACTACGATTAATTCCCAATCCCCACAGTTTTAAGTGTGCCCTAAAAACACATTTGTTCAGACTGGCCTACCACCTCAACACATTAACCTAACTATCCCTGTGTGACCCATTCACAAAAAAAAAAAAAAAAAAAGAAAACTTAAAGGGAACCTGTCACACCCCCCCCAGGCGTTTTTAACTAAAAGAGCCACCTTGTGCAGCACTAATGCTGCATTCTGCCAAGGTGGCTCTTTTAGCTCAGTCCCTTCCACCATTGAAAGAATCATTTTTATAAATTGTCCCTCATACCTCTAGTTTGTCAGGGGTGCATTTCTTTCCCCCCTGACACAGACGCCTCACAGCCATCAGTCATTTCCTCCTTTCTTCTGGGCGCCGCCTCCTCAGCGTTCAGTTATTTACCCGGCACTTGTGCTGTAATCTCTTTTCTTGGGTATGCGCAGTTAGCGCTGCCCGTCCACTGGCATCACATGATGTCTTCCTTCTTGCGCCTGCATGGACGCGCGGCCCGAGATCAATGGCCCACAGTCTCTTCTGATTTATTCACACTGCGGGGCTGGGAATCTTGGGCATGCGCAGTACTACTCTGCGGCTCTCCCTCATCTCCCTTCGCCTCTTTCCTACTGTGCAGCGTCATAGGAATCTGACGATTTTTTCAACACCCATTCAAGTCAGTGGGTGAAAACCGCTGAAAAAAACGCAGCAAAAACGCTGAAAAAAGTGACATGCTCTATGTCCAAAAAAACGCAGCAAAGCACAAAATACTGATCACACAGAAAACCAATGTGTGTGCCTGAGATTTCTGAAATCTCATAGGCTTTGCTGGTACTGTAAAAAGCAGCTGAAAATTAGCATTAAAAATGCAGCAACAAAAATGCCCTGTGTAAACTTACCCTTAGGCTGTTAATCTTTTCATGCAGCTTTACATGAACACCTGATCATTACACTATGGCTGCTCCGAACAACGAAAACAATTGTTACCATCCACCTCTCGTGTCTCCTCTTTTCCTCATAGTTTGTAAGCTTGCGAGTAGGGCCCTCATTCCTCCTGATATCTGTTTTGATCTGTATTTATTGTTATGCTGTAATGTCTATTGTCTGTACAAGTCCCCTCTATAATGGAAAGTGCTGCGGAATATGTTGGCGCTACATAAATAAAATATTATATTATTATTATTATTATTATTATGGGTCCTGGGCACCTTGCAGTCATTGAGTGTCTAATAAGAACTCATTTGTACACCAAAGTATTATAGAGTGAAATGTGAATTTCTCAATACAAAATGTAAAACTTGGTCAAAACTATGGCATGCAACAGGGCAATAATCGCAAGCACATCTATAAATCTACATCAGAATGGCTGAAAAAGAAAATCAAAATGTTGCAATGACCCAGTGAAAGTCCAAACCTCAACCTAATTGAAATGCTGTGACAGAACCTTAAAGATGTAGTCCAAAACTATAGTTGACTTTAATCCAATATTATTTAAGGTACTTGTCCACTACTTTTACATTGATGGCCTACTCTTACGGTAGGGCATGAATGTCTGCTGGACTGGGGTCCGGCATTCAGCACCCCCACCGATCAGCTGTTATCGGTGCCGGCGGCCGAAAGTACTTACTTGCTGACCTTGGCCGTCTACCTGTAGTGGATGGGGCTTGTTACTACACATCCACCCCCTAATGAATTGAACTGGAGGCCGATGTGTAGTACCCCGCAGCGGCCACTACAAGTAGACGGCCAAGCTCCTCAAGCAAGTGCTTCCAGCCAGCGGCTCCCACACCGATAGCAGCTGAACAGCTGGTGTGCCGAGTGCCGTCCCCCCGACCGATCAGACATTCATGCCCTATCCTGAGGATAGGATATCAATGTAAAAGTAGTGGACAACCTCTTTAATCTAATAATCTAACTGCTTTCATAATCTACTTAGATTAAAAAGTCCCAACCATTCTCTTTCTAAATGCCATCAGCTTTTTTTTTTCAGTTACACTTTGATGACATCTTGTTTGAGAATCCCCAGTGCATGTTGGAATGCTCAAATGGGATGACCTCAGGGAAAGGTGATGTGGTCATGCCACAGTGGCTTCCCCACCCTGAAACGAGTTGCAGTGCCATCTGTTTTGGGGGAAGGACTGACCTCTAATCTCTCATCTCCCTGATCGCCATATTCTCACCTTTTCAATCTACAGTGACAGTGCCCTCTCTTACTGGCTTGTCACTTTTCACTAGAGTTGGCAAGGGAGCGCACTGCCACTGCACATTGAAAAGGAATATCGCACAGTGAGCAGATATCCCATACTGAGCATGCACTGGAATTGACAACTGTGCTCAGAACAGCAGGGAGTAGACCAGCCTCACTGATAATGCTTCATTTTAGGGTGGGGAAGCAGCTGTGGTACTGACCGCAGCCTTTTCCCTAATGATGTATTCTTGACTGCACTGGGGATTCTCATAGAAACATCATCAAAATGGAGGTTTTTAAAAAAAATTGTTTAAATAGCAGGCTCTGAAACAGCTCTGCCTGTAATTAGCATTTTCATTCATATGCAAGTTAAGTATCACATGTTCTGGCCATGAAAGAGCATTTAAAGTGTTTCTCTGGGACATTGATGGGCTATCCTCAATGTGAGACCTTGCACTCCCAAATATCAGCTATTCCCAGTGTGGCCAGAAGTGCTTTGTTGTGGAGCTGCACAACACAGCTCCATCAATGGTATAGTGGCCCTGGGTGAGATCTCATCTCCCGAGATCTTGGTGCTGAGATCTCCATCTGAGCATGCGCCACCTCCGTCCGGCAGCCATTTTCCCGGAGTTCTGTCCACCGCATAGGAAACCATGTAACTGTGGGGCCTCTGGGCTTTCACAATATGCCATCAAAGCCCCCGAAGCACCGAACACCCACAGCACTGAACACTCGCAGCAGCGCACCGCACAGCAAATCCGAACACCCCCTCATCCCATGCTGCGGCCTGCAGCAACGCTCCACTCTAGCCTCCTCCAGCAATGACTCTGGGACCCCGCTTCACTGCAGCCAACATCTCCGGTAATAAGACGCATGGACTATAAGAAGCACCACCATTTTATTAAAAAAAAAGTTGTTGTTTTTTTCTATTTTTCTCCTCAAAATTTGGGGTGCATCTTATAATTTGGAGCGTTTTATAATCCGCAAAATATTTAATATTATTTAATTTATTTTACTAACATATATTTAACCTCGCTTTACAGACATTATCATTGTAATTATCATTATAGACTATGCTCCTCTACTGTACCTGACTGTTTCTAACAATAGATTACAGGCTATTTACCGTTCAAAATCCTATATAGAAAAGAAATACCAAAAAATGTCTAATGAATATAAAATGAATGAATATAAATCATAAATCCAAAAGAATATTCATTAAACATATGATGAATTAGTTATATAATTTTATTAGTACATAAGGCAAAATGACACAAAATACCATAATAAAATCAAGGAATTTTATTAAAATAATTTAAAATCAAGAATATAAAAGAAACTAAATGATTTAATAAACATGTATGCAGGGGCAGAGTATGTCAAGCCAATTGGTAAGTAAAAAGATATATATAATGTAAAAAATATATAAAAAATATACATTTATTTTTTCCTTTATACTATATATTTAAATTATATTTATTTTTAGTATAATTAAACTTTGTATATTATTTAATATAGGGTTTATATGCACATTTTTAATTAATTGTTCACGTAGATCACCAGCCACTCTTTAATTTAAAAGGAAATGTATTTTTTATATATATTTTTGAATTCTATATACCCGTATATACTCAAGTATAAGCCGAGATTTTCAGCCCATTTTTTGGGCTGAAAGTCCCCCTTTCGGCTTATACCTGAGTCATACCCAGGGGTCAGCAGGGGAGGGGGAGTGGGGGCTGTCTAATTATACTCACCTACTCCTGGCGCAGTCCCTGCAGGTCCCTGCTTCCCCGTCACCGCAGCTTCTTCCTGTACTGAGTGGTCACATGGTACTGCTCATTACAGTAATGAATATGCGGCTCCACCTCCCATAGGGGTGGAGCCGCATATTCATTACTGTAATGAGCGGTTACGGTGACCGCTCAATGCAGGAAGAAGCTGCGGCACCGGGGAAGCAGGGACTGCACCGCACCAGGAGCAGGTGAGTATAACGGGCAGGGGAGCGCTGCGCGATATTCACCTGCTCCTCGTTCCGGCGCCGCTCCATCTTCTGCAGTGACGCTCAGATCAGGGGCGCGATGACGTGGTTAGTGCGCACCCTCTGCCTGAAAGTCAGTGCAGAACACGCTGAAAATGGAGCGGCGCCAGAACGAAGTCAAGTGAATATTGAAAGTGCCGGGGGCCTGAGCGACGAGAGGTGAGTATGTGATTTTTTTTTTATCTCAGCAACAGCAAATGGGGCAAATGTCTGTATGCAGCGTCTTATAGGGCCATAATTAACGTTTGTGCATGATTATAGGGGGCAAATATCTTATGGGGCCATAATCAACGTTTGTGCAGCACTATATAGCACAAATATCTTTATGGAGCATCTTATGGGGCCATAATCAACGTTTGTGCAGCACTATATGGCGCAAATATCTTTATGGAGCATTTTATGGGGCCATAATTAACGTTTGTGGAGCATTATATGGGGCAAGTGTCTCTATGGAGCATCTTATGGGGCCATAATCAAGGTTTGTGCAGCATTATATGGGGCAAATATCTTTATGGAGCATCTTATGGGGCCATAATCAACATTTGTGCAGCATTATATTGGGCAAATGTCTCTACTGATGTCTCAATTAATTTTACTTTTATTGGTATCTATTTTTACTTTTGACATTTACCAGTAGCTGCTGCATTTTCCACCCTAGGCTTATACTTGAGTCATTAAGTTTTCCCAGTTTTTTGTGGCAAAATTAGGGGGGTCGGCTTATACTCAGGTCGGAGTATATACAGTATCTTTTTACTTACCAATTGGCTTGACATACCCTGCATTTGCATACATGTTTATTAAATCATTTAGTTTATTTTATATTCTTGATTTTAAATTATTTTAATAAAATTCCTTGATTTTATTATGGTATTTTGTGTCATTTTGCCTTATATATTAATAAAATGACATAATTAATTCATCATATGTTTAATGAATATTCTTTTGGGTTTATATACAAGTTCACACAGATTTTTATTGTTCATTTGATTTCTAAAAGCAAAGTTAAACAATTTTTTAAATAGTCTTTGTTATAAAAATGTTCTAATGATTTGTTGTCACGTTGTCGGTAAGTCTTTTTGGTAGCGAAGTGCTTTGTAAAAATGGAAAACCATGTGGTTGTCCGTTCACCAGTCTGGGCGTAAAGTATCCAGAGTCCTGGGAACCACGCATGGATCAAGTCAGAGCAGCTGCAATACATCATGGAAGGAAGACAGGTTTGCGATCCAACATTAGGCTGAATTTCAAGTAGGTAAAACTTAACATTTGTTCAACATGTTAAAAAAGAACTCTGGGGAGCAATAGAACTATGAGGGGTACTGGTACCAGACCTATGCGTTTCGGCTATGCACCATATTCATGGAGTTCTTTTTTAACATGTCCAATAAATGTTATGTTTTACTTACTTTGAATTCAGCCTGAGGCTGGGTCACAAACCTGGCTTCCTTCCATGACCTTTGTAAAAATGTTGCAAATCCATCAGAATTTGCACTCTGTTCTCCAACTCCCCTCTCTGTCAGCTCAGTCAGGGGCAGATATGCCATTGGTGCAACCTGTTCAGCTGCACATAAATGAGCATTAGTTATTAATAGTACCATCTATATACATAATTGTCTAAGGGGTACTTCCATCTGTCTGTCTGTCATTCTGTCACAGTTATTCGTTCACTGATTGGTCTCGGCAGCTGCCTGTCATGGCTGCCGCGACCAATCAGCGACGGCCACAGTCCGATTAGTCCCTCCCCTACTCCCCTGCACTCACTGCCCGGCGCCCGCTCCGTAATCGCCTCCACTCACCTCTCACACAGGGTTAATGGCAGCGGTAACGGCCCGCGGTGTAACGCACTCCGTTACCGCTGCTATTAACCCTGTGTGTCCCCAACTATTTACTATTGATGCTGCCTATGCAGCATCAATAGTAAAAATAGGTCATGTTAAAAATAATAAAAAAAACAAAAAATCTGCTATACTCACCCTTCGCCGCCTTTCTCGCTCCATTGCAAGCGGCAGCTTCCGGTGAGGTCCTGTCCCAGGGCTGGTGTGGACAAGGACCTGCCATGACGTCACGGTCATGTGACCGCGACGTCATCATAGGTCCTGCTCACACCAGGCCTGGGACCGGAAGCTGCCGCTTGCAATGGAGCAATCCCGGGAGCATGGCGAGGAGCGGCAAAGGCGGCGGATGGTGAGTATAGCAGGACTTCAACGGGCTATAGGTGAGTATATGTTTATTTTTTTTAAGTCTCTATACTACATGGCTCTGTGCTGGCCAATATACTACATGACTGGGCAATATACTACGTGGCTCTGCTATATACTATGTGGCTGGGCAATATACCGTACTACGTGGGCTGTGCAATATACTATATGGCTGGGCAATATACTACGTGGCTGGGCAATATACTGTACTACGTGACTGGGCAATATACTACGTCACTGGGCAATATACCGTACTATGTGGGCTGTGCACTATACGTCGCTGGGCAATATACTACGTAGCTGGGCAATATACGTAGATTGGAGTGACGGCAGAGGAGCGGTTAGAGCTGGGGAGTGAGGACCCACCTCCCTGGCAAGAGACAGAAATTGTGGCTAAGTATAAAAACGCTTTATTTGGGGTATACTTGAACCTAAAACTAAAAGAGCCACCTTGTTAGAATGCAGCATTACTGCTGCACAAGGTGGCTCTTTTAGTTTATAACGGCTGGAGGGGGTGGCAGTGGCCCTTTAACTTCACATATTGCACTTTTTGTGCAGTTGATATAAGGCGACCTTATTAGCACCACTAGTGTGATTATATTACTGGATTGGATCGCTATTTATCTGAGACACTAGTATTCATGTGTTAGCAGCACACCTGCTACCTATTTAAATATATCTTTAGTTTTTTCTGTATTCACTATTGTCCCTTTCTGTGATTTTGGATCATTGGTTGTATCCACGGATGTAAGTCACAATATTTTAAAACTATCTATTATATACTACTGGTAATATTATGTATGTTTTATGTGAAAATTAGTGACAAGAATTTTCAATGAATAATGTGATTTTGTTTACTTTCTGGCTATTTTTGACTCTTGTTTCTCTGGTTTATTAGTTCTGTTCAGCTGCATGGAGGCCCAAGTGGTAAGGAGACCCACTATCACCACCAAAGCAGGTAGAATTGTGCATTATAGTCAGCTATTGGACTGCAAAGGACCCACATAATATTCTTGCACATGGGCCCTTTATTGCCAATGTGTGTTATTGCTCTCAGTCCTATCGATAATAGCAGGAAGTGTGAAGGGTTGTATAAAGATCAATGTGAAAGAATGTAAAATCTTAGGATATAAAGAGAAAACAAACTATAGAAAAGGAGGAAAGCATATGAAGAGGAAATAATTAAAGTATTGCAGCTGTGCTGACATATGTGCTAATGAAGACAGCAGCATGGACACACATAGACCTCACATTTAGCCTACATTACTGTGAAGGAAACGTAGACCTATATTCAGTCTATATTACTGGGATGGACACACAGACCTACCATCTAAGCTATGTTACTGGGCGTGACACACATGCCTCACATCTAGCCTATATTACAGGGAGGGAAACAAAAACCTCACAATCAGCCTGTATTACTGAGATAAACATACCTACCTCACATACAGCCTGTATTACTAGGAGGGAAACACAGACATCACAATCAGCCTATATTCCTGGAAGGGACACACAGCCAGTATTTTATTTCTTTTATTCATTTATATAGTGCCATTAATTTCACAGCGCTTTACATACATTATCGGCACTGTCCCCGATGGGCCTCACAATCTAGAATCCCCATCAGTATGTCTTTGGAAAGTGGGAGGAAACTGGAGAACCCGGAGGAAACTCACGCAAACACGGTGAGAACATACAAACTCCTTGCAGATTTTGTCCTTGGTGGGATTTGAACCCAGGACCCAGCGCTGTAAGGCTGCAGTGCTAACCACTGAGCCACCATGCTGGCCACTGAAAAATAGGGATTTTTGTGTACTCACCGTAAAATCCTTTTCTCCGAGCCATTCATTGGGGGACACAGACCGTGGGGTGTATGCTGCTGCCACTAGGAGACTGACAATAAGTGATACAAAGAACGTTAGCTCCTCCCCTGCAGTATACACCCTCCTGCTGGCTCTCAGCTAACCAGTTTGGTGCAAAAGCAGTGTTAGATCAATAACAACATATGAGCATATAGCATGCCACATTATATATGAGAGTATAGCATGTCAAATTATAAAACAAGCCCAAGCTAATAACAGGGTGGGAGCTGTGTCCCCCAATGAATGGCTCGGAGAAAAGGATTTTACGGTGAGTACACAAAAATCCCTATTTCTCCATCGCCTCATTGGGGGACACAGACCATGGGATCTCCCAAAGCAGTTCCTGGGTGGGGACAACATCAGATCAGGCCCTGTGTAACTGCTACTTACGGTCTGCAGAGTCCGCCTGCCCAGACTCACATCTGTGGGAATCTGGGAATGATAGTGCTTCAAGAATGCATGCAGACTGGACGAACCCATAAGCTTGCAGGTGTACTTTGCCGACGCCTGGTGCCTATAACCCAAGAAACCTCGATAGACAGGGAGATAGGCTGACATCTTACACGGAAGGGCTCCTGGATGGTGTAACGAATCCACCAGGCTAACATGACCGATGAAATGGCTAAACCCTTCCTGTAACCGTCAGGAAGCCTTCTTCTTACCGTCAGGAAGCCCAAATAAAGCGTCCAACCTTATAGAAAGGACGCCGTCCTCGGGACATACCTACTCAGAGCACTAACTTTGCCCAGAATATGGGGAACCTATTCCGTTTTGTGGACTGGTGCCGAAAGAAATGAGGGAAGAACGATGTTCTCATAACAGTGGGAATACAATACCACCTTGGTAACAAGGGACGGGGATGGCCTGAGGACAAACTTGCCTTGAATGTAATAAGGGAAAAAAAGTCTGGAAGAACAGAGCGGCTAGCTCCAAAGAGTCGTCAGGATGACGAGATCGCAGACAAAAAAGGGCAACCTTCCCTGATAGTAAAATCTGTCCAGATCAAAAGGAGTCTACTGTAAGACTCCCAGGACCATTAAGGTCCCAAAGATCTAACGGTATGCGATAGGGAAGAACCTCATGTGAAAACTCCCTGCGAGGAAGTCCCTACTTGCAGTTTTGTTGCAATAAGACAGAAAAATACTAGTTACGCAAACAAAAAAAACCTGACGTGGTCAGTGAGGATCTCCCGGGATCACTGGGGCCCTTCCACTACTTCCGAAAGGCTCTCGGTAGTAGTGGAAGAGGAATTATGGAAACTGGTACCATGGAAGAACCAGAGCATGCACTGCAATGCCTTTTGGATCTCGAGGCCAAACCATGAACTAGAGTACATTGTCGTTCAGTCTGGACGCCATCTGACCTACATCTGGAGTACTCCAGAGAAGGCAGATCTGATGGAAGACTTCCGGGTGAAGTTCCCATTCACTTGAGGCGGGACCCTGACGGCGTCTGCTGTCCAGTGTTCTATTTCTGGGATGTGTAGTGCCGAGATCACCTGAATGATAGATCTCGGCCCATCAGAAAATGTGATGTACCTTGAACATGACGCCTGACTGTGGGTACCTGCTAAATGATTGACGTATGGCACAGCCGTGGCATTGTCCGATTGAAATGTGATGTGGTGACCCACCAGAAGGCAGTGGACCTGCTCTAGATTTAGCTGTACCGTTCGGATCCCCAGAATAATGATCAGGAGAAGAGGACTGGCATCAGTAGTCACTAATAACCATTGAACCGGGAGAAAGGAGCTCCCCTGCATGAGGAAGGAGCTCAGAGACTAACCTCTGAAAGCCTGTTTGACCTGCAGAAAATGAGAGGAGCAAAGGAAACCACTTCCATTGTCGTCACCATTTTCTTTTGTCTCAAGGGAGAATTACCAACCTTCTGGAAGTGTCCAGGATCATCCTCAAAAAGGATAGCTGCCAGCCTAGGTGAGAAAGGGTATCGCAAGAGATATAGACGACTCAGCACAGTCCTGGAAGAGCGGCTAAAAAATCAACCAGATAAGGCAGGACGACTATGCGTCTAAGGTGCAAGAGGAACATGACAGCCGCCATAACCCCTGTGAACACTCTGGGTGCGGTAGCAAGGCCGAAGGACAAGGTCGTGATTTGAAAATGCTGTTCGCGAATAAAAAGGGAAGGAATTTTTGAAGAGGGAAAAAAAAAAATTCTAAATGTGAAGGTAAGCATCCCGAATGTCGGTGGATGCCAGAATCTCCACCTTTCTCCGTTGAAGTAGTGACTGAGAGGAGGGACTCCATCCGAAGAAGAGGGACCTTGTCAAGCTTGGTAGAAGTTTGACGTCCAGGATCTATCTTACTTTTCGGTCCCCTTTTTGGAACCAAGATCCCTTAAATCTAGACCGTCCTGGTCAACTCATCCACTGCTGGTTGGGTCTATAGGAAATATGCGATCCTTTGTTCCTGCGTAGGGAACACTCCCAACTTGTCATCGAATAACCGATCACCCGAGTAAGGGAGTGATGTCAGAGGCTACCCGGTTAATCTGCCAAGTGGCAGAATGCGCGGCTGCATCATGAAGGTAAGGAATAGCCGTCTCTTGCAATTGCCGCTCTCTTTTGACGGTGCGGAGTTAAAATGATGAACCCTCAATCCACTATCCTCTTAACAGGGAAGTGGAGAGGGATCATTCGCCTTCTTGCATCATCTGCTAAATAGTGGTGATGCAAAGGGGGATGTTCGGACGCCAATATCCACAGAGTTCAGGTCACAGGGTGGACAGGGCTGGTTGTCTGGTTTTAGGCCTGGGTGCAGAAGAGGATACATGGAGGCGACACTCCGTGTGCTTGTCTATTGATGGTGTGGGGAGTTCAGTGCCCTTTAAAAGGACCCGTCGCCCCTAAGAATCAAACCTGGCATGGCATCCCACATCCTAGGGGGGTATACGTAGAGGGGACACCCCACGTGTTTGCATATTGGCTGAAAAAGGATACCGCGCTTGCAGAGGCTTCTGTCCAGTCAATCGCTTATCCGGACGCTCCCAGTCCGGGACCGCCGCATGAATAGGCCCAAGCTGTGGCCTAAATTTCTGCAGCCGGCCGGAGCAATACTAGGGGTAGAATAGAGGGACGTTGGTGGTGGCCGAGAGAAGTGAGCGCTCTCGTGCCAGGTGAGAAGCGCCAGAAAAAGGGTGCGGAGCCGCCTTAGTGCGCCATAGTGCGGGCGTGGCTTCCCAAAGGCGGCCTACACATCAGCCGAAGCCGGGGGCTAAATTTTTGCAGCCGGCCAGAGCGTTACCTCAGGGAGGTGGGCCACAGGGAGCCATGGCTGAAGCTGCCTGTCAGCATGTGAGTATCCCACTGCAGAGGCCCACCGCTGACTGGATCCACTCACCATCGGTCTGCGTCCCGGCATGGAGCCGCCGCGGATGACTGGGTTTCAGCGCCGAGGAAATCACGCGCACTCTATTGTTCTGCTGCAGGTCAGGTATTGCATCGTGGACGGTGCAGGGATAGAGGGATAAACCTTAATTCACCATCCCTTTGTTACGGAGGTGGAGAGGAACCGTCCGCCTCCGTGTACCATCAGCTTTAACAGTGGTGGGACAGTGGGGGCTGCTCGGAAGCCGAAGAGAGGGTGCCTCTGTACATCCACGGAGTTCAGCCCCCAGGTGGACAGAGCCAGTTGTCAGGCATTAGGCCTGGCTGGAGAAGAGGGTACGTGGAGGCAACACTCCATGTGCTCGTCCGTTCAGGGTGCGGGGAGATCGGTGCTCTTGAAGGGACCTGTCGCCCCTAAGAATCAGGTCAGGCATGGCACGTCGCAGCAGAGGATACGGAGTGGCGACACTCTTCGTGCTCGCCTTTTGATGTTTCGGGGAGATCAGAGCCTTGAAAGGATCCGTCGCCCCTTTGATTGTTGTAGAAAGTAAAATCAAAAATGTAAAAGGTAAAAATAAATTAATAAAGAGTTTTGGGTCTGAATAGCAGACCCGTCCATGTGCCTCCTACTTACACTAAGTAAGCCCCCCAATGAGGCGATGGAGAAATAGGGATTTTTGTGTACTCACCGTAAAATCCTTTTCTCCGAGCCATTCATTGGGGGACACAGCTCCCACCCTGTTATTAGCTTGGGCTTGTTTTATAATTTGACATGCTATACTCTCATATATAATGTGGCATGCTATATGCTCATATGTTGTTATTGATCTAACACTGCTTTTGCACCAAACTGGTTAGCTGAGAGCCAGCAGGAGGGTGTATACTGCAGGGGAGGAGCTAACTTTCTTTGTATCACTTAGTGTCAGCCTCCTAGTGGCAGCAGTATACACCCCACAGTCTGTGTCCCCCAATGAGGCGATGGAGAAAGGAACACACATACACCCTATATTCCTGGGAAGGACACACAGATTTCACATGTGGCCTACATTACCAAGAGGAACACATGGACCTCACAATCAGCCTATAACATTGGGAGAGACACACGGATCTCGCAACCAGAAAATATTACTTTAAGAGACAACCACCACACATCCTGCTTATAATATCGAAAAATAAACATCAACGGGGAAAGTCTAATCTTGGTTCAGACTGCAAACTACATGTCATGGTGTCTGAAAATGAATGAAGGGATGAATATTGCAGAAAGAAACATATGAAACTTTATTACCTATATATAACCAGTACCATAAGTGAAAAAAAACACCAAATCTATGTCACAGGTGTTCATAGCATTTAAAGTATTGTCATTTCAGCAGTGCTACCTGTATGAACAAGCCAAAGATGCCTAACAGAAAATCTGGGCCTAATTAATACAATTTGAAATTTGCATTCATTATTTTAAATCAATCCAACCTTCAACAATCATAGTTACAAAGGGTCACATTCATTTCCTTGAAGCAAGCGAACTTAGGAAAAACACACATACAGTGGGTACGGAAAGTATTCAAACCCCATTTTTCACTCTGTTTCATTGCAGTCATTAGGCAAATTCAAAAAAGTTATTTTTTTTTCATTATTGTACACTCTGCAACCCATCTTGACTGAAAAAAACAGAAATGTAGACATGTTTGCAAGTTTTATAAAAATGAAAAACTGAAATATCACATGGTCATAAGTATTCAGACCCTTTGCTCAAACACTCATATTTAAGTCACATGGTGTCCATTTCATTATGATCCTCCTTGAGATGTTCTCCTCCTTCATTGGAGGCCAGCTGTGTTTAATTAAATTGATAGGACTTGATTTGGAAAGGCACACACCTGTCTACATGAGACCTCACAGCTCACAGTGCATGTCACACCAAATGAGAATCATGAGGTCAAAGGAACTGGCCAAGGAGCTCAGAGACAGAATTGTGGCAAGGCACAGATCTGGCCAAGGTTACAACAGCATTTCTGCAGTACTCAAGGCAGAGTGGCCTGACGGAAGCCTCTCCTCAGTGCAAGACATATCAAAGCCCTCATAGACTTTGCTAAGAAACATATGAAGGACTCCCAAACTTTGAGAAATAAGATTCTTTGGTCTGATGAGACTAAGATAGACCTTTTTGGTGATAATTCTAAGCAGTATGTGTGGAGAAAATAAGGCACTGCTCATAACCTGGCCAATACAATCCCAACAGTGAAACAAGGTGGTGGCAGCATCATGCTATGGGGGTGTTTTTCAGCTGCAGGGACAGGACGACTGGTTGACATGGAAGGAAACATGAATGCGGCCAAGTACACAAATATCCTGGATGAGAACCTCTTCCAGAGTGCTCTGGACCTCAGACTTGGCTGAAGGTTCACCTACCAACAAGACAATGACCGTAAGTATACAGCTAAAATAACAAAGGAGTGGCTTCAGAACAACTCTGTGACCATTTTTGACTAGCCCAGCCAGAGCCCTGGCCTAAACCCAATTGAGCATCTCTGGAAAGACCTGAAAATGGCTGTCCATCAAAGTTCACCATCCAACCTGAAGGAACTGGAGAGGCTCTGCAAGGAAGAATGGCAAAGGATCCCCAAATCCAGGTGTGAAAAACTTGTTGCATCATTCCCCAGAAGACTCATGACTGTACTAGCTCAAAAGGGTGCTTCTACTCAATACTGAGAAAAGGATCTGAATACATATGACCATGTGATATTTCAGTTTTTCTTTTTTAATGCATTTGCACAAATTTCTACATTTCTGTTTTTTTTCAGTCAAGATGGGGGGCAGAGTGTACATTAATGAGGAAAAAAATAAACTTTTTTTGAATTTACCAAATGGCTGCAATGAAACAAAGAGTGAAAAATTTAAAAGGGTCTGAATACTTTCCGTACCTACTGTATATATCATCTACTTAGTCACAAACAGTATTGAATCTGCTGGGCTTTTAACAATAATTCACACACCAATTTCCACATAGCAGCTTATTCTGTTACCTTTAAATTGCGCTTACCGGTGATCATCCATATCTTCAATTTGCCTTTTTACATAACTATCTATTCTTTTGCGATAAGTCCTATTTGTTAATCTTCCCACCATTCCCAGTCCATATGGCCTTTTTTCTTTTGCAAAGAGTTTCCTCACTGGGATAGTTATGCGCTGCCCTCGCTTTTGAGGACCAATGGTGACAACTTCTTGGCACAGTCGGATTTTTGGTTGTACGAGATGTCCATCTTTTGTCTTACGCCACCCTCTTTCTAATGGCCTGGAAACAAAAAGAAAGTACATTTTATGCTTATGCAAGCTATGACACAATCATACTTTAATTGAAAGAAGAAACCTGTTGCACTGGCACAAATGACTGCAGACCTATGGCGTCTAAGCAATAAAACAACAAATGCTCTGGAAGTAAAATGAAAACGTTGAAAAATAAGTGTCTACCCAAACTTACAGCACAGCAGATACTGTATGTCTGTTATGTGTCTGATCACAGACATAGCTCCAGGTGGAGGAAAGCAGAATATCTCTGGGTGTTAGGGTATGGGAATATGGCTTTTTTTACAAACCTGCATAGACTTTTCTGTAGGAAAAGGCTTCCGGAAAACACCAGCGTGTTTTACCTGAAGCATCTTTTCCTGAGGTCAATTTACACATCTTGCACTTTTTCTGAGGTCAATTTACACATCTTGCACTTTTTCTGAGGTCAATTTACACATCTTGACATGTGCATTGCCACAAATGTCTTATCTTACATTCTGTATATAAAATAGTGTCAGGTTCTAAGGGGAATCCGCCAGAAGAATGGACCATTCACTTCTCATAGCCACTTCACAGCTTTCGAAGCCCAAAGTGGTTTGAATAGACAATAGACGGAACATATGCCCACAAGTCCTTTTTACATTGCTGTGTATATGTTCATTCTTTTGGACATTTTTGAGCTAATTTTCTGGTGGGTTCCAGCTGGAATCCGCCTGAAGAAGATGTTGTGTGCACCTGCCCTTAGGCTGTGTGCACACGTTGCGGTTTTTTCGCGGTTTTTCCAGATAAAAACGCTATAAAACCGCAAAAGAAACGCATACAATAAGCATCCCATCATTTAGAATGAATTCCGCATGTTTTGTGCACATGATGCGTTTTTTTCCGCGAAAAAAACGCATCGTGGTAAAAACCGCAGCATGTTCATTAATTTTGCGTTTTTTTTTGCGGATTTCCCACTACGAAATGCATTGAGAAGTGTCCGGAAAATCCGCGGCAAAAACGCGTCAAAACCGCGGCAGAAACACGACAAAACCGTGGCAAAATCGCGGCAAAAACGCATGCGGTTTTCTTGCAGAAAATGTCCGGTTTTTCTCAGGAATTTTCTGCGAGAGATCCTGAGTGTGTGCACATAGCCTTAGAGTGGTTTTTAATTGATAAACTTGTTAAATATTAAATACATAGCTGTTGAGTTCCTCAGGAATGGAACAAGGGTTCAGAGGACTGAGCACCAGCACTTATTATGAGAACATGTTAAAACATGTTAACCTGAAAGCGAAAGCTTATGGATCCTTAATTTTTTTTCATAACTTTTGCTTTTTTCACCATGTTTTTTATTGCACAGTAAAAGTTATACTGTAACAAGTTCTCTTTGGTGCTGGAGCCCAGTCCTCATGGACCCTTCTTCCATTTTTGACCTGGATACCAGCCTGGTGTGATCCTACACTCTGCGCATCACACCATCACCAAACAAGGTCTAACAGTGTTCCTATGTGAATACAAGTGGTTTTCACACTGAATTGTCCTCCCTGGAAGGTCAGCTGTGTAACACTTTTCTCCTTTTCTACATAGTTCCACAGGAAGTCTGAAAAAGAAGTACATCTATTTCTAGAAGAAAGATGGATGACAACCACAGTAGCCACCATCGTTGTAGCTGCAGGAGTTGTCAACCAGCTTTGCAAGATTCTTGTAAAAAGTATCTTAGAACATCTACAAAAATACATACCGTATATGTGGGGATATAGCAATACATTGTGGAAAAGTTTTGTTTTTACACTTTTGATTGTAAGTTAAAATTTTTGAATTAAGTCATTTATTGTATGATGCAATGTATTGAAAAACAAGAAAAAATCCCAAGTGCATTGAAATGGTGAAAAAAACATGTTTTTTTTTTTATGGTGTTCATTTGAGCGGTAAAATTGATCTGGTAACACAATTCTTCAGGTCATTGCGAGTATGTAGAAACAAAATAGTTTATTTGTTGTTTTTTTAATTCAGCTAATGCCTACTAATATTTCTCCTTATCACTTCCCAGTGACTAGAAATTCGGCAGCCCCTATAACCTAATATTCATCCACCTGAATCACCCTCCACTGCTCTCTATCTGGAACTACAGTACTCAATATGGAACGCCTGCTATGATGCCATGCACCACACTCCTTGTCCTGGCAATAAACATGGTGAAGGAGATGGCCTTCTCTTCTCTTATGCACCTTTAATCCAATCTCATTTCTACCCTCCCTTTCTTTGAAATGCTCTTTGTTCGTATCCATTTTCCTTCTAATTTCCATGGTCGTTATATACTGACCCCGGAGCCCTGTCAATGCCTTTATTAATCAATTCTCCAGCTAGCAATAACACGCTATGCTGACAATCCCACCGTTGTCATGGACGATTTCAACAATCCCATTGAAACCCACCAGTCAGCTGCTTGCAAATACTAGTCACTCGCTTCATTTTTCAGTCTTGTACATTGTTCTGTATGTAACCTTTGAATGTCACCTCTCCACATCTGACCATCACCTACTTACATTCTCATTTTGTACTGTATATCCATCTCTCAAGTCCAGCAATTACCACACCTCTGCAGAAACCTCTCACACCTAAACATTAACACACTCTCTGAAACTCGACTACCACTGTCTACCATATCGTCACGATACAGTCACCATTTTATAAAACATTGCACTTGTATCAGCTGTTGACTCGGCTGCTATCTAGTGCATAATAGAAGCCGACAAATCAATAGACAATGCTAGAACACAATCAGTTTTCACATTCAAGTCAGCCCGCTCCTTTGCTAAACAGGACTACCTCACAACACTCATACCTTCTCTATCTCATAACTTCAAACAGTTAATCAACAATTTTAAGTTCCTACTCTGTACACTGTTGCCTCCTCAGACCTCCCTTATTTCTACAGTAGACTTTGCCCAATACTTCAAAAACAAGATCGACCACATTAAAGGGAACCTGTCACCTGAATTTGGCGGGACCAGTTTTGGGTCATATGGGCGGGGTTTTTGGGTGTTTGATTCACCCTTTCCTTACCCGCTGGCTGCATGCTGGCTGCAATATTGGATTGAACTTCATTCTCTGTCCTCCATAGTACACGCCTGCACAAGGCAAGATTGCTTTGTGCAGGCGTGTACTATGGAGGACAGAGAATGAACTTCAATCCAATATTGCAGCCAGCATGCAGCCAGCGGGTAAGGAAAGGGTGAATCAAACACCCGAAAACTCCGCCCATATGACCCAAAACCAGTCCCGCCAAATTCAGGTGACAGAGTCCCTTTAATGTTCAACCACCACAACCACTTTGTATAACAAACCAATTCCCTTATCCCATAACTTCCTTTCCCAATATGTGAATGAAATAAAAGCTTGCTCATTTTCTCTCCAAGTTGCTTCTCACCACTGATTTTCGCACCTGATTCTATCCCCATCTCATCTCCTACACAACCTTACAAATCTGCTTATCCCAGTCATAACCTATCTTTTCGACTTACAAGTGCTTCTCACAAAAATATAATATCATCAAAAAGTTAATTTATTTCAGTTCTTCAATACAAAAAGTGAAATTAATATATTATATAGAGTCTTTACAAACAGAGTGATCTATTTCAAGTGTTTATTTCGTTAATGCTGATGATAAGGGCTTACAGCCAATAAAAACACAAAAGTCATTATCTCAGGAAATTACAATAATTAAAAAACACTTGCAAAGGCTTCCTAAGTGTTTAAAAGGGTCCCTTAGTCTGTTTCAGTAGGCTCCACAATCATGAGGAAGACTGCTGACTTGACAGATGTTCGAAAGGCAGTCATTGACTCTTCACAAGGAGGGAAGCCTCAAAAGGTCATTATTAAAAAAAACTGGCTGTTCACAGAGTGCTGTATCCAAGCATATTAATGGAAAGTTGAGTCGAATGAAAAAGTGTGGGAGAAAAAGATGCACAAGCAACCGGGATAACTGCAGCTTTGAAAGGATTGTTAAGAAAAGGCCATTCTAAAATTTGTGGGAGATTCACAAGGAATGGACTGCAGCTGGAGTCACTGCTTCGAGAGCCACCACACACAGACGTATCTAGGACATGGGCTACAAGTGTCGCATTCCTTGTGTCAAGCCACTCATGACCAAGAGATAACGCCAGAAGCGTCTTACCTGGGCCAAGGAGAAAAAGAACTGGACTGTTGCTCAGTGGTCCAAGGTGTTGTTTTCAGATGAAAGTAAATTTTGCATTTAATTTGGAAATCAAGGTCTCAGAGTCTGGAGGAAGAGTGGAGAGGCACACAATCCAAGCTGCTTGAGGTCTAATATGAAGTTTTCACAATCAGTGATGGTTTGGGGAGACATGTCATCTGCTGGTGTAGGTCCACTCTGTTTTATCAAGACCAAAGTCAGCGCAGCCGTCTACCAGGAAATTTTGGAGCACTTCATGCTTCCCTCTGCCAACAAGCTTTTTGGAGATGGAAATTTCATTCTCCAGCAGTACCAATGCCTGGTTCAAAAACAACAGTATCACTGTGCTTGATTGGCCAGCAAACTTGCCTGACCTGAACCCCATAGAGAATCTATTGGGTATGGTCAACACAAGACCCAACAATGCAGACAAGCTGAAGGCTGCTATCAAAGCAATCTGGGCTTCCATAACACCTCAGCAGTTCCACACTGCATCCATGCCACGCCACACTGATGCAGTAATTGATGCAAAAAAAACAGATTACTTACCGGTAATACTCTTTTATAGAGCCACGACAGCACCCACTTGAGAGAGGGGATCCGCCCCTAGGAACAGGAAAACCCTATGGAGAGATAAAAGGGGCGGTCCCCCTCGCTCCCACAGTTGGGTTACAGAGAATGAGAGGAACCGCCGACCAGTTTTAGTAGGCAATCCAATATTCTTACTTATATTTACTTAACTTAAGTATGACTAACTAAATGAACCATTCACCCTTATCAGTGCTCTATGCAAAATAGCTATTAGGGAGGGAAGTGAGTGGGTGCTGTCATGGCTCTATAAAAGAGTATTACCGGTAAGTAATCCGTTTTTTCTCTTTGCCACGACAGCACCCACTTGAGAGACTTTCACAGATAATCATTTGGGAGTGGGGAATCACTGTGTTAAGAACTGATCTACCAAAAGATAAGTCAGTGGAGGAAGACAAGTCCAATCTTAAGGCTACGTTCACATTTGCATTGTGCGCCGCTGCGTCGGCGACGCAACGCACAACGCAAATAAAAACGCTGCGTTTTGCGACGCATGCGTCCTTTTTTGCCGAAATTTGGACGCAAGAAAAATGCAACTTGTTGCGTTTTCTGCGCCCGACGCTTGCGGCAAAAAAAACGCATGCGTCACACAACGCAGCACAACGCATGTCCATGCGTCCCCCATGTTAAATATAGGGGCGCATGACGCATGCGTCGCCGCTGCGTCGCCCGACGCAAACACGCAAAACGCTAATGTGAACGTAGCCTTAAGTTACTGTAAAAGGTAGGAGAAGACCAAGTTGCAGCCTTACATATTAGTTCAAATTGGGACCTCCGCTCTTTCAGCCCAGGATGATGCTCTCGGGCGGAGTGTGCTTTTATGATCTCAGGTGGATTCTCCACTTTTGATGAATAAGCCAGGCATATTGCATCCCGAATCCACCGGGATAATGTACTTTTCGTGACTTTAGACCCTTTCTTATGGCCCTGGAAGGAAACAAAGAGAGCCCTGCTCTTCCTCCAGGGGCTAGTTCTGTCTAAATAAGCTATTATGGCCCTTCTCACATCTAATGTATGGTATTTTTCCTCTTCCTGATTTGCGGGGTTATTATAGAAGGAAGGAAGGAAGATTTCTTGAGACCTATGGAATTTGGTGCCTACTTTAGGCAAGATAGAAGGGTCTGTTTTTAGGACAATTTTATCCTGGAATATTGACAGAACGGGAGGATCTATTGATAATGCCTGAATGTCACCTACTCTTCTCGCTGATACTAGAGCAACAAGAAGAGCTGTCTTAAGGGAGACGTATTTTATGTGGGCTGAGTGTAGTGGCTCGAACGGGTCCCCTGTTAAGGCTTCGAGAACTAGATTGAGATCTCATGGTGGTATATGGGCAATCTGGACCGGTTCTGACATTTGACACGCTGAAATGAATCGGGCTATCCACCTGTCTCCCGCAATATTGTGACTATATAAGGCCCCCAGAGCAGATACTTGTACTTTCAAAGTAGCGGAAATGGGAATTTCTGTGGACAGAGCTGCTGGGTAGAAACTAAGAAATTTCCTCCATACCCTTACATATATAGTTGTTGTGGTCTTTTTCCTACTCAGTAGAAGGGGATCAATTAATTTTTCTGAAAAGCCTCTAAAGGCCCCTTCACATTAAGCGACGCTGCAGCGATACCGACAACGATCCGGATCGCTGCAGCGTCGCTGTTTGGTCGCTGGAGAGCTGTCACACAGACAGCTCTCCAGCGACCAACGATGCCGGTAACCAGGGTAAACATCGGGTAACTAAGTGCAGGGCCGCGCTTAGTAACCCGATGTTTACCCTGGTTACCATCCTAAAAGTAAAAAAAAACAAACACTACATACTTACCTACAGCCGTCTGTCCTCCAGCGCTGTGCTCTGCACTCCTCCTGTACTGGCTGTGAGCACAGCGGCCAGAAAGCACAGCGGTGACGTCACCGCTCTGCTTTCCGGCTGACCGACGCTCACAGCCAGTACAGGAGGAGTGCAGAGCACAGCGCTGGAGGACAGACGGCTGTAGGTAAGTATGTAGTGTTTGTTTTTTTTAACTTTTAGGATGGTAACCAGGGTAAACATCGGGTTACTAAGCGCGGCCCTGCGCTTAGTTACCCGATGTTTACCCTGGTTACCAGTGAAGACATCGCTGGATCGGTGTCACACACGCGGATCGGTGTCACACACGCCGATCCAGCGATGTCAGCAGGAGTCCAGCGACGAAATAAAGTTCTGGACTTTATTCAGCGACCAACGATCTCCCAGCAGGGGCCTGATCGTTGGTCGCCGTCACACATAACGATTTCATTAACGATATCGTTGCTACGTCACAAAAAGCAACGATATCGTTAACAATATCGTTATGTGTGAAGGTACCTTTAGCCTTAGTAGCTGCCTCTTAAATTCCAGGCTGTCAACCGTAGGCCCTTCACAGGAGGGTGGTAAAAGGGGCCCTGGGACAGGAGATCCTGATCCTCTGGGAGAATCCACGGATCCGAGATTGACATGGCTCTGAGCCAGCAGAACCATGGCCTCATGGGCCAAAATGGTGCTATGAGAATCATGTTTGCTCTGTCCTCCCTTATCTTCCTGATTACTGTCGGAAGGAGTATCATTGGAGGAAATGCATATGCTTGCCGGTATGTCCATGGAACTTGGAGGGCATCGAGGATATTGGGGTTGTCTGTCAGAAACAGAGAAGCAAGATTCAGGTGGACCTGATGCTAGACTTTATCCTTATGGGGGAAAGCACAAGGGGGGTGATCTCGGGAATATATGAGTTCCTGCTATTTTCCTTTTTAGAGAAACATCCTATCAGAGCCAGGGCGAAGTGGGAGGCCGATTTGGGGGCGATTGACGGCGATCGGTGGGACTCAATATTGGATTACGTGCCCAAGATCTTGATGAGTGAGCCTGGGAGGTTGTCACAATTGTTTGTTATTCATAGGGCCTATAAAACTCCGGATATGCTGTTCAGGGCAGGTTTAAGACCTAATTCTGAGTGCCCTAGGTGCTCGCAATCCGAGGCGGGTATCTTCCATATGATGTGGCAGTGCCCTAGGCTGGCCTCGTTTTGGATTGTAGTGATAAACAAAGTGGGACTAACATACAATTGTTCGGTACCACGGGACCCTCTGGTATGCATATTAGGTTACGTGGAGGAAATTGTAACTGATAACTTGTATAAAACAGTTATTGCTAGATTGCTGTTTATTGCACGAAAGTTGATCGCTAAGTTCTGGATTAGGGTTGAGCCACCAACGAGAAGAGATTTCATGATGCAAGTAGACCATATTGTTGCATTGGAGAGGAGCATCTATTCTAAAAGAAACAAGATGGACCTTTTCAACAGGTTATGGAATCCCTGGATCGAGTCGACGTGATCTGGAGACCTTGCTCGTGCTTTTGGAACATATATCCCCGTGGGAGCAGTATTGATACGACGCCTTCTTGTTCCTGGTTAATAATGGACATTCGGGTAGATCGGAGTGGTTCTTGTTAGGTCTCCAGGGGTGGGGGTGAGGGGGGGGAGGGAGGTTGGTTTGGGGATGAAAGTTTATTGAAAATGCAAAACATAGATGTGTACTGTTTGCAGTAATGTAATCTGCATATATTTTTCTCACTGTTTAATAAAAACATTTGATTAAAAAAAGAAACAGAGAAGCAAATTTTTCAACTTGTCTGTTGCTCCTTGTTGCAAAAAGGTCTATATCGGGTGTGCCCCATCTCTCTGTTAACATTCTGAAGATGTGAACGTTGAGTACCCACTCTCCTTGGTGGAGGAAATCAGCTTTTGAATTGTCCACTCCTCTGACATGCAGTGCTGACAAGGATAGAAGATGTTTCTCGGCTATAGTTAGGAAGTCGTCTGCTATAGACATGAGAGCTCCTGATCTCGTTCCACCTTGATGATTTATGTACACGACGGATGTCATGTGGTCTGATAATATTCTTGTATGTGTTCCTTGTAACTGCGGAAGGAATTTACACATGACATGATAGATGGCTTTTAGTTCCCTTTCATTAGAGGAATCGTATGACTCACTAATAGACCACTGCCCTTGAAATATCTGATCTCCTAGATGTGCTCCCCAACCAGTAGGACAGGCATCTGCAAAAATTGTTTGTTTCAGGTTTAACCACCCAAGGGACCCCACCTACAAGATGATTTGGCTCTAGCCACCAGGTCAGGGACTCGATTACTTCTATTCGTAGGGATATACGACTTCCTAAATGACCCTGTAGTCTCTCTCCTTTCTGTAGTATGGTATAGTGTAGCCGCCTAGTATGGAATTGAGTCCATGGGACAGCCGGAATGCATGATGTAAAAGGAACCAAGAAGGCACATGCCTTCCCTGAGGGAAATTATAGGGTTATTGACTACTGATTGTACTTTATTCCCTATTGTTAGTTGTTTAGATTCTGGAAGGAAACACCTCTGACTTATGGAGTCTAGGAGAAGACCTAGGAATGTTTGGCGGGTTGTTGGGGACAATCTGGATTTTTCACAATTAATTAATCATCCCAATTCCTGCAGAGATGAAATTGTATCAAATAGGCGTTGCTGACACTGTGAAGTGGAATTCCCCACCACTAGAAGGTCGTCTAAGTATGGGACTATAAGAGTATCTTTTAACCTTAGGTATGACATCACTTCTGACATTAATTTGGTGAAGACCGTGGGAGCTATTGGAAGTCCAAAGGGCATTGCTGTATATTGAAAATTACATACTTGTCCTTTCATCGTGACCGCCACACGAAGATACTGCTGATGTTCGATATAAATTGGTAGATGGTAATAAGCATCTTTTAGGTCGAGGACTGCCATAAAGTACCTGGGAAACAGAAGTTTTACAGTGGATCGGATAAGCTTCATCTTGAAGGTTTGGTTTTCTAAGAAGATATTCAATTTCTTTAGATTTATTATAGTTCTATATGACCCATCTGGTTTTGGAACCAAAAATAAAGGCGAATAAAATCCCTTCCCTCTCTGATGAAACGGGACTTCTACTAAGACCCCTTTGGATAGGAGACTTATTTCCTGCTAAAAAAAAATCCCTGTTGAGCTTGAGATTTTAGAGAAGTCAACAGGAAGGAGTCCGGAGGGATGCGGGCAAATTTAAATTTTAGGCCTGAAGTTACGAGGCTAGTTGCCCATGAGTTGGATGTTAGTATTCCCATTGTTGGGAGAAAAAAGACAATCAACCACCCACTGGTAAATCTGTCCTAACGTGGTTTGCCTTCCATTATCAATGGACGTTTCCAGAAAAATGCACCTTTTTGTTTGGTACCTTTATTGGCCCAGTGGTCCTGGTTTCTAAAATCCTTTCTCTTATTAAATACGAGTTTCCAGAATGCTCTCCTATAAGATGAAAAATAATTATTAGGGAATCCCTTTTTCCTCTCACCAGCTTTGGTGAGAATTTCGTCTAGTTTTGTGTTTTGTACCAAACAGGTACTCACCCTGGTATGGTAGGCCACAGAGTTTAGATTTCGTCTGAGCATCTCCTTTCCAACCCTTTAGCCAAAGTGCTCGGCGTGCTGCGTTGGTTAGGCCTGCTGATTTAGCTGCTAACCGAATAGAGTCGGCAGAAGAATCCGCCAGGAAGGCTGTAGCACCTCTAATCAAAGGTATGGAAGAGATTAGTTTATCTCTGGAGAGACTGCCTTTTAAACCTTCCTCTAGATCGTTTAACTAGACTAACATGGCCCTTGCCGTACATGTAGCTGATATTGCCGGTTTAAATGCCCCTGTACATGATTCCCATGACCTCTTTAGAAGGGAGTCAGCTTTACGATCCAGCAAGTCTTTGAAGGAACCCGAATCCTCTACTGGTAGTAAAGTTTTTCTGGACGTGGATGGTACTGCAGCATCTACTTTTTGGGCTTTTCTCCATGTAGACAAATCCTCATCATTAAAGGGATAGCACCTTTTTGATGATGAAGACAACCCTTTTTACCCCTGGCTTCCCAATTTCTTTTTGACCAAGTTTTTGATTGCTGTAATTACCGGAAAGGTTGGTCTTTTTTTTCTCTGATAAGCCTGTGAACATGATGTCCTGTGGGGTTTTGGGGTCTTTGGTTTCTTTAATACCCATGGTGTCTCGGACAGATTTAACGAGATTATCAATGCTTTCTGTTGGAAAGCATGTGTCTTGTTCACCTTCTGAGGAAAGGTATTCCTGGGAAATATCCGTATTCCTATCCTCATTATCAGTGGAATGGTCGGATTTTGGAGAATCATATTTTTTCTGGGTTTTAATTTCTGGAATACTATCCGAACCCCTTAAGGCTCGTAATTCCTCTCTGATCATCAGTCTAATATCTTCTGACCTTACTGAGGATTCCTCATGTAAGGTGGACTCAATACATGTGTGACACATCCTTTTTGTATAACTATCTAGGAGGGGTTGGGAGCATAAAGCACATTGTTTGTGCTTAGATTTTTCAGTTCTTTTTTCCTAGGGGGCATAGAAGAAAGAGGGAACAACAATCAGCTTAATATGGTGGGAAACACATTCACCCCAGTGAAGCTTTCGGTCAAGGTACCGGCTAAAGAGAAGGAGACGGAGGCACAGGCTGAGAGGTAGATTGATCAGATCTCTTTTCTTTAGTGCTCTTTGTGGAGGATCTGCTCTGCTTGGAGCGTCCGCTGCTGCTTGTACGGCTGCGTGCTGCTACTGCTGTGTATTTTAAAGAAGGCACCGCTGAGTCCTTAGGAGATGTCATGCTGGACCCCGGAGTATCACCGCCAGTGTCTATTTATAATGGAAGCTGACATCTTCTTCCTGTTGCACCCGTAAGCACTCATCACTTCCGGGTCATGGCCATGTTGTGGGCGCCTGCGCAGTGCCGCTCTCCCCAGCGCAGGCGCCGTCTCTCCTCCTAATTCACCCTGGAAGCTTTCGCATCACTTCCGGAGGAAGACACACAGGGCAACACGACCGCACGTGAGCCTGCCGATCACGGCGTGGTGATGCGCTTACCTGCGTGTTTTCGCCCTCTGCAGGCCACAAGCAGACACCCATCCTCCATGAGCCAGGCGACTCCCCAAACCTGGCCTCATGGTGCCTTGCCAGCAGAGGGGTGAGCTGAAGACAGGACCCCCGACGCTGCTTCCAGCTCTGGAGTCCTTGCCGTCCTCAAGGTAACCACGCAAGTCGCATCCAGGCTATGCATCATTTTCTCTCCATGAGTTCCCTTAGGAACAGGAAACTAACTGTGGGAGCGAGGGGTACCGCCCCTATTATCTCTCCATAGGCTTTCCTGTTCCTAGGGGCGGATCCCCTCTCTCAAGTGGGTGCTGTCGTGGCAAAGAGAAAAGTAGCCCTGGCCGAGTATTGAGTGCATTTACTGAACATACATTTCAGTAGGCCAACATTTTGTATTTTAAAATCATTTTTGGGGGTTTTCATTGGCTTTAAGCCACAATCATCAACATTAACAGAAATAAACACTTGGAATAGATCACTCTGTTTGTAATGACTCTACACAATATATGAGATTCCCTTTTTTGTATTGAAGAGCTGAAATAGATTAACTTTTTAATGATATTCTAATTTTGTGAGAAGCACTTGTATCTTTAACCTCTGGGGTCTTCCCTTCTCCTTTAAAACTTGAAGAAGCCATCTCTTGACACAACCTTTAACGTCCAGCCTTCTCCCCATATCACTTTTCCAGTTTGCCTACATTGAACTTCCCTCCCACCTCTCATTCAAAACACTCTGAAAACCTAATATCCAGTTTCCATCACCACCACTCCACTGAAACTGACCAAACCAGTAACAAATGACTTACTAAATACCAAGACTAAAGGTACCTTCACACTGAGCAACTTTACAGCGAGAACGACAACGATCCGTGACGTTGCAGCGTCCTGGATAGCGATCTCGTTGTGTTTGACACGCAGCAGCGATCAGGATCCTGCTGTGACATCGCTGGTCGTAGCTAGAAGTCCAGAACTTTATTTGGTCGTTAGGTCGGCGTGATTCGTCATGTTTGACAGTAAAAGCAACGATGCCAGCAATGTTTTGACATGGAGCTAACAACCAGCGAGAACGATAAGTACGTCACTGGATCGCTCCTGCATCTTTCTGGTGTTGCCGTGTTTGACGTCTCTATAGCGACCTAAACAGCGACGCTGCAGCGATCGGCTCGTTGTCTATATCGCTGCAGCGTCACTTAACAATATTCTATATTCCTCCATCTAGACCTGTCATCTGCAGTTAGCCATGTGCTCCTACAACAGATTTTTTTCTTCGCTTGACATAAAAATCCTTGGGTCTCTTCATAGCTCACTAAGGCTACGTTCACACTAGCGTTGCGCCGCCCTGCGTCGGCGACGCAACGCGCGACGCACGAAAAAACGTTTTGCGACGCGTGCGTCGTTTTTTGACCAAAATCGGACGCACAGAAAATGCAACTTGTTGCATTTTCTTGCGTCCGACGCTAGCGTCGGAAACGACGCAAGTGTCGAAAAACGCCACCCTAAAAACGCACGCGTCCCCTATGTTAAACATAGGGGTGCGTCGCCGCTGCGTCACCGGCGCAACAGCGACACACATTGGCGGAACGCCAATGTGAACGTAGCCTTACTGCACATTTAGCATCTCCCATTCCTATGTTACCTCCTCATAGCTCTCTGTTGGTGTCCCTCAAGGCTCTGTCCTAGGACCCCTACTATTTGCCATCCTTACCTTAGGTCTAGGACAACTTAAAGTCCCAGATCTTTCATTATCATATATATGCTGATGACACTCAAACCTAACTGTCTGACCCAGATGTCACCTTTCTACATGTCTAAAATCCTAGAAAGTCTAACAGCCATATCCTCCATCTCATCCCACTTTCTAAAACTCAACTTGTCTCCCACATTTGGAGCTTTCGGTTGCAATCTGAAAACTCATCTCTTCAGAAAAGCTTACAGCCTGTAGTAACCCCCCTGCCACCTCACTATCACCGGAGCTACTGTAAACCTCTGACCTAGTGTCTCTTTCCCCTATACCTTGTAGATTGTAAGCCCAAAAGTGCTGGATCTTCTGTCCTTGTGTTCTGTGATGCTGAGTCACTACTAACGGGCAAGATGTGAGACAGAATAGTCAGTAGGCCAGAGGTCAGATACCAGGAGGGTTTGCAGTACAGAGGGGAGATACAAAAGTGTGGTCAGGTAACAGTCCGGGGTCAAATGCCAGGAGGGTACTCCAAAAGCAGAAGGGGAAATCCAAAAGAGTAGTCCCAACAAAATCCAGGGTCATCAGCAAGATCAAAATCAGATACAGAGCAAGCAAACACACCAATCCTAAAGAAAATCTATAACTGACACAGACTACTAGCAGCTAGCCAGCAAAATACCTTGCAAATGATTACCGTAGTTATGAGAGGCACCTGAGGAAACGCCCGCAGACTAAACCAGATTGAGCAGCAGGGCTGTCAATCTAACTGTTGACAAGCCAGCACGCCCCTGGATAACTGGACTGTCACTCACAAAAAAGACAGTCCAGCACACTCCAGATCTCAGAGGGCGGCTGAGCTGTCACTCACAGATTCCTTTGCCACAGTCAATGTAGAAACCGTGACATGTACCATTGTTTTAGTTTGTTTAATTTTATGTATGTTATATGTATGTAACCCTTTCCACATTAACAGCACCATGAAATTAATAGTGCTTTAAAAATAAATAATCATTTTATTTCCCTTTTAATCACTTCTGACAAGAGATGACTTCGCAAGTGCTAAAGGGAATATTCATAGATGGCAAATTTATTACTGATGTTTATATGACTGTCCCATTTATCTGAAATGATCCAACCCATGCTACAGAAACAACTCCAGTATAGCACTGATTGATTTTCAGGGCTAAAAATTTTGGCATTAACTCTGCAATGTTTGAATAGTTGCCTCATGGCGACAGAACTGTTTTATGAACGCTGAAAGTTTGGAAATTATGTTGGTCTGGGGATCAGCTGATTAAAGCGAGTCTTGGCTTTGGAAACAAAGGCAATGATCTGATAACTACATGGGAAATTACACTCAGTAAGGCTAGGGTCACATTGCGTTAGGGCAGTCCGTTTAGCGCATAGCGCTACGGACTGCGGTAACGCAATGTCCCAAAAGGGATCGCGTTAGCCAATCCCGCTAGCGCAGATCCCCGATCTACGCTAGCGAGGAACGGACCACGAACGCTGCAAGCAGCATTCGCGGTCCGTCACTCAAATGACGGCACATCGCTAGAGCACGCCCAATGTGGGCGTGCGCTAGCGATGCGTTCGCCATTACTAGCAATGGCGGCGTTAACGGACTAAGTTACACCGCGTTATGCCGCGGTGTAACGTAGTCCGTTAAATGGGGTCACATAACGCAATGTGACCCTAGCCTAATACAATGGTTCCTGAAGTGGTTACTAAAAGGATGAAATGTAATAGTATATTGTAGTTATCTGAATGAATGATTGTCCATGAAATACAAGGAAGGGCCAGATAAGACAAAGCAAAAGCAATTTAGATCCCAAAAATGGGACTCTCTTCTACAACATCCACTTGAAGATGTCTTTTAAGTTTTTCTCTTTGAAATATATTTACTTGAATAATTACAAATCTATTCTCCATATTCAGATGTTCACCTACAGCATCAAATGACTTTTTTCTAGTTCACTTTTGTCCAAAGCACTTCCTGTACGCTCCACGGTGTCTTCTGCTTTTGTGTTCTGTTCAGCCTCTTTGATGGCAGCCTCTGATGGAGATTCAAACACTTCATCAGGATAACTTGACATATCTTCATGAAGTGCTCCTTCCTGATAAACATACAATAAAGTAAGGACATAGTATGCTAGAAGTCATCATTCATGCTCACATGTCTCAATATCTGGGTCCTGAAACCGGGACAAATTATGATTTCTTTACAATACACTATTGGCTATATTTGCAGTTATTGTAATTATTGATAAATGTATTGTCTATGATACTAAAAAAGTAAAAAAAAATCTCTCCCATAGATCAGAATACTCATTGCTTACAGATTTTACAATCTCCAAGAAAAGCAAATATTATTACTACCTCTTGGAGATGATCAATAATTGTCACATATGTACAATCTAATAAAAAAAAATATACTGTATTTACTCCTGTTTATTCTCAACAGATAGTCTGGTTCTTCTCACTTATGGAAATCTCCAGCTAGAGTTTATCAATATTTATGTGATGGTTTTAAAATAAGAAGATAAATATTTTTTTTTTTAAATTAAGGCTTGCGTATAGACATTTTTAAAGGATGAACACTTTGGTACATACGAACACTTCCACTGTTCTGCTCTATGAATCATGTATCGGCTATAAAATATAGAAATTGGGATTCCTCACCTGCACAACTGCGCACATTACTAAAAATACATTTAAAGATGCAATAAAGTTAAAATGTAATGACTCTCACCCGTGCAAAAAATGATGTATCTAATTCATCTGGAAAGTCCATAGTGTCTTCTTCAAGGAAACTAACTGGGGTAAAGCTTCTTCGTTGTACCCTTCGTAATGTACCTTCTTTTATGGAGCGCCCCTACATTAATTTGAAAGCATAACAGAACTTACTTACATGATAGGAAGTCACCAAACTGGAATTCAACAATGCATTTAGATGGTTATTAAACACTTGCAAACAAAGAGAAGTTTTTCCACCTAAAATATATTTACATACTGATTTACATTCTATAAATACCAAATTAGAAACTGCTTACTTTTACTGCTTTCCACAATCTATAGCTCTGAGTCAAAATCATCTTAGATGTTGACTGGAGGAATGGTATCATTTCACAGACCGATTTCAGGCAGTTAAATGAGGGGCTATCGACTACATACAATAAGTGTGACGCTCGTTTATATTAGCCTGTTTACAGAGACTAATGAATGATGGGGACAAAATGATTGCTTATATGATCAATCTCTCTCAACACAATGTCATGTTATTGGCCGTACATTCCATCATCACAAAGGGGCAAAAATATGCCAATAACAATTATTTTTTTGTCTGGCATAAATGATCTGATCGCCCAAATACTGAGTGGATGTTTGTTTGCAGATTATCTACTAAATGCACCACAAAATTAAACCAATGTGGGCTCTGTTATTTATTACTAGATGGTGGCCCGATTCTAACGCATCGGGTATTCTAGAATATCTATGTAGTTTATTTATGAAGATTTAAGAATAATGCAATGAATACACAGGATTTTCCGGGTAAAATATATACATTATCACTGAAGAGGTGTTTAAATCCGGCACCATTATCACTGATTGGTCACGGCCGGCCGGGCGCAACCAATAAGCAAAGCGGGGTTTAAATCTCAAGCCAATTCGCGGCCGGACTGCGCCTGTTGCTGATTGGTCGCGGGCAGCTGGCGAGACCAATCAGTGACGCAGGATTTCCGTTACAGACAAACAGACAGAATTAGACAATTATATAGTAGATACACGATGCATTAGAATCGGGCCACCATCTAGTATTCATATAAACATTGGTGCTTACATTTATGTTTTAACCCATTGGACACACTGCCATTGTTTTTCTCCTGTCTTTATTTTAAGAGTCAAAACTTTATTAGTAATCTATCACTGTATGACAGCTTGTTTCCTACAGGATGACTTATAGCTTTTTCAAAGACACAATTTATTTTACCATATGATAAACTTAAAAACGGGGAATATTTGTATTCTCTCCCTTACACACTGTCCTCCATGTTCTTCTCTCCCTCACAGACTGTCCTCCATGTTATTCTCTCCCTCACATACTGTCCTCCATGTTATTCTCTCCCTCACAGACTGTCCTCCATGTTATTTTCTCCCTCACACACTGTCCTCAATTTTATTCTCTCCCTCACACACTGTCCTCCATGTTATTCTCTCACAGACTGTCCTTCATGTTATTCTCGCCCTCACAGACTGACCTCCATGTTATTCTCTCCCTCACAGACTGTCCTCCATGTTATTATCTCCCTCACAGACTGTCCTCCATGTTATTCTCTCCCTCACAGACTGTCCTTCATGTTATTCTCGTTCTAGTATATGTATGTAGTTTATTTATGAACGCTGATTGGTCGAGACCGGCCGGGCGCGACCAATCAGCGACGCGGGATTTCGGTTACAGACAAACAGACCCTTAGACAATTATATATATAGATGCTTTACTGACAGTGATGAGCAAGCATGCTCGGATAAGGGGTTTGTCAGCTGCAAGACATGCAGCCACAGCAACATGAGCATAGTCTTCGTTCACGCCGAAAATACTCTATTAGGACATGAGCATGCTTGGATAACACCCTAGGGATATGTGCCGACCATCTGCAAATGGCAGGATTTTGGACACAGCGCATGTAAGTGCTGCCATCTATTGAATGCAGGTGAATCCACATGTGTTCAATGAACAGTGCGGATTCACTGTGTCCAATAGATTGTATGGGTCAAACTGACATGTCTGTCTCCGCGGGTGAGCCACGGGCGTCACAGTAGAAAAAAGTCATCCACAACTGCCAGGAAAATTGTTGGGGATGCCAAGAAAAACCCACAAATAAAATCAGCTGAAATACTGGACTCTCTGAAAAACTAGTGGTGTGGCTGTTTCAAGATGCACAATAAGGAGGCACTTGAAGAAAAACGGGCTGCATGGTCGAGTCCTCAGAGAAAAGCCATTACTGTGCAAATGCCACAAAGTCTTCTGCCTACAATATGCGAAACAGCACAGAGACTAACCTGAAAACTTCCGGAACAAGGTAATTTGGCCACAACCATAAATGTTACATTTGGAGCGGGGGTCAACAAGGCCTATGATAAAAGGAACACCATTCCTACTGTAAAGCATGTTGGTGGATTGGGAGATCTCAAGCGCGCAATTCATGCTAGACAGCACAGGAATTTACTGGAACTGGAGGATTTTTGCCAAGAAGAGTGTGTAACTTTACCATCTACCTATTACTACCACAAAAGTTGTCATTGATGTTAGAGGGAGCAATATACAGTGTTAAGAAATGGGGTATGTGAACTTCTGATCAGGGTCATTTGGATGCTTTGGGTTGTCATTATGATTTAAAAAGAGAAAACACAGTAGTTTGACAATAAATGGCTTCACCCAACCACTATCCATGAGTGGTGAAAAAGTTTTGGTGTTATCATTCATATTCTCTGAAAAAAAGCCAAGAAAGCAAAAATTCTGCCGAGGTATGTAAACCTTTGAGCACAACTGTATATCCAGACTGAGCTGGTATACTGGATTCTATCCAGCCTGTGTGATGAGCACTGGCTCTCAAGAGACTTTGTCAAAATAACTGTTTATTTTCTATTGCTTGCACTGAAGGCTGAATATTTTTATGCTCTGCTTATGGTTGGTTTATGAAGCAGCAATAAACCAGAATGGACATTTAAATGGAAACGCTTCCTGTTTTGCCTCCCAACGCACCCAAGAGAGTAGCATTCCCACAACTAGTGTTAGAATTGCCAGTAGCGTTCCCAGCGAACATGTGTGACTGCTACAGAGGTACTGCATGTCCGGGGTGCAAACGGTCTTACGCCACCAAGCGACATAAGACAAAAAGGAGTCCCTGATTACATATCTGGTGCAAGCCCAGAAGTAGCAACAGATGGCACATCAGGAGAAAAGTAAGCTACTTATGCAAGAGATCCAACAACAGCAGTAGCAATAAGACCAGCACCGACAACAGCTGAAGCAGATCGATTTGCTCACAGGTGCGGTTTATGGCAAGGAGACAGCTCCAACTCCAAGTTGGTTCAATTTTCTTTTTTTTTCCTGGACAGGATTACCACAGGAGATCCTGACCAACCAAGGAACACCTTTTATGAGTAAGGTGATGAGGGAACTGTGTGAGGCCCTGCAAATTACACAACTGAAGACATCAGTATACCATCCCCAGGAAGACAGCCTTGTGGAAAAGTTTAATAAAACATTAAAGAGTATGCTTAAGAAGGCCATAGAAAAGGACGGAAGAGACTGGGATTGTCTCCTACTGTATCTGCTGTTCTCTATCCGGGAAGTTCCGCAGGTTTCTACTGGGTTCTCTCCATTCTTAATTCTGTATGCCGTCATCCGCGGTGTCTCCTTGATATAGTGAAGGGAACCTGGGAAGCCGAAGTCAAGCCCAAAATGGAGCATCATCGAGCACGTCGCTCAGTTGCAGGTCAGGATTGCAAAGGTGATGCCCATTGTAAAAGGACATCTCCTCCAGGCACAAGAAGCTCAAGCTAGGGTCTACAACCGATCAGCCAGAGTGAGGCAGTTTAACCCAGGTAATCGGGTCCTTGTACTAATTCCCACAGTGGAGAGCAAGTTCTTGGCCAAGGGACAAGTGCCTTAGGAAGTGGAGAAAAAGCTTGGAGAAGTGAATTACAAGATTCATCAACTAGGAAAACATAAGCCATACCAGGTCTATCACATCAATCTCATCAAGCTGCGGAAAGACAGAAAGTCCATGTTTACTAGTCAGGCCTGAAGCAAAGGTTGAAGGAGTTGCAAAAGTGGAGAGGCTGTTGAAGGCCCAAAGCCAGCAGTGTCGGGAATTGCTGCAGCAGAAGAGGGACCTGTTCTCAGAATTGCCACGGTAGACAAAGGTAATAGAACACAAGGTTCTGATGGAAACCCATGTGCATGTGAATTTGAAGCCCTATCAAATTCCCGAGGCTCAAAGAGAGCTGATCTTCAAGGACGTTATTTGGATGTTGAATCTCAGAGTCAATGAGAAATCCAAGAGCGGATAGTCTAGCCTGACTGTCATGGTTCCAAAACCCGATGGCAAGTGGAGATTCTGCAATGAATATATTAAGCTGAATGAAATCTCCAAGTTCGACACATATTCGATGCCGTGTGTCGATGAGCTGATTGAGAAACTTGGGCCGGCAAGGTATATATCTACCTTGGATTTAATGAAGGGATATTGGCAAATCCCCATGTCACAAGAAGCCAAGGAGAAGACGGGTTTTTCTACGCCCATCGGATGCCTCCAATACGTCCGGATACCGTTTGGACTGCAGGGATCCCCGGCCACCTTCCAGAGGGCCATTGAATGGATATTCACACCCCATAAGAATTACGCTGCAGCATGCCTGGACATTATTGTAGTCTTCATCCAGGATTGGGGAAGTCATCTGCGAAAGGTCAAGGCGGTGTTTGACGCTCTTAGGAAGGCGGGGGTTTTGATAAATCCCCAAAAATGTGCCATGTGGAAAAAAGAAGCCAAATACCTGGGATATGTAGTAGGTAGAAGCAAGAACAAACCCCAAATCAGTAAAGTTGACGCAATTCAAAACTGGCAGAGACCTCTCTCAAAGAAGCAAGTTAGAGCTAGGACTCATGGGATACTACATTACATTTATCCCAAACGTTACCATGATGGCTGCACACCTGACTGACCTCTTTAAGGGGATGAAATTAGCTATAGCCAAATGGACTGTGGAGGGGTAGACAGCCTTTCAAGAGCTGAAACTTTTTGTTAGGCAACCCCTACATGTGTTGCGGCTGTCGAATAGCCGCGAGACATGCAGCAGCGGAGAGTCAAGCATAGTATTTGAGCATGCCGAAGATACTCTATTAGGACATCAAAGCACGCTTGCTCAACACTATTTACTAATTATCTATCTACCTAAAAAGACAAAATGAGATGCAGTACCAGCTAACCACTGTGTGGGTGCAAAGCTTCCCAGGCAATGTCCAATCCTATAGATACAAGCAAGAGAAAAAGGTTTACACATGAACTGAAACGTTGTCATGTTGGGCGAATAACACCATCATTTTTTGGGAATTGGAGTGCTGCTATTCCATTTTTATATGTTATCCATACACACACACACATACATACATACATATATTGTAAGGTGGATACTGGACGCATGGTTGATAGGAGGTATGTATCACAGAGATGGCTGTCATCTGTGATTTAGTCCTGGAGTATTTCTCTAGTGCACATAGCACTAAGAGGATTGTCTGGTGCTTCTGGGCCAGGTTTTCCGGGCAGCCTGAGAGATGGGTGGGTCTCACTGCTTATATATCCCACACCTCTGGGTGTGGTTAACATGTTAAGATGGAGTTCATTGTTTGACACATGGTCTGTGTGTGGAGGAAGAAGGCCTCCTGTGTGTTATATCCAGACTAAGCTGGTATAATGGACGCTATCCAGCCTGTGTGACCAGGACTGGCTCTCAAGAGACTTTGTCAAAAGAACTGTTAATTTCGTTTTGCCTGCACTGAAGGCTATTTTTGTTTTCCTCAGCTTATGGCTGGTCTATGAAGCAAGAATAAACCAGCATGGACATTTAAATGAAAACGCTTCCTGTTTTGCCTCCCAACACACCCAAGAGAGTAGCATTCCTATGTGTGTATATATATATATGTATATATATATATATATATATATATATATATATATATATATATATACGTACGTACGTACACACAACACATACACACATATGTATTATCTATTTTTTGCTCTGTTTTTTTAAATAATTTTATGGTAATATGCACAATAAAAAATGGCAAATGCGTATTACAGTTTACAAAATTTTGGAATATGAGAGAAAATTGCACAAAATAAAGGAACTGGAAGCTTCGCCTAGTCACTTTAAATTCATGCGGATATATGAACGTATATAAGAAATGCTGGAATATATAACCAAGATGGTATAGTACATTAGGAGAACCATCAAACATGTGCCTTCCATGAGGAAACCTAAAGGACATTCCTTTACCAAAGTCCTATTTTAATTTCAGGCCTCCAGCCTCAAGGTACACAGATCAACTTCAAGTTTTACACTACCACTCAGTGTACCAAAATGTGCAGAATGAAATATGTAAATCCTCTCTGGTTTATTTGATCTATACAAAAGTTTTCCACATTTTAAAGAATTTACTTGCACCTCTATCTCTGTCTTTTTGATTCAAAACAGTATATACAGAACAATAGTTTCCATTGTAATTCTGATATCTGCCATTTTCAGATTTTTGGACCCTAACTACTGATGGAAGAGCCACTGTAAATGAACCATTTTGGGCACACTGGCGCTGCCTGCAGTACCATCATCTGTGGGTCTGGTGAACTAAGATTGCGTGAGCAGGAAAGAGAACTTTTATCATCCAATGTATGTGTATATACTCCCATACCCTATGCCATAAATTGGTGAGGGGATGTTGACATGTTGGAGATTCTGTAATCCGATCTGGGAAGTTAGAGGATGGCCATATAATAAAGCCATAAAAGGTGCTATGCCGCAGTATAAAGTACGCTTGTTATCACTTCATTGTTTATTTATTATTCATTTCCTAACCCTGCCCCAACTGTACAACATCTGTCCTGTAATATCAAGATCCTCTGTCCACCTTGCCCAAGTCCTAGGTAACGTTTTTTGATCCAGTTTAAGAAAGCGGTTTCTCAGACCACTGAGTAATGAGTATATAGATACTCTGCCCACCCTTTCATCCAAGGTGTGTGTCTGTGTCTCCTCACTCTGATCTAGTACTGATCTCTTATAGAACATTATTGATATTTTATCCATTTGATCCATTGTCACTTTTATTCTTATTTTGAAGTATTTTTATTACAATCGGTGTAAAATATATCTAAGACGTAGGAGTAATTACCTTTACAAGTGCAGCTGCTGCCCTAAAACTCATCTTGGCTACGGACTCTTTTTTCCTTCTTCTGGGAAATCGATTGAATCCAGATCTTGAACTTGTAAACGAGCAAAGAGAAGCTGCTCCTGGCGTGATGGGTGTATGTGGCATACTGTAGCCATCGGTATCCTCCACCATTCGGAAAGCACGCCCTCGGGCCAAAGGGTCTATAATCTGCAAATATACAAATAATTAATATACATCAAGTTAAAAGCAAAACCATGAACTGACGGTGTATACAGTCCATTCCTAAAATCAAACAGTACCTTCTGCATATTAAACTGAGTTGGTCCCACATATAGAGGAGGTGGTGTTTCTGTGCTTGTTAAAGATATATTATCTTGGCTTGGAAGGTCCATTTCTCTTATAACCTGTGGTTTTAACTTTCCATACCTCTGGCTACAATGTCTAAGACTTTTCCGTTGCCATTTCTGAGTGGTGTCACTGTCTTTACTTACACCAAACCAATCAGCAGTACCCCTGCAAAAAAAGAAAGTACGGTAATTAGTTATGTTAGGCTACGTTCAGACTAGCGTTGCGCGCCGCTGCGTCGGCGACGCAACGCACGACGCACACAAAAACGCGGCAAAACGCACGCAAAAACGCTGCGTTTTGCGACGCGTGCGTCGTTTTTTGCCGAAAATCGGACGCAAGAAAAATGCAACTTGCTGCGTTTTCTTGGTCCGACGCTAGCGGCAAAAAAGACGCAAGTGTTGCAAAACGCAACACACAAAAACGCATGCGTCCCCCATGTTAAACATAGGGGCGCATGACGCGTGCGTCGCCGCTGCGTCGCCCGACGCTAAGGCGACGCACACTAGCAGAACGCTAGTGTGAACGTAGCCTTAGTTATAGTAACAATGGAAGTAATAAGTAAGCTACTTGTGATGTCCTCCATAACAGTGATTACAAATATCTCACAGTACATCAATACTAATGGTCAGGCAAAAAAAAAAATCCACTGGTTACAGAGTTGCAGTAAAGAAAATCCATACTTGTCAGTAAAAGTCATAGAGTAAACCCAATATCCTTCCATCTCATTGACTCCAGCTATTATTAAATCTGGCTGTCAAAAACAATAAAAATATGCATGTTTTCAATCATATTAGTAGCAATGACAGGTAACAACACACTTTCTAAATGGATTTGAAGGGGACTGAAGATTTAGTCAAACCCGATTTACAAGCCAAAACAGCATTTCAAGTAAAAAAAAAAAATCTCTTGATCAGAACCTGTTAACATTGCAGTCTCAGGATGTGTGCCTGCAACTTTTTAGAAATCATATCTAGAAATCATATAGTAAGGGATTAAATAAACCTTTTACATTAATTATTGTGAATCAAGAACCTTTTAAAATGTTCTAGTTTATTTTCTAATCTTTGCTCTGAAAATGTGTACTTACTTGGCACATGTGTTATCCAAATGAAATTCACTTTTAACTAATGTGAGTTATTTTTAGTATCCTAGTTAATAAAGTTTTGGAGTTATAAATTTGGTGTCAGATGTAATTATCAAGTTTCCTCTAGAACAGTGGTGGTGAACCGAGGGCACGCAGAGCCCTCCCTGTGGGCACGCAGAGCCCTCCCTGTGGGCACGCAGAGCCCTCCCTGTGGGCACGTGACGCCAGCCCCTACTTCAGCTGGATCTGCATCCTTGGACACACATCCAACTAAAGTGTATAGCAGCACATGAACTTGCCGGGTCTGTGCGCAACAAAACACGCTGCTGGCAAATCAGAGGCCAGCAGCTATAGTTGGCGTACACGTGATTGGCCAGTGATATCATGTGACCCGTCACTTGAACGCTGATATAAGCTGCTGGATTCAGAAGGTGGTGCGGCAGGGAGAGGAAGGAAGGCGAGTAAGAGCGTTTATTGTGTTTAGTTCCTATGCATTGAATAACAGCAGCGAAGGCAGGATGGGGGATTATACTAGGATGGGGGCATAAATCCCAAGATGGGGGGCATATACCATTAAGGGGGGGCATACACCAGTATGTGGAATGATATACATGGATTGGGGGAGAAAATACAAGGAAGGAGGATTATATACAAGGATGCGGGAGCATATACAAGGATGGAGGAGCATATACATAGATTGGGGAGCATAAACAAGGATGGGGGGGCATATACAAGGATGGTGGAGCATATACAAGGATGGGGGGCATATACAAGGATGAGGGCATATACAAGGATAGGGGGCATATACAAGAAGTATGGGGGAGTATATACACCACATGAACAGGGGACACATGATTGGGGGCACATATGCAATCATGGTGGAGCGTATGCATGGATGATGGAGCATAATCAAGGGGCTAATGACAACCAAGGGGCTAATTAACAAAAGTGTAGGTACAAAGATGAAGAAATTATTAACGCTTCTGTGTTACAAATAGGACTTAGAAAAAAATAGTGCAGCAATAGTAAATACATATTCGCAAATCATTGCAAACCATAGACTATACCACTGATATACGGTAATCTACATGTTACAACAGTCAGTATATACATGTATACTTCAGTAAATTATTCTTTTTCCTATTCTCAGGACCTTCATAATGGCATTTAGATCACAGTCATGTGCTGTCTGATCTAGGCCAAATGCCAGATGCTGAAATTCCTGAATGGTGATTACTTGCTGCAGCTATAATATGCAGAAGAACGCCAAACATACTAAACTTCTTTTTCATACACTGTCAGTAGTAAGAAAAAAAAAGTGTGTCCATCATATGTTATCATCTAGGAATGATTTATTTTACAGACTATCATCTGACAGGTCTTCACAACAAGCATTGTAACCACAAACATCAGTTTTGACAGATCTTGTTGAAGACAGATTTGTTTGCCAATTCAGGTTAACACAGTGCACAAGGCGCCACTTAAAGGGGACCTGTCACCCGGTCAAAAGTGTCCAGTTTTTTATCTTAGGCCGGCGTCACACTGGCGTATTGCATCCCATGCGAGAGCATCGGATGCGATATGCTAATGACATTCGGCTCCTGCTCGCAGCAGAGCAGGAGCCGAGTGTCGTGCGTCTGTGCTCCGATTCTCTCGCAAAGAGAGGATCGGAGCACAGCTGCGAAGGAGGTGGAGAAATGAATTTCTCCATCTCCTCCATTGCTGGGGTCTACTTATAATGCATATCACTCGGATGATATCCGAGTGGTGTGCGCTGTCTCACTCGCACCCATAGGCTTATATGGGTGTGAGCGAGCCGAGAGTTTTCCTCGGTCCGAGACAATCGCAGCATGCTGCGATTGTCTCGGACTGAGGAAAACGGCCGACAAAAAGTCGGCTGGTGGGAGCGGCCCCATAGCTTAAAATTGGTCCGAGTGCCGTTTAAAACGCCAGTGTGACGTCGGCCTTATATTATTCCCGCTAAGCCCCTGGATACATATATCTCTGGAACTATTTAGAAGATATATATACAGTTGTGGCCAAAAGTATTGACATCCCTGCAATTCTGTCAGATAATACTCAGTTTCTTCCTGATAATGATTGCAAACACAAATTCTTTGGTATTACTATCTTCCTTTAATTTGTCTTACATGAAAAAACACAAAAAGAATTGTCCTAAAGCCAAATTGGATATAATTCCACACCAAACATAAAAAAGGGGGTGGACAAAAGAATTGGCACTGTTCGAAAAATCATGTGATGCTTCTCTAATTTGTGTAATTAACAGCACCTGCAACTTACCTGTGGCAACTAACAGGTGTTGGCAATAACTAAATCACACTTGCAGCCAGTTGACATGGATTAAAGTTGACTCAACCTCTGTCCTGTGTCCTTGTGTGTACCACATTGAGCATGGAGAAAAGAAAGAAGACCAAAGAACTGTCTGAGGACTTGAGAAACCAAATTGTGAGGAAGCACGAGCAATCTCAAGGCTACAAGTCCATCTCCAAAGACCTGAATGTTCGTGTGTCTACCGTGCGCAGTGTCATCAAGACGTTTAAAGCCCATGGCACTGTGTTTAACCTCCCTAGATGTGGACAGAAAAGAAAAATTGACAGATTTCAACGCAAGATTGTGCGGATGTTGGATAAAGAACCTCGACTAACATCTAAACAAGTTCAAGCTGCCCTGCAGTCCGAGGGTACAACAGTGTCAACCCGTACTATCCGTCGGTGTCTGAATGAAAAAGGACTGTATGGTGGGAGACCCAGGAAGATCCCACTTCTTACCCCCGAGACATAAAAAAGCCAGGCTGGAGTTTGCCAAAACTTACCTGAAAAAGCCTAAAATGTTTTGGAAGAATGTTCTCTGGTCAGATGAGATAAAAGTAGAGCTTTTTGGGCAAAGGCATCAACATAGAGTTTACAGGAGAAAAAAAGAGGCATTCAAAGAAAAGAACACGGTCCCTACAGTCAAACATGGCGGAGGTTCCCTGATGTTTTGGGGTTGCTTTGCTGCCTCTGGCACTGGACTGCTTGACCGTGTGCATGGCATAATGAAGTCTGAAGACTACCAACATATTTTGCAGCATAATTTAGGGCCTAATGTGAGAAAGCTGGGTCTCCCTCAGAGGTCATGGGTCTTCCAGCAGGACAATGACCCAAAACACACTTCAAAACGCACTAGAAAATGGTTTGAGAGAAAGCACTGGAGACTTCTAAGGTGGCCAGCAATGAGTCCAGACCTGAATCCCATAGAACACCTGTGGAGAGATCTAAAATGGCAGTTTGGAGAAGGCACCCTTCAAATATCAGTGACCTGGAGCAGATTGCCAAAGAAGAATGGTCTAAAATTCCAGCAGAGCATTGTAAGAAACTCATTGATGGTTACCAGAAGCGGTTGGTCGCAGTTATTTTGGCTAAAGGTTGTGCAACCAAGTATTAGGCTGAGGGTGCCAATACTTTTGTCTGGCCCATTTTTGTGTGAAATGATCAATGTTTTGCTTTTTGCTTCATTCTCTTTTGTGTTTTTTCATTTAAGACAAATTAAATGAAGATAATAATACCAAAGAATTTGTGATTGCAATCATTTTCAGGAAGAAACTGAGTATTATCTGACAGGATTGCAGGGGTGTCAATACTTTTGGCCACAACTGTATACATTATATATATACACACACACACGTATATGTGTATGTGTGTATATATATATATATATATATATATATATATATATATATATATATATATATATATATATATATATATATATATATATATATATATATATTTTTTTTTTTTTTTTTTTTCTAAATAGTTCCAGAGATATGGGTCTTTTAATATTTTGCTTATCCTTTTGATCTTTAGAAAAGGGGTGTGGCTCACAGGATTCTCTGGAGGCGTGCCTTTAGGTTGTTCAGCATAATGATCTCGTGAGTGAGCCACACCCCTTTGGTAAGGAGCATAAAAATTTTTACTAAATAAACAGGCAGATGTCTCTGGAAATGCAAGGTGGATTAAAAAAACAAACAAAAAAAAACACAGGAAGTCACATACTTATGGAAGCAGCAGGAATAAAATAGCACAGACTGACCATGGTGGACACGGTGACAGGTTCTCTTTAAGGGCAAATTGGACTAATATAAGGGGAACTTTAATTCTATTCTAATATATTGTCAGACAGCTGGTTGTCTTCATTGTGGGGCTTCATGTACCTGATCTCCTCTTCTAGACACAGCAGTATGTGAGGGCCGCTGCTGCAGCCAGTTGCCTTACAGCCAAAAATCATGCACAATGTCAACTATATGAGAAGTTTAATAATGATAATCTACCAAGACAAAGGGAGAAGAACGCTTCAATTATTTCTCACAATTTTGAATGGAAAGTCTTTCTGTAATTGCTATACTTAGTTTTACTTTAAACTATCTAGGGCAGGAGTGGGGAACCTTTTTTTCTGCTGGGAGCCATTAGAACAGAGGTTGCCAACATTTCTAACCTTGAGAGCCACATTCAGCTCTGAGAGAGGGTCGCGTGCCACATCCAGTCTCGAAATAGGGTCGCGAGCCACATTCAGCACTTGCTCCCCTCACAATAGTGGCAACCAAAGCCCCCATTACAAGCATAATGGTAACCAAAGCTTTTCCACAAAAATCAATCACCCCAAAGCAGTATACAAAGCAGTCTACTGAAAGGGGGTATTGTGGGAACCCCTGGATCTTTGTATTCTCCTATAAAGGACTTCCAAGACACTATCACATCCAGCTTCAAGCACCTCCTCTGAGAGGTGGTGTCATCTTGTCTCCAGCGTACCATACTTAAATCATCTCAAAACCCCCAAGACCAGTATATGTGCATCCAGATCTGCTCTTCTGTGCAGGGCTACTCACAAAATTCACCATTTTCAGATGTGCTCTTCATACTTGTTTGCTAGAACTGGAGCTAATGCACCAAGCTGACAGACAGCCGCGAGCCACAATTCATGGGACCGCGAGCCACATGTGGCTCCCGAGCTACAGGTTAGGGACCCCTGCTTTAGAATATTTATACCATCATTCCCAGGCCATAAATTATCAACTTGAAGTTTATTCCCCTATATTTAAATAAACAATTAACTGCCCCCTAATGTGATGTCTGGAGCTGCTTCTCTTTGGTGAGACGTGTGATGTTAGGTTGTAGTGAGGATGTTACTACTCGCAGCTGCTTTTCCAGGTTTGCGTTGGTCTGGAGTCAAATCTTTGTGTTGAATTTTATGCTAAGCGCCTCAATTTTTTTCCTACTATTCAAAAGCCGTATTGCTATTCATATTTCATATATTTCACATTGAGATGCCTTAGCATAATAGAGTGCAACCTTTTTTTGTATATTGTACATGGAGGTAGCTCCTCCTGGTATGCACCTATTCACACTAGTCTGGATGTGCCAGTCAGTTTTTGTCATTTGAATTTTGAAAAGAACTCGCAGCAGTAAGTTCTGAATACAGAAGGGGCTGGAGGCATATATACATCACCAGGGGGGCTGGAGGCATATATACATCACCAGGGGGGCTGGAGGCATATATACATCACCGGAGGGGCTGGGGGCATAATATACATCACTGAAGGGGCTGAGGGCATAATATACATCACTGAAGGAGCTGGGGGCATAATATACATCACTGAAGGGGCTGAGGGCATAATATACATCACTGAAGGAGCTGGGGGCATAATATACATCACTGAAGGGGCTGGGGGCATATATACATCAACGGAAGGGCTGGAGGCATATATACATCACCGGAGGGGCTGGGGGCATATATACAACACTGGAGGGGCTGGGGGCATATATATGCATCACTGGAGGGGCTGGGGGCATATATACATCACCGGAGGGGCTGGGGCATATATACATTACTGGAGAGGCTGGAGGTACTGTATATATACACACCTGGCTGGGGGCATTATATACATCGCTGGAGGCATATATACATCACTGGAGGGGCTGGGGCATATATATATATATATATATATATATATCTCACAGGAGGGGCTGGGGCATATAAACATAAAAAAAACCATAAGAGGAAAGACCTCCACTATTCTAAACAAAAAAAACACCAGTATACAGGCAAAAATGCTTACCTGTTCAAGGCCTCCAACAATTGCACTAACCAGGGTGCAGCGGACCCAAGTTAAGATGGCAAATACACAGGTGCAATAATACCGATAATGCAGCCACCCTACAATCAGGAATTGGCCGCTTGGTGCACCTGTGCAAAGATATAGTCTGTATGTGGCGTGTTCACACAGGAATGCAAAGTATATGGCTCAAAGCCTATTAATGACGCCATATAGCGGGCATCCTGTGTGAACAGAGGCCACAGTGTACAGAGCCATCTAGGGCCCAGCCGCACCCTGGAAAAAATATACAGTGCACCAAAAACATAACAATGTTTGCAAGGTATTGGTCGATATTATGGCCCCGAATTTAAGCTGCCAACCCACGTCAAGGGTCCTTACATATTGGCAGTCCTAATCTAAAAAAACACCATAAGAGGAAAGACCTCCACTATTCTAAACAAAAAAAACACCAGTATACAGGCAAAAATTGCCTGTATACTGGTGTTTTTTTGGCATATAAACATAACAGGAGGGGCTGGGGGCATATATACATCACAGAATGGGCTGGGGGCATATAGACATCACTGGAGGGGTGAAATATAGACATCACAGGACGAGCTGTGGACATATAGACATCACAAGATGGGCTAGGGGTATTTAAACATCACAGGAGTGGCTGGGGCTGCTGTTGTCATCATTAGTGGGACTGGAGCGCTGAGCGGTGTCTTCAGTGCACGCTCCTCAGCATTCTGTACTGAGCGCTGTGTGCACAAGCTCACAGAATGAGGAACAATTAAACGGCTCACATCAGGCAAAACGCGGCCACCGGCCCTAGCACGATCAGGAGTTCTCAATCCCTGATCTTGGGGGACTTGACAAACAAAATGATTATCCAAACCAAATTCCTCTTTAATTAAAGGAGAAATCTTATGAAATGATCATCAGATATTTAAAAATATTGGCAAACAAACTAATGGCGCATTGCTTTGCTTGTAAAATGTTGTTTGAGAGCACTCTAGATGGACCTTTTATTTTGGAAATGATGCTGATGTGCAGTGACAGACTTCACCAATACTATGTTCTCACATGTCAAAAGATAATTTGCACTCATTTTCTACCACTAAAGATTTCACTTTATCAACGTGATGTAGAAAAAAAAATTATATTGTGGCACAGTGTTTGATGGAAATACTTTTATACCAAAAAATGACAAAAGTATTCTAGGTGTTATAATTCTTCTTGATAGCCAATAAAAGTATGTTAGCAATCTTTCAGCGCACACAGGCTCCTTCTTCATTTTGTAAACCAACCTGAAGATTGAGCCTCTGTGTAAATATAATTCTCCTGGTTAGCCAATAAAAGTATCACTCCTAGAATACTTTTTAATTTTTGTGCCTAAAAGTGTTTACATCGACTTCCCCAGCATAAAATGAAATATTTCAGAGCTAATAGAGACATCAGAAAGAATGAGAAAAATCACAAAATTACTGTGGGTGGAGAAGTAACTCAATTATGTGATAATCATATGAAACAATCTGCTGCATCAGGGAAAGACGTATTCAAGAATAATTACTAAATGCAATTCATAGATAAATCAAAAGGATCATCCAAATCCTATTATAGCTAAAGAATACTGGAGCCAAATGACGAATGAAAGGAGTGACAAATCAGTACTAAGGAAGAAAATGACTATATAATAATATAACGTATTAAAGAAACACTCCCACACAAATTTTATTCAATAAGATCTTCTACATAAAAATATATAATATAGTGCTGATGCATTAAAATACTTAACGATCGCTGTCTTCCCCGGTTTTTGGTCCTTTTCTGGATCATGTGAGCTCAAATCAGACTTGTCGGATCACACAGGATTATGTGAGGACCAGAAGTCACTTTCTCAATGCAACTTTGAGGCACCTTAAACGTACACTGAGGGCAGTAGCACCAACCTTCACAATGGTCCTTGCATGAACCAGCAAAGCTGAGGAGCAGCCACGTGGGACCAGAACAACTCTAGAAACTGGAGAAGACGGCGATTGGTAAGTATTTTAATGCACTTACATATCATTACATACACATGCAGAAAGGATTATGGAATAAACATTTTGGTGGGAATGCTTATATTTAGTTAAATTAACTCTAAGGCCGGGATCACACATACGCAAGATATGGCTGAATCTCGCAGGTGAAAACCCAGCTCTGGCACTCCAGAGCGGAGCGTGCAGCTCCATGTATTGCTGTGCGGCTGCACACTCCGCTCCAGAGTGCTGGCGCCAGAGCTGGGTTTTCACCTGCGAGACTTGGCCGTATATCTCGCGTTTGTGTGATCCCGGCCTAATACGCACACAGTATCTTCACTGGAGAGGAGGTCCCCCACCCTTCCAAATAATGACTGGGAAAACTAAAAAAATTAGAACCGTTATTGTGATGTGTTCTAAATAGTTGCCTAAAATTTGGTGGGCCACAAAGAATTTTTAAAGAAAAAAACGTTTCGGTCACACAAAAGGACCTTCGTCAGTAACGTGTACTACACAGCGGTGGACACCGCGATGCCAACCGACATTAAAGGTACCTTCACACTCAGCGATGCTGCAGCGATACCGACAACAATGTCGATCGCTGCAGCGTCGCTGTTTGGTCGCTGGAGAGCTGTCACACAGACAGCTCTCCAGCGACCAACGATGCCGGTAACCAGGGTAAACATCCGGTTACTAAGCGCAGGGCCGCGCTTAGTAACCCGATGTTTACCCTGGTTACCATCGTAAAAGTAAAAAAAACAAACACTACATACTTACCTTCCGCTGTCTGTCAGCGGCGCTGTGCTTTCCTGCACTGACTGTGAGCACAGCGGCCGGAAAGCAGAGCGGGGACGTCACTGCTCTGCTTTCCGGCTGGCCGGCGCTCACAGCCAGTGCAGGAAAGCAGAGCGCCGGGGACAGACAGCGAAGGTAAGTATGTAGTGTTTGTTTTTTTTACTTTTACGATGGTAACCAGGGTAAACATCGGGTTACTAAGCGCGGCCCTGCGCTTAGTAACCCGATGTTTACCCTGGTTACCAGTGAAGACATCGCTGAATCGGCGTCACACACGCCGATTCAGCGATGTCTGCAGGGAGTCCAGCGATGAAATAAAGTGCTGGACTTTCTGCAGCGACCAACGACATAACAGCAGGATCCTGATCGCTGCTGCCTGTCAAACTGAACGATATCACTAGCCAGGACGCTGCAACGTCACGGATCGCTAGCGATATCGTTCAGTGTGACGGTACCTTTAGGCTGTACAGTCTCTCTTCTCTTAAAAACCAGCATTGCATTCAAGGCATTACTGGCAGCCTTTATAGCCACTAGCACTCATCTTCTATCCCAGTAAACGTTACTGACAAAGGTCCTTTTGTGTGACCGAAACGTTTTTTTCTTGGGATACAATAAATTACCCATTTCTTCTCATCACAAAGTTGAGTGCCGAGTTTTGTATTTACTTATCATAACGGTTTGGGAACCTACCCGTGCACCTTCCTAGGTTGTGCATACGTTGATCTATTACAAAGAATTCTTCAGACTTAGAAATATAATGCAATAATGCTAGTATACTGCATTGTGGCACCTTGAATGTTTAGAAATGGCCATAGAGGCAATTGTTAACTTCACTTAATGCACATTTAGATAGGAATTTAATTATAGGCACATATAAACAATTTGGTGATTGTCCAATGAATGATCAAAACGCTTGATCTTAGATGGTTGTGAACCCCTGCACTGAATAGGGGTAACAGAAATAAGCCCCCTGTGATCATATATTTATCACTTATCCCATGGGAAGAACCCTTTAATAAATAAATATATATACATATATATATATTTTTTTTACTAATGTTGTTTATTCTACAATAATATTATTTATTAAGGATGAAACTTTAAGCCTGTTTAATTGGTTGAGCGGAAGCTCAGCCCTTGGGTCTAACTGATAAAAGAAAATTAATAACACAGTTACAAAACTAAATCTGCAATCTGTACAACAGTAATTATGTTTTTTCTACTCTAGCAAACTTTCTCTACTTACCCCTGTATGACCAAATGTGCTTTCTATCTTTAATTGAAACACTTAAGAAATCAGTAAACATGCAAGAAAGTTAACTCACGCCAAGCCCAATATTCATTAGCCATGTTAGCCATTAGATCTACCAGGATATCTTTATACGGTTTGACATTTTCCTCCAACAAAAAACCTCAATCAAGCGTCATGCAGAATTGAGAACTCTACATGCACTTCGAAAACTACCTGCAAAAAAATGTAGAGAGCGTTTGACGTTTCCTATAATATATAGGTCTCCTGCGAGCCAGATGCCCCTTAACTGGCATAGTACTGATTCTGTCAAATGTGACATGCTTCCTTCCAGGAAAAATACAAGAGAAAGATTTGTGAATATACCACAATGCGAACTTATAATGATGAATCATGCAGTAAATCCTGAGCCACTAATATCTGAGAATAAAAATGTACTGAGTGTTCTATATGAACGAGTGCAATGTGCCTCTGAAATCACACCTGGGACATATAAACTGGATGTGGGGTTCTTGTAGATGGCAGAATTTAGCCCTTACCTCAGTTATAACTGATGAGAATTGCCGTATTGCAGCTCAGTTTTCAATTGATCTGCAATGGGGTGTTAGAGATACCTAGGGCTATAGAAATCCAACAAAAGATAAAGAGGTTACGTATTCGCCACCTAAAAGACAGTCAGGCCTCCATGCACTGCAGTGTAGGCTCCATGCACTGTGCTCTGCATGTCAGGTTCCCGTACACATCAGACTAATGTCGGAAGAACCCGCCGATATCCACGGGTACTGCGAACACTCTAATGTGTATGGGGACGGGACCCGCCTAATTATCGGGGAGGTGTCGATCATGCATGCCAATCGTACTGTTCTCCGGGAGATGGCTCATCTGCTGACCTGTCAGATCACGGCTTTGTCACAGAGAACACTTGACCAAATGAGCGCCCCTGTGTATGGGAGAGTGGGCTGGAGCATTGTTCCGCCGCCGGCCATCTTATGTGTAGGGGAGGCACGTAAAGACGTGTAGATTTCTGCCCATAATGAATATCAATAACAATCTATAAACAATTGGCAAATCCCTATACAGTATAACTGTTCTGCATCTACAGCTCCTGCGCAGACTGATTTTTAGCAATGAGGTCTGAATCTGCAGGCATACGCCCTTTCATCAGTCCCTAAGAAGTAGGGATCCGTCTTTACATGTGTCTGTTACTAAGAGATATATACGTCTGTGCAGGAGCTATATACACAAAATGTCATGTTCGATGCCCTGCAGGTTGCCATGGTATTTATTATATTTTTTTACAATGGATCTAATCGAAGTCTTCATCAGATATGTATTTCTAATCTATATAAAGCAGAAAATCTGTGTGTGGTGGCCCGCTGAACACAAAACCATATTTTTCACCCGATTTGAGTGAAATTTTGGTCCAACACCAGACTAAAAATACTGCAAACATTAAAACTCGAAATCTCCCCCACTTTATGAAATTCGGCCTTCTGAATTTAGACTCTATAGAAGTAAAGGAGACAATGGGTGTCTGTGTGTTGACAGTTGACAGTTTTTGCCCAGTCTTCTAGAATTAAAGCGACAGCGCCCAAAGAGTCGCTCTTAAAAGGGGCAGCAACCATACAGTTGTTAATGTGGGGCAACCTAATAAGTTGCTCGAAAATCTGTAATTCCAGCTGTAGCAGAAGTTACTGGGGGCTCATTTATGAGAATTGCCTCAGAGTAAGAGCGCTCTGGTTGCCTATAGCAACCAGAGTGCAGCTTTCAGCATTGAAGCTGCTGAGGTAAAGTGAAAGCTGAGCTCTGATTGGTTACTATGGACAACTAGACCAGTCTGACTGTGAGGTAGTCACACATTTTCTGATTTATGACAAATTTGTAATAATAAACAGCTGTTAACTCCAAACTAACAAGAAAGAAGAGATGAAAAAACAAATTTTAAACGCTCAAGATGTCAACTTCAGGGTGAAACTGAAAATGTAACCTTAGCAAGCAATGTAACATATCGTTTTCAGCGAGCCGTGGGTATTTTGCTACTTGTTTAAATAAAATCGAATATATATAGCAATATTATCTTGGACTATAGTACATGATTCTATAAAACAGTAGCATTAAGTATCAGTCCATTCTTACCTTTTTATGGTCTGGGTAATTGAGGTCTGTCGTTGTAAAATTGGCCGCTTTGGGTCATTAGGAGGTGAAGGGATTCTCGTATTCTCAACTGGCATACTCACACTTCGTAAAAATGTCTGCCGCTTTATGGGCTGAAAGGAGAAAAAGATTTATTATCACTGAGGCCGAATATACTGATCTGTAGGACATATTGTGGGCAGCAAATGATTACATTATATATTGTATATTATTGAGTTCTCCTAAGGTAAAGCCATTCACACATCTAACCATTCTGCATGACTTATAACAATGACGAATATAAATCTGTACGAAGAGAGAAAACTGCTCTGTTCAGAAAACTCTCAAGGGCAGAACTACTGTACATGACTGGAAATTGTGTAACTGTTTAACTGTTACCATCGCATAGTCCGGAAAGGCTGACACAGGCGCTGTCACACTCTAAGGCTATATGCACACGATCAGGAATTGGCAGCCCTTTGGATGCTGTGTACATCCGCTGCGTCCAAAGCGCTGCCGTCTATTGAACGCAGGTGATTCCGCATGTGTTCACTGAACCGTGCAGATTCACTGCGTCCAATACATTGTACGGGCGGCATTTATCTTATGGAGGCTTGCGTCTCCGCAAGATGTATAGACATGCTGCAGTCTGGGAAGACGCGCCACATGTCCGTCTCTGCTGGTGCGCCATGGACATCTCTGGACGTATAGTGGACATGGGATTTCTTAAAATCCCATCCACTATGCTGTAACATCTGGATGCTGTGGGTTGGATGCTGCACAAGTACACCATGACCAACCCGCAGTATTTACTGATCATGTAAACATACCCTAACAGCAATGTGTGCTTTAAAGGGGGAGTTCAAGATAAAAAAAATATATCTGAATAGAAAAAGATGTGGTAGAAGAATCAATAATATGTCACCTAATTTAGGCTCCATACACACTGCATTCAAGCCTTCCATCAGACATGTATACTTAGAACACAGGTGACAGATGTCATCACTCATCGTCTACAGTTGGTACAAAAAAAAAATCTGCAAGTCCCATTCCATCGGACATAACAGCGGTCTGTGGTTGCTGAAATGGGAGAGGTAGTACCGCCTCTTGGGCTTCTTTCACACTTCCGTCGTTTGGCCAACGCCGCAATGCGTCGTTTTGGAGAAAAAACGCATCCTGCAAAGTTGCCCGCAGGATGCGTTTTTTCTCCATAGACTTGCGTTAGCGACGCATTGCGACATATGGCCATACGTTGAATGCGTCATCCACTGGATGTGTTGGGTTTTGGCGGACTGTCGTCTCGGAAAAACGTTCAAGGGAACGTTTTTCCGTACGTCACATCCAGTGTTTCACACTGCGCATGCCCAGCAGGAAATATCGCTCTCACGATCTTTCCTGCTCGGCAACGCAGACGGAAATGTGAAAGCAAACACTTCCGTCGCTACCTCGCGCCGACGCTTCGTGAGGGCCCCGTTCCGACGGAAGTGTGAAAGAAGCCTAAGCTGATGGCGTCCATGCCTCATCTTTTGATTAACCGGCCTGGTGTGTCATGGCATATGTGTCACGCCGCAACAATGAATACATTTGTACCAACTCTACTAGTGACCTATCGCTAAAATAAAATACTACATAGTAAATCTATTTTTTTGGTAGTGATCCTCTTCCTACAAAAGGGCAGCCTGGTAAATCCCCAAATGCTGGCAGTCTGTTAGAAGTTGTGCAGTAATGACCTTCTGACTGGTGTCATCGGGGATGGTAGTATGGTGACCACTGTGTGGATAACAGTCAAAAAAAGCAGGACAACTAATAGGACAGTGGGAATGGGGCAGTAGAGTTGGGGCATTGGGAGATTTACCAGGTGCCCATAAAAATGTAAAAATTACTGATCTACTTTGTCAAATCATCTATGCAGCCATTTTTTTTTTTCTAAAAATCCTTGACAATCACTTTAACAATCTAATGTTACATTCCATAGGAGAAATGAAGCCGCAGATAAAATATTGGAGCTAAGAAAAATAGTAATGAGAATGTAACAGACCTCAAACAGTTGGTCTTCTTACTGTTACTGTATCCATAAAATCAATACAAATCTGACAGCAAAACCATACTCTAAAATGCCAACCTGGAGTTTATCAAAAGAAAGAAGTCTAGTGCATTCTACAAAAAAAACATCAATTATCATCTCTGTTAATCGTTTACGAACATCATTCACAATAACCACTTAGTGAAACAGAATAACAAGCATGGTTCATGACGATCACTGGCCCACATTAACAGCCGAAGGTGGAACCATGTTACAATCCTTCAGTAGCCTTCTAAGCCATTCTTCCTCCAATAGCGATTGTCATTATGACCACTATAACATATATTATTAATAATATTATAATACTTTGTGATAACCATTATAGTAGTAATCATGAGCTGTCCCCACGATCTGGCATTGCCCTGTTATTTGTTGAAGTCCTTTATCGCACACTATTTTAGTACATAAAAACATGTAATTGTGTAACTATATTATGCTCCGCACAAATGTCCATGAATAGTTGTTTTTTCCTAAACCAGTGTATTTTTTCGCACAATACTGTGTAAGTGGTGCCCGCTGTACAATGGAAAACATAATGCACACACCTAAATGGAAAGCTGGTGACTGGGGCACTCCATTTCCAATATCAGAATTTGTTTTTGAGCTCCTATTTCCTCTCTTTGTTTGTGGTGCTACAGCGAGGCATTGAGCGTTACCAGCGACTAAAGAAAGGGGGGCATTATTTGGCTTTATAAACACAGCTTACATCTAAATTATAATTCAGCAGGCTTTCTAAAAGCATTCCTTTTCATTCAATACACTCGAAAATAGAAAAATTATCAGTAGCAAACATGTTGGAAAAGGAAATCAGGGGAGTTGGCGGGTAAGGCAACGGCCAAACTGGGAATCCAATTATGGTTTGGAGACTCAGGAGAGGAGGCTTTCATGGTCGTTTCCCCTTTCGCTCATTTACCACGACCATTGGTCCAATCCTCCATGTTCTTTCTAGTAATAAAGATTCAGTGTGAAGTGGAGACCCTTATAGGATATTGTCATCCACCAGCGAAAGTCAAGGAACCAACAAATAGAGGGCATTGCCAGCTTCTTTGTAGTATACTCTTTGCAACAAAAATAAATTATTGATAACAAAATGTCACATGATGTGTCACAATCAATATGAGTCTACATTTAACCCTATAACTTAACTAATTTATACTACCCCAAAGGGAATTGGTCATCAGGAGAGAAGCATAATGTAAGGCAGAGAGCCTGATTCCTGGAATGTGTCCCTTACTGCACTGCTTTGGTGTACTTATGCTAAAATCCTGTTTTTATCTGGTGTAGCCGTAGAAGAGCTAAGACATCTTGGCTGTATATAACCTCGCCCACACCACTGATTGGCAGATTCCTGTGTACACTGTGCATAGGCAGAAAGCTGCCAATCAGTGATGGGGTGGGGTTGCACAGATTAGCTGGATTGCTGTGCACATGAGATCTAGTCATGTAGTGAAAATCTCCTGCTGATATCAAACTGATTGTATTTAAACTATAACACACATCCTAGTAAGTGATATATCCCTGGAATCTAGCTCTCTCTTGCCCTATATTATGCGCCTTTCAGGTTAAATAGCACAAACTTGCTGACAGATTCCCTTTAATATAAAAAATGAGTAGTCTACTCATATTTAGCTATTACAAGTCTTTGGATAAGTATACTGATGGTGCCATGATCTTCATTAACCTCTTTGTGATCACATAAACGCAGGGAGTGTATGAAGAAGGCTCCAAAGTCTATGGTGGATGCTGGCTGTGTTATACAGCTGGTACCTGCCACTAACAGCAGTGAGTGAAGCTAGCTCACATTGCTGCTAATCACTTAAATGTTAAGGTCTATTGGCTAACATTGATGCTGATGAGCTGCCATGTCAGCATGTGGCCCACTGAAGGCTCCCATCATTGTATCTCCCATGGAGTCCTGCCATGAGTTAAGCTTCATAAGAAATTATTTCTACTACACATAATATAACAGTATATAGTACAAATGGGTTCAAGTCCCCTACGGGGACTAAAAAAAATAAAATTAAAATGAATATTTAAAAATATGAAAAAATATCAAAGTTTGAATCCCCTCCCTTATATTACTTCCATTCTATTTATTAATAAAATATGGAAAAAAAATTGTCTTTCCACACCTGTAAAAATCAAAACTATGCTATATAAAATTAGCCAACAAATACGGTAAGCAAAGTAAATGAAAAAAAAAAAAATCATAAAGCCTGAAATGCATTTTCAGTCACGACGCCTTCTCCAAAAATGCTATAAAAGTAACCAAAACATCATAAGTACCCCAAATGGTAGCAATCAAAACAACAACAAAAACAAGCCTTCATACAATGCCACTGGCTTAAAAAAGAAAAAAGTTACAGGTCTCAGAAAATGGTGACAGAAACCACATTTTTATTTTTTTAACAAAAAAAAGTATACAACGTTAGCATTGCTTTACAGGGGTTATTTAGGCTTGGTATAAAATTCTGCAGTCACTTTGTAGCTGATGACTACTGAATAATGGCAACATGCATACAAACATAATTTCACTATGAAGATTGCTACATAACATTAAAAACTGACAGTGGTAGGACTCTGACCACTATTTTCTTATCCAGTGTTTTATATATGTGACTTTATTTTGTAGCTACATTATGGCTTCAGTGAGATCATGACCTGTGTTTTCTTTACTTTCTATTAAGCAAAAGTATCTTTGGCAAAGATTGTACATCAGGTATTTTCACTATATATAGCACACAAGAATGGGCAATGATTGATCTGTATGCCTGTACAAACACTAGTGTAAAGGTAATGCAAACCCTTCTGAAAACCCTTCTGGTGGAATATATTGTTTAGATGTGGGCAAGCATCAAAATAGACTAAACTGTGCCCGGCCTGCTCCCTGGGTGTTCTGATACAATCTAAGCATTACTCCTCAGTTATAATTCTGGGAAGAGAAGTCATCCTGAGCATACAGCTTAAAGGGGTTTTCCACTTTAAAAAAAAAAAAAAGTGGACCCCAAACAAATCCTGTAATGCAAAATAACAAAGTTGATTGTACTCACCACTCCCTAATCTCCATTTTGGGTGCAACAGTGACATCATGTCAGCATTTTTTTTTTAACTCGTCTCCCGCTCCGTATTAATAAATGGATATTCATACCCTTTATTTGTCTACATGCTATTTTTTGTAGGTTTTCTGATTTATTATTATTTTATTTTCTATTATTGTTATGTTTATTACCTTTTGCACCACCTTGACAGATGCATTGTTTGTATAAATATCCTACAATATAATTGTCTAAGGTCCACTTCCGTATGTTTGTCTGTCTGTCTGTCGTGGAAATCCCGCGTCGCTGACAGGCACAGTCCGGCCGCGAATTGGCCCCTCCCTACTCCCCTCCAGTCAGTGCCCCCTCCATACTCCCCTCCAGTCAGCGGCCACATAGGGTTTTAGCAGTCCGTTAAACGGCCTGCGTTACACCGCGGCATAACGCGGTGTAACGCAGTCCGTTAACGCTGCCATTAACCCTATAAGTGTGACCAACTTTTTACTAATGCTTATGCAGCATCAATAGTAAAAACATATAATGTTAAAAATAATTTTTAAAAAATCATTATATTCTCACCTTCCGGCATTCGCGGCAGCCTGTCCCGCTCCTCGCGATGCTCCAGTCCCAAGAATGCATTGCGGCAATGACCCCAGATGACGTAGCGGTCTTGCGAGACTGCTACATCATCATGTGTTATTGCCGCAAAGCATCACTGGGAACGGAGCGTCACGAGGAGCATCGCTAAAGGCCTGGGATGGATCCGGGGGCCAACGGAAGGCGAGTATATAACTATTTATTTTAATTCTTTTTTTAACAGGGATATGGTGCCCACATTGCTATATACTATGTGGGCTGTGTTATATACTGCGTGGCCTGTGTTATATACTGCGTGGGCTGTGTTATATACTACGTCGCTGCGCACTGCTATATACTACGTGGCTGTGCAATATACTACGTGGCTGTGCTATATACTACGTGGGCTGTGTTATATACTGCATAGGCGGTGCTATATACTACGTGGGCTGTGCTGTATACTACATGGGCTGTGTTATATACTGCGTGGGCTATCTTATATACTGCGTGGGCTGTGCTATATACTACGTCACTTGTTGTGAATTCTGCTCTTGGGCTCCCTCCGGTGGTTGTTGATGGTAATGCAGTTATTCCTGAGCAGCAGTCTTGGACAGGTGTTTCTACTAATTGCAATTCGGACTGGGGTATTTAGCTGTGCAGGACTCATTAGTCCTTGCCAGTAATCATTGTTCCTTTGGAAGTGTTGGTCCATTGCCTGGCCCCTCCTGCTTGCTGCCAATTCAGCTAAGATAAGTGTTTTCTTCATTTTTTTAGACACACTGCTGTGTGTTTATTTTCTGTGCTTATCTTGTTTCTATTTTGTTCCTGCTAGACTGTGCCTGATGTTTTTCTCAGTCTAGTTGGACTCGCTGGAGTCGCAGATATACTCTCCACATCTTTAGTTAGGTGGTGGAGTTTTTGTATTTTTCTGCTGTGGATATTTTGTAGTGTTTTGTGCTGACCGCATAGTGTCCTGTACTATCCTTTCCTATCTAGGTAGAAGTGGCCTCCTTTGCTTATCCCTGTTTTCTGTCTGCGTGTGTCTTTTCCTCTCCTACTCACAGTCATTATTTGTGGGGGGCTACCTATCCTTTGGGGGTCTACTCTGAGGCAAGAGAGTTTTCCTATTTCCATCTTTAGGGATATTTAGTCCTTAGGCTGTGTCGAGGTGTCTAGGTCTGGTTAGGCACACCCCACGGCTACTTCTAGCTGCGGTAATAGGATCAGGGATTGCAGTCAGTAAAGTTACCACTGCTCCAGCGAAGGTCATTTCATGCTGCTCCAAGTCCACCTGATCATAACAGTCACTGTGCTACATACTACATGGCTGTGCAATATACTATGTGGCTGTGCAATATACTACGTGGCTGTGTTATATACTACGTGGGCTGTGTTATATACTGTGTGGGCGGTGCTATATACTACGTGGGCTGTGCTATATACTACATGGTCTGTGTTATATACTGCGTGGGCTGTGCTATATACTATGTGGGCTGTGCAATATACTACGTCGCTGTGCAATATACTACGTGGGCTGTGCTATATACTATGTGGCTGTGCAATATACTACGTGGAAATCTTCATAAATAAACTACATACATATTCTAGATCACCCGATGCCTTAGAATCGGGCCACCATCTAGTTTGTAGATAGTTATGAAGAAGGACCAAATATATTAGAAAACAATGAAAAGTAATTTCTTGCCATGAAAATTAACTTAAGTCACAAAAAAAAACCATGTACACTAAATTTCAGCCCTACAGCAAATTGACCTGCTTACATCATCTTAGTGATCTTCTTGTCAACTCAGGAAAAACTGTTAACAAGTACAAGGCAGTTGACATCATTATGTCATGCTGATTGAATTATAAGAACAGGCAAGTTGATTTAAAAAGACGCTGGTACTCAAAATCATTGTCTTCTTCTGTTAACCATGGTCACCTCCAAGGAAACAAGTGCAGTCATCATTGCTTTTCATTAAAAGGGCTTCACAGGCAAGGACATTGCTGCTTGTAATATTATCCCTAAATCTATTAATTATCGAATCATCAAAAATTTCAATGACAGAGGTTCAGTGGTAGTGAATAAGGCGAATAAGGCACTAGGTTGCCCAAGAAAGTCCAGCAAGTCGTAGGAACATCTCCTAAAGAGGATTTATCAAAATTATCAGTTCAATACCAGTGCAGAGCTTGCTCAGGAATGACAGCAGTCAGATGTGAGTACATCTGCACACACAGTGAGGCAAAGGCTTTTCTTAGTCTGGTGTTGAAAACGACAGCAAAGAAGCCACTGCTCTGCAAGGAAAACATCCAGAACAGACTGACTTTCTGTGGGGATTGAACTGCAAAGGATAAGGTGAAGATATTTTCTTTGAATTGTCCTTCAACCTGTTTGGGACATCTGGAAAAATGAAGAGGAAATTATAAGAACTGCCATGAGTCGTGCGTCATGCCTACAGTTTTTTGTCCCGATGAAGAGGTGTGTATACTTCAAAACACGCTGACATAATAAAAAAAAAACACAAATCTATTTGTTTGGACCTGGCATTACCATTTCAACTACCAGCAGTGCAGAATATCTACAATTTTCCCATTCCGTGTCTTCTCTGGTCTGATGACTGGTGGACCTGCAGCAGCTGGTTTTCTATGCTTTTACAGTGTTGTGTGTACACAACCTCACCAAGTTAGCATAACCTTTTTAAATATATAATTGTTAATCAGATAAGACCCTAGTGTGCTTTTTTCTGCTTCCTAGTTAGTTCTAATGCCAACAGTAAAGCATCCTGAGACCAACATGTGTGAGGTTGCTCTTAATACAAGCCAGTGGGCTCGCTCAAAACTTTGCCAAAGAACACTGAAATGAATAAAGAATGGGATCTAAAAATCCTCCAAGAGCAACTTGTCATAATCATCCGGGAGTAATTTGATGATTAACAAAACTTTTTCAAGCATGATAGAGAGCCATAAGACAAGGCAAAAGTGAAAACAAAGTGGCTTGGAGAACAAAACATTGAGATTTTGGGTCCATGGACAGTAAACATCCCAGGTGTTAATCCGATTGAGAAGCTGTGGTCAATGCTCAAAAAGTGGACAAACAAAAACACAGAAATTGTGATAAAATGCAAGCACTGATTAGACAGAATGGATTGTGATCAGTCAAGATTTTGCTCAGAAGTTGATATCCAGCTGCCAGGGTGAATTATAAAAGTCTTGGAAAAGAAGAGTCAGTGCTGTAAATATTGAGTGTTTCCATAAGCTTGATGTATTTTTCAAAAAAAGTTGAAAAAGTATGAAATGCTGATAATTGTAATTCAGTAGCCATTGAAACTGACTGACTAACCGACTAAAATACCTAAAAACATTGAAGGAGCAAACTTTGTGAAAATCTAAATTGTCAGTCTCAAAACTTTTGGCCACAACTGTATATGTGGATAATTAATGTGCACACATGGATTTTGCACCATAGTTGATCAATGACCCTTTCTATCGCCTGTGAACACAATCTCACTATATATTTATATATAACGTGTACAAGTGCACAAGTTTGGGCAGCCCTGGTCAAAATTACTGTTATTGTGAACAGATAAGCAACCTGAAGATGAAATGATCTATAAAAGGCCTAAAGTTAAAGGTGACATTTCCTTTGTGTTTTAGGCAAAAAAAAAAAAAAATCATTTTTTTACATTTTAAAAATTACAAAAAGGAAAATGGGCTGATGCAAAAGTTTGGCCACCCTGCATGCTGCACGGTTAGTACCTAGTAGCCACCTTTTAAAATTATCACAGATTGTAAACGCTTTTTGTAGCCTGACAAGAATCTTTAAATTCTTGTTTGAGGGATTTTCATCCATTTTTCCTTGGAAAATTCTTCCAGTTCTGTGAGATTCCTGGGCTGTCTTGCGTGCCACAGATTTGCAATGATGTTCACATCAGGGGACTGTGAGAGCCATTGTAAAACCTCCAGCTTTCGCTTTTTGAGGTAGTCTATTGTGGATTTTGATGCGTCTTTAGAATCATTATCCATTTGTAAAAGCCATCCGCTTTTCAATTTCAGCTTTTTTTTTATAGATGGCGTTCTATTTGTATCAAGAATTTGTTGAAATTTTGTTGCATCTATTCTTCCCTCTAAGCGTGAAATGCTCCCCGTGCTATTGGCTGCAACACAACCCCAAAGCATGATTTATTCACCCCCATGCTTGATGGTTGGCGAGATGTTCTTTTGCTGAAATTCTGTTGCCTTATTCCTCCACATATACCTTTTATCATTGTGACCAAAGAGTTCTATTTTAACCTCATTGGTCCACAGGATTTGTTACCAAAATATATCAGTCTTATTTAGATATTATTTTACATACTTCTGATGCTTAATTTTATGGTGAGGATGCTTGAGAGGTTTTCTTCCGATGACTCTTCCATGAAGGCCATATGTATGTGCAGGTATCTCTGAACAGTAGAACAATGTACCACAACTCCAGAGTCTGCCAAATTCTTCTGAAGGTCTTTTGCATTCAAGCAGGGATTCTGATTTGCCTCTCTAGCAATCTTACGAGCAGTTCTCACAGATATTTTGCATGTTCTTGCAGACCTTATCTTGATCTCCACAGCTACTGTTACCTGCCATTTCTTAATTACATTTCGAACTGAGGAAAGGGAAACTTGAAAATGCTTTGCTATCTTCTTATATCCTTCTCCTGCTTTGTGGGCCTCCACCATTTTCATTTTCAGAGTGCTAGGCAGCTGCTTAGAAGAACCCATGGCTGCTGTTTTTTTGGCACAAAGTTATAGGAGGCTGGGTTATTATAAATCTGGCAAATTTGCATCACTTTGTCTTTCACAAGAATTATAGTGAAAAAGCCACAACTGTAACTGGCTAATTAAGGTCTGAAACCTTGGTTAAAGTTATCTGAGTATCTAAGCACACAAATCTCGAGGGGTGCCCGAATTTTGGCATCAGCCTATTTTACTTTTTGTGATTTTTAAAATGTAAAAAATAAAGAAAAAAAAAAAAAAAAAAATAAAATATATATATATATATATATATATATATATATATATATATATATATATATATATATATATATATATATATATATATATATATATATTACCTAAAAAAAACAAAGGAAACGTGTCATCTTTAACTTTAGGCCTTTTAGACATCATTTAATCTTCAACTCGCTTAATTGTTCACAATAACAATTTTGACCAGGGGTACGTAAACTTTTACATGCTAGTGAATATATAGTACTCTGGAACTCTAAACCCCAACATATTAGACTCTCACCTACCGTGGAAACCTTCAAAAGGAACCTGAAGACCTACCATTAAACCGGTGCACGACCAGCTCTGCCCTCGCCTATTGCATCCTCACCCATCCCTTGTAGATTGTGAACCCTCACGGGCAGGGTCATAATAATAATAATAATAATAATCTTTATTTTTATATAGTGCTAACATATTCCGCAGGGCTTTACATTTTGCACACATTATCATCACTGTCCCCGATGGGGCTCACAATCTAAATTCTCTATCAGTATGTCTTTTGAATGTGGGAGGAAACTGAAGTGCCCGGAGGAAACCCACGCAAACACGGAGAGAACATACAAACTCTTTGCAGATGTTGTCCTTGGTGGGGTTTGAACCCAGGACTCCAGCGCTGCAAGGCTGCAGTGCTAACCACTGCGCCACCGTGCTCCTCCTGTACCAGTCGTGACTTCTATTGCTAAAGATTATTGTACTTGTTTTTTAGTATGTATACCCCTTTTCACATGTACAGCGCCGTGGAATAAAAGGTGCTATATTAAGAAATAATAATATAGTGCATTCATATACAGTGTCACCAATTTTTTAAGTAAATATGTTTCTAAAGGTGCTATTGACATGAAATTATCACCTGATGTCGGTAACAACCCATCCAATCCACACAGGTAAAGAAATTAACTCACAAATCTCCATAAATTCATTTATGTGTAATGAGAAATGACACAGGAAAAAAGTATTGAACACATGAAGAAAAAGGTACAAAAAGCCATGGCAAGTCATTACCAGCTGAAATCTATCAGTAGTTAGAAAGAAAATCTACCACTTAGTGAAAAATCATATCAGATGGTACAATGGATGGCCTTTAAAAAGGTGTCTCATTACCAAGCTGCCACACAAGAAACATCTCATGATAGGTAAAAGTAAGTAAGTAAGCTGCCTCAAGGCCTTCACAACCTTATTGTAGCAAAACATACTAATGGCATTGCTTACAAAAGAATTTCAAAACTACTGAATGTTCCAATGAGCAATATTGTAGCCATAATCCAGAAGCTGAAAGAACATAATTTCACCATAAGCTGGTCAAAACCAGGTGCTCACAGCAAGACGAGTGAAACTAATTACCAGAAGAGGAGTCCAAGAGCAAAGGACTACCTTTGAAGAGCTACAGAAAGACCTGGAATCAGCAGGTACAATTGTTTAAAAAAAAAACCAGTAAGTAACTCAATCACCATGGCCTATATGCATGCTCAAAACGCAACACTCCATTGGTGAACAAAAAATTTGTTTAAAGTTTGCTTCACAATATTTATACAAACCTATGAAATGCTGGGAGAATAAAGTCAGGTCAGATGATACCAAACCTGAACTCTTTGTATAGCATAATACACACTGTTTGGAGGCCAAAAAGAACCGTGTATCACCACAAAAACATCATACAAACAATGAAATTTGGAGGTGGGAACATCAAGGTGTGGGATGTTTTTCAACATACAGCAATGGCAAACTTCATATAATTGAAGGAAGGATAAATGGACAAATGTACAGATATATTCTTGAAAAAAATCTGCTACCATCTACCAGGATTCTGAAAATGAAACAAGAGTGCACATTTCAGAAAGACAATGATCTCAAACACACAGCCAAGGAAATCTCAATTGGTTTCAGAAAAAGAAAATAAAGCTGCCAGAATGGCTGAGCCAATCACCTGACCTGGATCCAACAGAAGTAAGCTCAGAATTCATAGAAGGAGCCCACAAAACCTTCAGGATTTCAAGAGTGTGTTGTGGAAGAAATCATAACTGAATAATGCATGTGACTAGTTTCTCCATACAGGACGTGTCTAGAAGTGGTCATCACCAACAAAGACCTTTGTATGAAGTATTAAATACATTTCAGTAAATGTGTTCAACATTGTTCCCTGTGTCATTACTCATTATTACACATAACTATATTTATGACCATAGAATCACAGAATATCAGCGTTGGAAGGGACCTCAAGGGTCACTGTGTCTAACCCCCTGCTCAATGCAGCATTCACTAAACCATCTCAGACAGATGTCTGCTCAGCCTCTGTTTGATGACTTCCATTGAAAGAGAACTCACCACCTCTCGCAGCCGCCTGTTCCACTCATGGATCACCCTCACTGTCAAAAAGTTTTTTAGGATATCTAATCTGTATCTTCTCCCTTTCAGTTTAATTTCATTGCTTCTCATGTTTCAACGTGCAAATGAGAATACTGATGATCCCTCTACACTGTGACATCCCTTCAGATATTTGTAGACAGCTATTAAGTCTCCTCTTAGCCTTCTTTTTTGTAGGCTAAATATTCCCAGATCCTTTAACTGTTCCTCGTAGGACATACGTTGCAGTCTGCTCACCATCTTGGTATCTCTTCTCTGAACTTGCTCCAGTTTTTCGATGTATTTTTTAAAATGTGGTGCCCAGAACTGTACACAGTATTCCAGATGAGGTCTGACCAAGAAGGAGTTTGATTTCTTTGCCCGAGTGGATTGGATGGACTGTTACAGACACCTGGTGAGAATTTCATGGCAATGGCAGCTTTACAAGTATATTTACTTAGAAAAATGGTGAATTGTCCAATACTTGTTTCGCCCGCTGTATTTTGACTTTTAATATAGGAGCACTGGGTCAGGTTCTGGAGGCTGGCATTTATATTCACATATTTTCTATATCTGATGCTACGGTCTTCTCTATTTTATATCTTTAGCAGTCAGATAGAGGCTGAAATAGAAATGTAATGTAAGAGAATATTGGAATTGCTTATAAAAATATAAAGATATACTATCAGCTTAACTCCTTGTTAAATGTACCAATGGACTTGAGAACAGGAACAACTGTTTGTAATTTTTCTTATTTACAGTCAGGTGGTCTCAAGTTTTTTATTTATTGTTCTATCTAGCTGCATGACTTTTGATAATGCTGGAACGCTACAAATCTTCATAAATGGTGTCTTTTTTTTAAGTGCTGTTATAGACATTACAATACCTTATAAGTTCATGTTGTGTAATATTATGGGACTTATAGTCTATAAAACGCATTGAATAAAAATGTGTGCTTTATTTAACTTTGCTTTATATCTCATAGAGGGATTTATAATTCTGTTTTTCAATTTTGTACCAGTCTATATACCAGTACATTAGCCTATGTGCTAAAAGTACACAGGTAACTGTTGAGACATACAATACTAAGCCATAACAACAAGGAGTCAGATAACCACAGGGTCCTCCAATGGACCCTGAACTCTCTGTTCATAGAAGGTACTATGGGCAATCACTTCGCAGACCCTCCCTTTGAACACTAATATATATTAATCGCTGCCATGGTCGGACTGGCCCACCAGAAAACTGCAGGATTCTCCGGTGGGCCTAGGAACTGACATCTGCTGGTATACAGGGCCGGCAGCTGCCTAAGACCCTGCGGCCCCAGAAGCCCCCAGCCAGTGGCGTGTCGCTAATAGCAGCATACCTCACAGTTGCTATGGGGCCCATGAGTCAGGGTGGCCCACCCGGCGCCAGTGTAACAGCAGCTGTGGAGCAGCCGATGACAGGAGGCAGGAGCAGTCTGCTGCGGCTAAAGCCTGTGCCTGCTGCTAAAGAGAAATGAATATTCACTGCTCCCCACGCCCATGGGGAAAGCTCTAAGAAAACTATATAAACTGCCGTTCCGATTATCTGCAATATTGTCAAATGATAGGTTACTTACTATAGCTCAGTGGTAAAGGATTTTGGGAGAGCGGAAAGGAAAGGGAATTTTGACTCCTCGATAGGAAATGGTTTAGGGGTAGAATATTTATCCACATTGCACCAAAAAATGTTAACACAAACTTTTTCTTTGATAACGCCCGAGTTATTTATCCATTGGAATAAAACATTGAATGACTGAGATAGAGGGTAAAATTCTGGCAGGATGGGATAACATCAAGAAAGCAATGATCAGCGAACAATGGAGATAAAAAGCAGTATAAATTGATGCATAACGCTATGCCTTCATTTCTCATACAAAGATGCCCCAGCACACTGTTTAAGGAAATGCCCTAAATGCAATTTACTTAAAGCAAATCTATTCCACGGTATTTAGGAATGTCCGTCTATCCAAGTGGTTTGGGAAGAGTCCCTTTTATATATAGACAGCGTATGGAAAATTAAAATCCCCAAATCCCTCCAAGCATGTCTATTCCATTACATTGTAACAGAACAGCGAGAAGGCAGTGACGGAATACCATCAAACCAGATAATACATGTACTGTAGCTCTATTGGTGGTCAAAAATGCATACTTAGAAACTGGCTGAAGAAAGACACACGGCTTCTAACCGATATAATCCGTACTCTAAAGACGTTATTAATATATGATAAACTTGAGACAGAAAGACACAAAGAAAAGTCAGCAAATATATTCTTTAACAAATGGAGAGCTTTCATGGAGTATAGCTATGCACAACTAGAAATTTCACATCTTTTATCACACCTCATGGTAGAACATGGAAAAAATCAAAGGTACTAATTGGTATACTAAAAATATAATGCTCAGGCACAAGCATATATTTGCCCTTGCACAGACCCACATGGTGAATAAGCATGCGTAAATATCTAAAATATTTCGCTCACCTCCTATGGTTATGATGAGTTAAAGATTGGAAAGTTTGAAAGGTTAAACTTAATCGTTATGACAAAAAAGAAAATGATGGGAGGTTTTTGACATTTATGTACTGTATAATGATGTGGATTGATTCACTGGTTGCATTAGTGCATGTCTTGAAAAACTTGTGAACATAACTTGTTTGATTTGTCAAATTTGTCTCATCAATAAAGATTGTTATTAAAAAAAAGAAAGCAATAATGGAGGAGAGTGCCAGATCAGATGACGACCCCCATCATTCCCCTCTGCCTCTGACACAGCCGATGCGCGATGAAGTCACTTCATCGTGCACCTTGCTGTGTGCTGGGCAGACGACAGGGCAGCTGCTGAGACCAAAACAGAGCCAGGATCAGCAGAGGAACGAGGAGGAGAGGTGAGTATTCTGTGTTTTTTTTTGTTTGATTTTCTGTATATCTCAGTGAGTGAGTACTGGTGGCCATAATACTGTGGGGGCTGGATTATATTCTATGAAAGGGGCTGCATTCTATTTGGGGCTGAATTATACTCTATGAAGGTCTACTTTATATTCTATTGTGGGGCTGCATGATACTATATGAAGGGGACTGCATTATACACTATGAGGGGGTTATATTATATTCTTTGGGGGATTGCATTATACCCTATGAGGGGACTGCATTATACCCTATGAGGGGGCTAAATATATCTCAAGGCACGGTGCACATAGCAATTGTACATGGGAGGAGAGAATATATATATATCTATAACCACCAATGTGCACCAATGGAAGGTGTATCGGACAAATCGGGAAAACATATAGAAAAAAACGAAGAAAAAAAATGAAACAAAGTCCAAAATGCAGTATAAATTACAATATTTATTAAAATATATATAATATAGTGTAACGGTGGGAAAAAATACCATAAAATGGCTTATTGACACAGGTATGCACATATATGTTGTCCTTACACTGTGGTTATATATTTAATTTATTTTTAGTGCTGCCATTTATATGTCCCTGGTGTTGTGCTTTTTATGGTATTTTAATTAATTAATAAAATTTACATTTTCTTATTAAATTGGGCGCTATACTCCTATTTTTCTATATTCTTAGCAGTATCTATTGGGAGTGTCCGTGAGGTGTATCTTTAACCCCTTTCTGCCATTAGACGTACTATTCCGTCCATGTGGGGTGGGCTTTACTTCCCAAGGACGGAATAGTACGTCATAGGCGATCGGCCGCGCTCACGGGGGGAGCGCGGCCGGTCGCGGCCGGGTGTCAGCTGCTTATTGCAGCTGACATCCGGCACTATGTGCCAGGAGCGGTCACGGACCGCCCCCGGCACATTAACCCCCGGCACACCGCGATCAAACATGATCGCGATGTGTCGGCGGTGCATCCCTGAGACCCCCGCAGCAACGCGATGTGATCGTGTTGCTCCGGGGGTCTCTTACCTCCTCCCTGCAGCAAGTCCCGGATCCAAGATGGCCGCGGATCCGGGTCTTGCAGGGAGGGAGGTGGCTTACCAAGTGCCTGCTCAGAGCAGGCACTTGGTAACGCTGCAGCGCTGTTTGACAGATCGGTGATCTGTCAGAGTGCTGTGCAATCTGGCAGATCACCGATCTGTATTGTCCCCCCCTGGGACAAAGCAAAAAAGTAAAAAAAAAATTTTGCAAGTGTGTAAAAAAAAAAAAAAAAAATCCTAAATAATGAAAAAAAAAAATATATATTATTCCCATAAATACATTTCTTTATCTAAATAAAAAAACAAAACAATAAAAGTACACATATTTAGTATCGCCGCGTCCGTAACGACCCGACCTATAAAACTGGCCCACTAGTTAACCCCTTCAGTAAACACCGTAAGAAAAAAAAAAAAAAAACCGAGGCAAAAAACAACGCTTTATTATCATACCGCCGAACAAAAAGTGGAATAACACGCGATCAAAAAGACAGATATAAATAACCATGGTACCGCTGAAAGCGTCATCTTGTCCCGCAAAAAACGAGCCGCCATACAGCAACATCAGCAAAAAAATAAAAAAAACTTATAGTCCTCAGAATAAAGCGATGCAAAAATAATTATTTTTTCTATAAAATAGTTTTTATCGTATAAAAGCGCCAAAACATAAAAAAATGATATAAATGAGATGTCGCTGTAATCGTACTGACCCGAAGAATAAAACTGCTTTATCAATTTTACCAAACGCGGAACGGTATAATCGCCTCCCCCAAAAGAAATTCATGAATAGCTGGTTTTTGCTAATTCTGCCTCACAAAAATCGGAATAAAAAGCGTCAAAAAATGTCACGTGCCCGAAAGTGTTACCAATAAAAACGTCAACTCGTCCCGCAAAAAACAAGATCTCACATGACTCTGTGGACTCAAATATGGAAAAATTATAGCTCTCAAAATGTGGTAACGCAAAAAATATTTTTTGCAATAAAAAGCGTCTTTCAGTGACTGACAGCTGCCAATCATAAAAATCCGCTAAAAAACCCGCTATAAAAGTAAATCAAACCCCCCTTCATTACCCCCTTAGTTAGGGAAAAATAACAAAAATTTAAAAAATGTATTTATTTCCATTTTCACATTAGGGTTAGGGCTAGGGCTAGGGTTAGGGTTAGGGTTAGGGCTAGGGTTAGGGCTAGGGTTAGGGCTAGGGTTAGGGCTAGGGTTGGGGTTAGGGCTAGGGTTAGGGTTAGGACTAGGGCTAGGGTTAGGACTAGGGCTAGGGTTAGGGCTAGGGTTAGGGCTAGGGCTAGGGTTAGGGCTAGGGTTAAGGCTACAGTTAGGGTTAAGGCTACAGTTAGGGTTAAGGCTACAGTTAGGGTTAAGGCTACAGTTAGGGTTAAGGCTACAGTTAGGGTTGGGGCTAAAGTTAGGGTTAGGGTTTGGATTACATTTGCGGTTGGGAATAGGGTTGGGATTAGGGTTAGGGGTGTGTCTGGGTTAGAGGTGTGGTTAGGGTTACCGTTGGAATTAGGGTTAGGGGTGTGTTTGGATTAGGGTTTCAGTTATAATTGGGGGGTTTCCACTGTTTCGGCACATCAGGGGCTCTCCAAACACGACATGGCGTCCGATCTCAATTCCAGCCAATTCTGCGTTGAAAAAGTAAAACAGTGCTCCTTCCCTTCCGAGCTCTCCCGTGTGCCCAAACAGGAGTTTACCCTGTTGTGAATTCTGTGGCCAAGCTCCCTCCTGTGGTCATGAGTGGTACTGCGGCTGGTTCTGTCTATAAGCTTCCTTTGGTGGATGAGAGTGGTACTGCGGCCTCTGAGTTTCCTTCCTCAGGTGATGAGGTTAGGTCGTTAGGTGCTGCTCTATTTAACTCCACCTGGTGCTTTGATCCTGGCCTCCAGTCAATGTTCTAGTATTGGTCTTGCTTCCTCCTGGATCGTTCCTGTGGCCTCTCTATCCTGCATAAGCTAAGATCTGCTTGTGTTATTTATTGTTTGCTATATTTTCTGTCCAGCTTGCTATATTGGTTTTTTTTTGCTTGCTGGAAGCTCTGAGACGCAGAGGGAGCATCTCCGTACCGTTAGTCGGTGCGGAGGGTCTTTTTGCCCCTCTGCGTGATTGTTTGTAGGTTTTTGTGTTGACCGCAAAGCTATCTTTCCTATCCTCGGTCTATTCAGTAAGTCGGGCCTCACTTTGCTAAATCTATTTCATCTCTGTGTTTGTATTTCATCTTTACTCACAGTCATTATATGTGGGGGGCTGCCTTTTCCTTTGGGGAATTTCTCTGAGGCAAGGTAGGCTTTTTTTTCTATTTTCAGGGCTAGTTAGCTTCTCAGGCTGTGCCGAGTTGCATAGGGAGCGTTAGGCGCAATCCACGGCTACCTCTAGTGTGGTGTGTTAGGATTAGGGATTGCGGTCAGCAGAGTTCCCACGTCTCAGAGCTCGTCCTTTGTTTTTGGTAATTGTCAGGTCACTTTGTGTGCTCTGTACCTCTATGTCCATTGTGATTCTGAATTACCTGTTCATAACATTACCCCAACATATGGGGTATCAGCGTACTCAGGACAAATTGGACAACAACTTTTGGGGTGCAATTTCTCCTGTTACCCTTGGGAAAATACAAAACTGGGGGCTAAAAAATAAGTTTTGTGGGAAAAAAAAGATTTTTCAATTTTCACGGCTCTGCGTTATAAACTGTAGTGAAACACTTGGGGTCTCAAAGTTCTCACAACACATCTAGATAAGTTCGTGGGGGGGTCTAGTTTCCAATATGGGGTCACTTGTGGGGGGTTTCCACTGTTTAGGTACATTAGGGGCTCTGCAAACGCAATGTGACGCCTGCAGACCATTCCATCTAAGTCTGTATTTCAAATGGCACTCCTTCCTTTCCGAGCCTTCCCATGCGCCCAAACGGTGGTTCCCCCCCACATATGGGGTATCAGCGCACTCAGGACAAATTGCACAACAAATTTTGGGGTCCAATTTCTCCTGTTACCCTCGGGAAAATACAAAACTGGGGGCTAAAAAATAATGTTTGTGGGAAAAAAATTTTGTTTTATTTTTACGGCTCTGCATTATAAACTTCTGTGAAGCTCTTGGTGGGTCAAAGTGCTCACCACACATCTAGATAAGTTCCTCAGGGGGTCTACTTTCCAAAATGGTGTCACTTGTGGGGGGTTTCAATATTTAGGCACATCAGTGGCTCTCCAAACGCAACATGGCGTCTCATCTCAATTCCTGTGAATTTTGCATTGAAAAGTCAAACGGCGCTCCTTCCCTTCCGAGCTCTCCCATGCGCCCAAACAGTGGTTTACCCCCACATATGGGGTATCAGCGTACTCAGGACAAATTGTACAACAACTTTTTCATTCCAATTTCTTCTCTTACCATTGGGAAAATAAAAAATTGGGGGCGAAAAGATCATTTTTTTTTTTCACAAAAATTTTTTATTTTTACGGTTCTGCATTATAAACTTCTGTGAAGCACTTGGTGGGTCAAAGTGCTCACCACACCTCTAGATAAGTTCCTTAGGGGGTCTACTTTCCAAAATGGTGTCACTTGTGGGGGGTTTCAATGTTTAGGCACATCAGTGGCTCTCCAAACGCAACATGGCGTCCCATCTCAATTCCAGTCAATTTTGCATTAAAAAGTCAAATGGCGCTCCTTCCCTTCCGAGCTCTGCCATGCGCCCAAACTGTGGTTTACCTCCACTTATGGGGTATCGGCGTACTCAGGACAAATTGTACAACAAGGTTTGGTGTCCATTTTCTCCTGTAACTCTTGGCAAAATAAAACAAATTGGAGCTGAAGTAAATTTTTTGTGAAAAAAAGTTAAATGTTCATTTTTATTTAAACATTCCAAAAATTCCTGTGAAACACCTGAAGGGTTAATAAACTTCTTGAATGTGGTTTTGAGAACCTTGAGGGGTGCAGCTTTTAGAATGGTGTCACACTTGGGTATTTTCTATCATATAGACCCCTCAAAATGACTTCAAATGAGATGTGGTCCCTAAAATAAAATGGTGTTGTAAAAATGAGAAATTGCTGGTCAACTTTTAACCCTTATAACTCCCTAACAAAAAAAAATGTTGGTTCCAAAATTGTGCTGATGTAAAGTAGACATGTGGGAAATGTTACTTATTAAGTATTTTGTGTGACATATCTCTGTGATTTAATTGCATAAAAATTCAAAGTTGGAAAATTGCGAAATTTTCAAAATTTTTGTCATGTTTCCGTTTTTTTCACAAATAAACGCAGGTAATATCAAAGAAATTTTACCACTATCATGAAGTACAATATGTCTCGAGAAAACAATGTCAGAATCACCAGGATCCGTTGAAGCGTTCCAGAGTTATAACCTCATAAAGGGACAGTGGTCAGAATTGTAAAAATTGGCCCGGTCCATAACGTGCAAACCACCCTTGGGGGTAAAGGGGTTAAAGACATCCACATGGGAGCTACATTATATTCTATGGGAGGGCTGAATTATACCCTATGATTAGGCTGCATTATATTCTATGGAGGGGGTTACATTATACTCTATGGGGGCTGCATTATACTATATTAGGGGGTCGCATTATATTCTATAGCGAGGGCTACATTATACCCTGTGAGGGGGGCAGAATTATACCCATGAGAGGGCTGCATTATACTCTATGAGAGGGGCTACATTATATTCTATGAAGGGGGCTCTATTATATTTGGGCGGAATTATATACAATGAGGGGGTTACGCCAACCACTGCAATATCACTGTGACGTGTACTGCCTTATATTATACCCTGATATTAGCGTGTTTTACCGCACAATTGGTGGTCTTGCATTTATTTCTATGTAGCTACATAGTGGGCCCCAAGAATGATTTTCTCTGGTGGACTCAAGGTGCTCCAGTTCAACGCTGATCACCGCCATAAAAAGGTTAGCCGCAGAACAGTTTAATCTGTATGACAACCATTATCCCCAAAAACAAAGGTCTTACTGACAAATGTTTTTTTCCTCTAGCATGTGGAGCATAGTTTTTTAGCAGTTGCTTATCCATCTTTCTTTGTTAAAACAAGTCTTTTCTGTCAAACTAAACGTGTGAGAGTGTGGTGAATGGGGGAAGAGAGCTGCCAGTTAACTGTCTAACCATACGTATGGCCGACTAAAAGGTATAAACTCAAAATAGAGATCAGTTTATCACAGTGAAAATAAATCAAATAGAAAAATGTCACACTCAGTTGATAATATCCATAATAGAAGAGAAACAGCATATGTAAAGTTCTAGTAAAATACGCTGTAGCATATTCACCGACAGCCATAATGATATTGCATGTCTCCACCAAGTTGTAAAATCGTAGGTGACTCGGTAGTAATACTTTACTGCTCCTAAGAAACTTGAATTCACAACTTTGTAATATCCCATTGCCAAGGTCAACCACATCAGCTGCCCCTAATAAGATATCAGCGACCCTCAATGTACCCATCACCCACTGGTCTCTTGTAACCCAAAATCAGCAGAGGTGTAAGCTCCTGCTGATGATTTATGTTATTATTCCATCCCTAAAACCGGGCAGTCTGGACTCGTTGATCCTCCTAACAATTTCTTGCTGAACAACAGACACTTGTGGTCTTCTGGTTGCTTTCTCCTTCATTCTTTGCTCCCATAAAGTGACATTTAGGAACCCAAAACGGAAAACATGCAGCTACCATGATTTATATTCATGTGCATTCACCTATACACAATTTTCTGCCTGTAACTAACAAATTCAAAAAGCAGTAAATCACCAGCATTATGTCATACCGGAACAAAAACCGGCTCCTCGCTTGTAGTAGTTACAGATGGTATTTCTAATTTTAACCATGGCGGCTTCTTTCTTTGTAAACTGCTTGTACTGTCTCGACGTCCTTCAGTCATCTTTGTTCTGTTATAATTGATGTACCTATTAGCACAAGAAAAAAATAAGTATTATTAACATGGAAACTATTAACGCATTTCCTGTCACTTTACTACAAAAAAACCATTGTGACCGCTGACAGGAGCAGTCATTTGTCCTGTGTCTTTCATGCAGTACAGGGAATTTTGCTACTTTTAAATCTTACACCAAATTAACATTTATACCGTACTTGTCTCAAATTTCACTGGCACACACATTTTCTACATTTTGCCGAGTTCATCTTATAGCTCATGCAGACATTTATCTACAAATAACCAAAGTGCATCTTAATTTACTGTCTTATGGGAAATGGCATGCTTTCATAAATGATGAAGTTGTAGAGGAGTTTGTATGTTCTTCTCGTGTTTGTCTGGAATGATAGAGAATAGAGATTGTGAGCCTCAATGGGGACAGTGATGATGAGGTCTTGTAGAGCGCTGTGGAAATGGATGGTGCTAGATCATTTTATTTTTTTTAAACATGTTACTCATTTATATAGCGCCATTAATTCCACAGCGCTTTACCGACAACATCGTAACTGTCCCTATTGGAGTTCACTAGCCAAAATTCTCCATCAGTGTGTCTTTGGAGTATGGGAGGAAACCCACGCAAACACGGGGAGAACATACAAACAGACTGCAGATTTTGTTCTTGGTGGGATTTGAACCCAGGACCAAAGCATTACAAGGTAAGATTGTTAGTTACTGCAAAATAAATAAATAGGAGTTATTTTCCTCTACTCTTATCATTTCACCTTTACAGAAAAATAACATTTAATACTGGGGAACTAATGTCCTATTCTTTTTCAGCACAGTAAGAGCAAAGGACAGGACCAGCACAAAGGAGCTTTATGTATGAGCTGTATAATCAACATAATTTAGGTAAAAAAAGTAAAAACTATTTCAAGCGTCAGTCTAGAAGTTAAGCTGGACGCAAGAATGGAAGGAGTGATTGCATTACAAAAAATATATAAAATTATCATTTCAGTTGTTATTATATTCTAAAAACAATGCGCAATGTATATAATATAAAGTAGGTGTGTATTAGATGTATACCACACAAGATGCATCTAATCTGTTCAATACATGTATCTTCTTTGGGATACATATTTATACATTTTGACTGCAAAAGACCCTCACTGAGATTTATCAGACTCTGGAGTTGTGGTACAGTGTTCTACTGTTAAGAGACACCTGCACAAATATAGATTTCATGGAAGAGTAATCAGAAGAAAAACTCTCCCGCATCCTCACCACAAAATTCAGCATCAGAAGTATGCAAAAGAACATCTAAACAAGCCTGATGCATTTTGGAAACACGTCCTGTGGATCGATGAGGTTAAAATAGAACTCTTTGACCACAATGATCAAAAGGTATGTTGGAGAAAGAAAGGTACAGAATTTCATAAAAAGATCATCTCGCCAAACAATATAGAATAGAATCATGCTTTGGAGTTGTGTTGTAGCAAATGGCACAGGGAACATTTCACGGGTAGAGAGAAGAATGGATTCAATGAAACTTCAATAATTTCTTGATGCAAACATAACACCATGTGTAAAAACGCTGAAGTAGAAAAGAGGATGGTTTCTACCAATGAATAAGGATTGTAAACACACGTCAAAATCCACAATAGACTACCTCAAAAGGCGTAAACTGAAGGTTTTACAATAGCCCTCACAGTCCCCTGATGTGAACACCATTGAAAATCTATGGCTAGATCTAAAAAAATAGCAGCACATGCAAGACGACCCAGGAATCTCACAGAACTGGAAGAATACATGAAAATCCCTCAAACAAGCCTCTTGGCTGGCTACATAAAACATTTACAAGCTGTGATACTTTCAATAATATATATATATATATATATATATATATATATATATATATATATATATATATATATATATATATATATATATATATATATATATAAAGATTCAAAAAAGAGGCAACACTCCATTGTTAAAGTGAAAAAAGTGGAAGGTTTTAATCAACCCACATAGCCGGGCGACGTTTCAGCTCCATCTGAGCCTTTTTCAAGCCTGGCTTTTCAGGGCTTGAAAAAGGCTCAGATGGAGCTGAAACGTCGCCCGGCTATGTGGGTTGATTAAAACCTTCCACTTTTTTCACTTTAACAATGGAGTGCTGCCTCTTTTTTGAATCTTTGTGAATCTATTGCAATCGTTGGACTGGTTGCCTGGGGCCCTGCACCTACAGATCAGTACAGGCGTTGTGCTGTTCCTTTTTTCATAATATATATATATATATATTTATATTTATATATATATATATATATATATATATATATATATATATATAATTTTTTGCCTAAAATACAAAGAAAATGTGTCATCTTTAACTTTAGGCCTTTTAGAGATCATTTCATCTTCAACTTGCATAACTGATCACGATAATATTAATTTTCACCAGGGGTGCCCAACGTTTTACATGCCATTGTATATGTATGTTTATCACCTTGAATAATGTACAGCTTAGATGTATTATGTGTGGCATAGTGCACAACACCATGAAAACATTGTTAAATAATGGTTATCCTCCCTGCATATGAAAAAACACCTTTGTGTGTTTCCTAAGGAGGAATTAGAAATACACCTGTAGCAGAAGAGGACATAATGTATTTCAATTTAACATACAACAAGAATAATTGTTTGACTTGAAGTAATTACACTGGGAAACAATTGATCATTTGACAGGAACTACTTTTAAATCAGCCTCATCCTGTAAAGCATTCAGAAGACAACTCCTGCATTGCACCTTTCTGCTTTACAATGGACACATTGTATACAAGCTGGTACTTGACCCAGACAACTTCTGCTTAATCCTCCTTAAAACTGGTTGGTCTTGTTGCCAAGCATGGCTTGTTGAAAGATTTCAGAACTCCCAAAGAATGTTTCAGCGTTGTGTGTATATCTGCACACCTTCAGTGTATAAGACTATTAACATCTTTAAACTGTCACAATTCACCTCCCAGATTTATGCATTTCCTTAGGTTATAAAATGCGTTTGGAAAGATGTTCATTTATTTTCAGATTATTTTATTTAATAAAGGAGTCACAGCTGGATACAACATAAAGACATTGACACATTTTATATAAGAAAATAGAAACCAGGAACCAGAACCACAAACAAACCAAGCCCTTAAGAGAACAGGAGGGGGATGTGGATTTGGGGGATCCCATGGGGTGTAAAATCAGAGAAAGGAAGAGGCGAGAGGAAGAAAACTATGAAAGTGGGGGTGGAGAAGTGGATGACGAGCAGAGCGGGTCAATGAAATCACTTGGAGGACAGTCTGAGAAAAAGAGCCTAAAAAAAGACACAAAGCAAGCTGGAAAGCTAATTTATATGCTCCGAGGTTGAGGTGAATTGCAAGATGGAACTATGAGCTATGTCAAAGCTCTGGAGGGCAATATTACAATTACTTGGGGCATGGAGTTCTTCATTGTTAAGCAAAGTATAGTATCAGTAATGCTCTAAAAGGCTGCACTTTGTGAAATATCCATCCATTACTGGATAATACGAGCGGGAAAATTAAAAAGAGCAGTGTTGATGAGTTTTGGATTTTATTAAGTAGCCCAACTACATAGCATGTACATGAACACATGCACATCAGCTTGCTACAATGCATCTAACATAAAATACACAAAACATATTGAAAGTTGTCTGGATCAAAACATTCTGAAGCTACTATTTACACATGTCTCCATGGTTACAGACCACACTAAATCAGTATGACTGCAAAATCAGACTACATGGAGGTTTTTAGTCTTTAACCATGGAGACACATAAGAACTGTAGACAAAACTGTTGTCTATTTTTAATCCAAACTATTTGACAAGCTATTTATGTTCTTTTGTTCTTCGATGGACTTGGATGGGATTGAAAAGTGTATATACACCTTACAAGAACATATTTTTATCCATGCAGAATAAATTTAGTCACTGATGAATTGTTTTTTTCATGTTGTTGATTTACAAAGAGTAGCACTGAGGTGAATGTCTGGTGCTAGAGAAGATATTGGGAGAAAAGCCGATGTAACAGAGCCTGATGTGAAATACAGTAACATGATCACTGATAAAGATTCCTCAGTCTTGGATATGAACTATAACAGTACGCGAGGAAGCTTAGGACAACATTATGTCAGGGCTTCACAATTCTGGAACTATTTTTACTCTCCACTTCCCACAAATGTATTTGCAATGCCATGACTTTAGTCTGGTGTCATGTTACACATCAAACAATTGTTTGTTTACTAGTCAGAGAACATTTGAAGAAAATTCCGCAGGTGTTGAGTTTTGTCACTGTGGAAAGAGATGAAAGAGTTCACAGTTGTGTAGTATATTTGCACACCTTCCGTATGTGTAAATCAGCATAGGTGGAAATTAAAACACAACTTTTAATGTGAAATTAAAAGATATCAAAAACAAAAAGTGTCACCCTATAAGTGAAATAAAACACAAGGGGTAAAGTTTCAATCATGTAAGACCAAGACAATACAGAAACCCCCTTAGGATAAAAAGATTCCTCTTGCAGTAGCTATAGCTAAATCAATATAGACCAGGGTATGGTATCTAGAAAGTTAGTGCACATGCTAATTACTCATGCAGGTGACAGTAGTAGTTCATACCCTTGGCTGCATAAAATAATAACAGTTAGCACATAAATGCCACAAAAAATGACATGATGCAAAATATGCAACCTGTGAGAATAAATCATAAAGAGGAACAATCTCGACAATTCCAAAGATCCGGTACGGGAGAAATGCATATTCCTGGGTTTAGGGATGATCCACGGAACAATGCGTGGGGACGACAATGCCCTGTCAATCCCTATGAGGCTAGTAGTAGTCTATCCCCAAGACTCCCGCCCTTACAAGGGCAGTCCACATCTACCACTGTATTAAGCATGCCCTGCACTCTCCCTAAAGGTACCTTCCCACTGAGCAACTTACCAACGATCACGACCAGCGATACGACCTGGCCGTGATAGTTGGCGAGTCGTTGTGTGGTCGCTGGGGAGCTGTCACACAGACAGCTCTCTCCAGCGACCAACGATCAGGGGAACGACTTCGGCATCGTTGAAACTGTCTTCAACGATGCTGAAGTCCCCCTGCAGCACCCGGGTAACCAGGGTAAACATCGGGTTACTAAGTGCAGGGCCGCGCTTAGTAACCCAATATTTACCCTGGTTACCATTGTAAAAGTAAAAAAAAAAAAAAAAAACACTACATACTTACATTCTGATGTCTGTCACGTCCCCCGCCGTCAGCTTCCCTGCACTGACTGTGTCAGCGCCGGCAGTAACAGCGGTGACGTCACCACTGTGCTCTGCTTTACGGCCGGCGCTGACACAGTCAGTGCAGGGAAGCTGACGACGGGTGACGCGACAGATATCAGAATGTGAGTATGTACGGTTTTTTTTTTCTTTTACAATGGTAACCAGGGTAAATATCGGGTTACTAAGCGCGGCCCTGCGCTTAGTAACCAGATATTTACCCTGGTTACAAGTGAACACATCACTGGATCGGCATCACACACGCCGATCCAGCGATGACAGCGGGTGATCGGCGACCAAAAACCCCCCAAAAAGATCCTGATCATTCCCCAACGATCTCCCAGCAGGGGCCTGATCGTTGGTCGCTGTCACACATAAAGAGATCGTTAGCGGGATCGTTGCTACGTCACCAAAAGCGTGACGTTGCAACGATATCGTTAACGATATTGTTATGTGTGACTCAGCCTTTATTGATTGTCCCAACGCGTTTCTTCCAAGCTGAATCATCAGGGGACTTGCTTGTATTAGGAGATAAAGTGCCTAAGTGCTAGATAGAGGGACATAGAGTCCTGCTACTCTCTATGCTATACTGCAGAGAGTGGATGGATTGTAGGGCCAACCTTAAGGATGTGCTGTAAAACTCACCACTTCCTATAGGGCAATCCCATGATGAATAAAGCAGCTGTCAGCTAGTAGATGCCGCTCCCAAAGCGAGGAACGCACGCCAAGCATATTTCCGGATACCTAGCGCGCCTATTGTTAGCCGGCCGGTGCTGTACCTTGTCTGTAGGTACTCTAAAGACGGCATTTCCGATGTGTGGAACACAGGCCGAGCATATTTCCGGGTACTTAGCACACCCAATAACCAGCTGACTGGAGTTGTCATATGCTGACCGCTATAATCACAGAGCGGTGACTCAAAGAAAGCAGCGGCGCATGCGCGTGACTAGAAAATGACGAACTTCCGGTATTTGGAATGGAAACCGGAAGTAGTTGTTACTAGGTTACTGTGCGCACGCGTGCGTAAGAGGTGCGTATGCTGAGGTAAATTGGGTCTCGACGCTGGCTACTGGCCAATCTAATGTTGACATACTTCTAGGAAAATTGATTTGATCTCAAAATCCCATAATCATTAATGCTGCTGAATGCGAAAGTAGGACGTCCAATACCATATGCTTTTAGATATGGGAAATATTGTAGATAATCTATAGATGTGCAAATCCTAAAGAAGGATGACAACAAATAAGGATTTAAAAGTAAAAAGATTGAATGTTTGTGTAGCACTGAAAACCAACTAATTATAGTGGACTAGAACAGGAAAAAGGGATCATAGAAACATCCATAATTAATTTGGTCATTAAGACCATGAGGTGAGACCATATCTAAATAAAAAAATCCACTTGGCTTCCCTCTGCAGTAACAGCCGATCCCAGTTACCCCCCTTCCCTGCCCCCCCGCATAGGTTTAGACACCTTCTCTATTGCCAGGAACCTCACATTTTTAACATGGCCATTATGCAGATTGTTGATATGTTGAGAAATAGAGGTGTCTCTCTTATGCTCGACGTCTCCATTGTGCTCCCCAACTTTCCTTTTAAATTCTCTAATGGTTTTACCCACATATTCAATTCCACAGGAGATGGAGGCTTTGTATATGACACCTTTAGTACTGCAGTTAATAAATTGTTTGATGGTGTATGTTTTGACTGTGACATTACTCACGAAGTTGTTCCCTGTGTCTATATGTTGACAGGCTGTACTGTGCCCACATTTATAACTACCTGTAAGATCACGCCTCAACCTTCAGTATGTACACTATTACTATACTTAAAGAAATACATTAACTTTTTTCCCCCTAAACCTCTGTATGTGTGTGTACTGTATGGTCAGTGGGTTAATAATCTCCCTGATCGCCATAGTCTCCAGCGCTGGCACGCTTCTCCTCTCTGATGTCACCGCTCTTCAGACTTCCGGATCACTCTATGCATGAGCAGTAAATCTCTTTTCCAATGTTCTGATGCTCCATAGACTTACGCTGTAAGGCTAGGTTCACATTACCTTAGTGGGTGTCCGCTAACGGAATCCGTTACATGGCACAATTGCCGCAATTAACGCTATGTAACAGATCCGTTAGTGCACCCATTGACCGCAATGTGCTAACGGATCGCTAACGCATTGCTAATGTATGCCATTTTTGGCATGTGTCAGCGATGTTCCGTTATTTTCGGACGGATCTCGAACGCTGCTTGCAGCATTCAGGGTCCGTTCTTCACTAGCGCAGATCGGGCATCTGCGCTAGCGGGAACGCCAAACGCAATCCCTTTTTGGACATTGCATTAGCACATTCCGTTAGCGTATGCGCTAAACGGATTGCACTAATGCAATGTGAACCTAGCCTAAAAGCCACTAATGGGTCCAGCAGAGCGCATGGTGACCCGGTGAGTCTGCAAATCGGTGACGTCACTGAGGAGAGACGGTGACCGGTGAGTATATTAACCCCTCTGTGACCTTAGACGTACTATCCCGTCGAGGTGCCCTGGGCTTATCTGACCCTGGACGGGATAGTACGTCATAGCCGATCGGCCGCGCTCACGGGGGGAGCGCGGCCGATCGCGGCCGGGTGTCAGCTGCTTATCGCAGCTGACATCCGGCACTATGTGCCAGGAGCGGTCACGGACCGCCCCCGGCACATTAACCCCTGGCACACCGCGATCAAAGATGATCGCGATGTGCCGGCGGTGCAGGGAAGCACCGCGCAGGGAAGGGGCTCCCTGCGGGCTTCCCTGAGACCCCCGGAGCAACGCGATGCGATCGCATTGCTGCGAGGATCTCACCTCCCTCCCGGCTCCCTCCAGCCCCGGATCCAAGATGGCCGCGGATCCGGGTCCTGCAGGGAGGGAGGTGGCTTCACAGAGCCTGCTTAGAGCAGGCACTGTGAAGGCTGCAGCGCTGCATGTCAGATCAGTGATCTGACAGAGTGCTGTGCACACTGTCAGATCACTGATCTGTGATGTCCCCCCCTGGGACAAAGTAAAAAAGTTAAAAAAAAAAATTTCCAAATGTGTAAAAAAAATTAAAAAAAATATTCCAAAATAATGAAAAAAAATATATATATTATTCCCATAAATACATTTCTTCATCTAAATAAAAAAAAAAAAACAATAAAAGTACACATATTTAGTATCGCCGCGTCCGTAACGACCCGACCTATAAAACTGTCCCACTAGTTAACCCCTTCAGTAAACACCGTAAGAAAAAAAAAAAAAAAAAAACGAGGCAAAAAACAACGCTTTATTATCATACCGCCGAACAAAAAGTGGAATAACACGCGATCAAAAGGACAGATATAAATAACCATGGTACCGCTCAAAGCGTCATATTGTCCTGCAAAAAACGAGCCACCATACAGCATCATCAGCAAAAAAATAAAAAAGTTATAGTCCTGAGAATAAAGCGATGCAAAAATAATTATTTTTTCTGTAAAATAGTTTTTATCGTATAAAAGCGCCAAACCATAAAAAATTGATATAAATGAGGTATCGCTGTAATCGTACTGACCCGAAGAATAAAACTGATTTATCAATGTTACCAAACGCGGAACGGTATAAACGCCTCCCCCAATAGAAATTCATGAATAGCTGGCTTTTGGTCATTCTTCCTCACAAAAATCGGAATAAAAAGCGATCAAAAAATGTCACGTGCCCGAAAATGTTTTCAATAAAAACGTCAACTCATCCCGCAAAAAAACAAGACCTCACATGACTCTGTGGACCAAAATATGGAAAAATTATAGCTCTCAAAATGTGGTATTGCAAAAAATATTTTTTGCAATAAAAAGGGTCTTTCAGTGTGTGACGGCTGCCAATCATAAAAATCCGCTAAAAAACTCGCTATAAAAGTAAATCAAACCGCCCTTCATCACCCCCTTAGTTAGGGAAAAATAAAAAAAAATGTATTTATTTCCATTTTCCCATTAGGGCTAGGGTTAGGGCTAGGGTTAGGGCTAGGGTTAGGGTTAGGGCTAGGGTTAGGGTTAGGGCTAGGGTTAGGGCTAGGGTTAGGGTTAGGGCTAGGGTTAGGGTTGGGGCTACAGTTAGGGTTGGGGCTAAAGTTAGGGTTAGGGTTTAGATTACATTTACAGTTGGGAATAGGGTTGGGATTAGGGTTAGGGGTGTGTCAGGGTTAGAGGTGTGGTTAGGGTTACCGTTGGAATTAGGGTTAGGGGTGTGTTTAGATTAGGGTTTCAGTTATAATTGGGGGGTTTCCACTGTTTGGCACATCAGGGGCTCTCCAAACACGACATGGCGTCCGATCTCAATTCCAGCCAATTCTGCGTTGAAAAAGTAAAACAGTGCTCCTTCCCTTCCGAGCTCTCCTGTGTGCCCAAACAGGGGTTTACCCTCACATATGGGGTATCAGCGTACTCAGGACAAATTGGACAACAACTTTTGCGGACCAATTTCTCCTGTTCTCCTTGGGAAAATACAAAACTGGGGGCTAAAAAATAATTTTTGTGGGAAGACAAAAAGATTTTTTATTTTCACGGCTCTGCGTTATAAACTGTAGTGAAACACTTGGGGGTTCAAAGTTCTCACAACACATCTAGATAAGTTCATTGAGGGGTCTAGTTTCCAATATGGGGTCACTTGTGGGGGGTTTCTACTGTTTAGGTACATTAGGGGCTCTGCAAACGCAATGTGACGCCTGCAGACCAATCCATCTAAGTTTGCATTCCAAATGATGCTCCTTCCCTTCCGAGCCCTCCCATGCGCCCAAACGGTGGTTCCCCCCCACATATCGGGTATCAGCGTACTCAGGACAAATTGGACAACAACATTTAGGGTCCAATTTCTCCTGCTAACCTTGGAAAAATACAAAACTGGGGGCTAAAATATAATTTTTGTGGAAAAAAAAATATTTTTTATTTGCACGGCTCTGCGTTATAAACTGTAGTGAAATACTTGGGGGTTCAAAGCTCTCACAACACATCAAGATGAGTTCCTTAGGGGGTCTACTTTCCAAAATGGTGTCACTTGTGGGGGGTTTCTACTGTTTAGGTACATTAGGGGCTCTGCAAACGCAATGTGACGCCCGCAGACCATTCCATCTAAGTCTGCATTCCAAATGGCGCTCCTTCCCTTCCGAGCCCTCCCATGCGCCCAAACGGTGGTTCCCCCCCACATATGGGGTATCAGCGTACTCAGGACAAATTGGACAACAACTTTTGGGGTCCAATTTCTCCTGTTACCCTAGGGAAAATACAAAACTGGGGGCTAAAATATAATTTTTGTGGGAAAAAAAATTGTTTTATTTTTATGGCTCTGCATTATAAACTTCTGTGAAGCCCTTGGTGGGTCAAAGTGCTCACCACACATCCAGATAAGTTCCTTAGGGGGTCTACTTTCCAAAATGGTGTCACTTGTGGGGGGTTTCAATGTTTAGGCACATCAGTGGCTCTCCAAACGCAACATGGCGTCCCATCTCAATTCCTGTCAATTTTGCATTGAAAAGTCAAACGGCGCTCCTTCCCTTCCGAGCTCTCCCATGCGCCCAAACAGTGGTTTACTGCCACATATGGGGTATCAGCGTACTCAGGACAAATTGGACAACAACTTTTGAGGTCCAATTTCTTCTCTTACCCTTGGAAAAATAAAAAATTGGGGGCAAAAATATAATTTTTGCGAAAAAATATGATTTTTTATTTTTACGGTTCTGCATTATAAACTTCTGTGAAGCACTTGGTGGGTCAAAGTGCTCACCACACCTCTAGATAAGTTCCTTACGGGGTCTACTTTCCAAAATGGTGTCACTTGTGGGGGGTTTCAATGTTTAGGCACATCAGTGGCTCTCCAAACGCAACATGGCGTCCCATCTCAATTTCTGTCAATTTTGCATTGAAAAGTCAAACGGCGCTCCTTCACTTCCGAGCTCTCCCATGCGCCCAAACAGTGGTTTACTGCCACATATGGGGTATCAGCGTACTCAGGACAAATTGGACAACAACTTTTGAGGTCCAATTTCTTCTCTTACCCTTGGAAAAATAAAAAATTGGGGGCAAAAATATAATTTTTGTGAAAAAATATGATTTTTTATTTTTACGGTTCCGCATTATAAACTTCTGTGAAGCACTTGGTGGGTCAAAGTGCTCACCACACATCCAGATAAGTTCCTTAGGGGGTCTACTTTCCAAAATGGTGTCACTTTTGGGGGGTTTCAATGTTTAGGCACATCAGGGGCTCTCCAAACGCAACATGGTGTCCCATCTCGATTCCTGTCAATTTTGCATTGAAAAGTCAAACGGCGCTCCTTCCCTTCCGAGCTCTCCCATGCGCCCAAACAGTGGTTTACTGCCACATATGGGGTATCAGCGTACTCAGGACAAATTGGACAACAACTTTTGGGGTCCATTTTCTCCTGTTACCCTTGGTAAAATAAAACAAATTGGAGCTGAAGTAAATTTTTTGTGTAAAAAAGTTAAATGTTCATTTTTATTTAAACATTCCAAAAATTCCTATTAAACACCTGAAGGGTTAATAAACTTCTTGAATGTGGTTTTGAGCACCTTGAGGGGTGCAGTTTTTAGAATGGTGTCACACTTGGGCATTTTCTATCATATAGACCCCTCAAAATGACTTCAAATGAGACGTGGTCCCTAAAAAAAAATGGTGTTGTAAAAATGAGAAATTGCTGGTCAACTTTTAACCCTTATAACTCCCTAACAAAAAAAAAAATTGGTTCCAAAATTATGCTGATGTAAAGGAGACATGTGGGAAATGTTACTTATTAAGTATTTTGTGTGACATATCTCTGTGATTTAATTGCATAAAAATTCAAAGTTTGAAAATTGCGAAATTTTCAAAATTTTCGCCAAATTTCCGTTTTTTTCACAAATAAACGCAGGTACTATCAAAGAAATTTTACCACTATCATGAAGTACAATATGTCACGAGAAAACAGTGTCAGAATCACCAGGATCCGTTGAAGCGTTTCGGAGTTATAACCTCATAAAGGGACAGTGGTCAGAATTGTAAAAATTGGCCTGGTCATTGACGTGCAAACCACCCTTGGGGGTAAAGGGGTTAATATACTGGCCCTACAATATATGCACATACACAGGTTTGGGAGGGCTTCTTTAAACTGTACCAACTCCCCAATACATGCATTTCTTTAGGTTGGAAAATGTGTTTAAAAAAAATGTTAATTTTTCTACATTACTTTAATATGCAAAACAAAGTCACAACTGGAAACAGTATAGTGACACATTCTATAAGAAAATAGAAGGCAGACAGCAGAATGACAAACAAAGATCTTTGTTTTATTAATGAATACATACGGATAGGGCAAAAAGTTCTAACTATGAAAGTGAGGTGACACTTTGCACCATTAGGCTATGTTCACATGAGGCGTTTTGGCAGCATTTTCTGTTGCAGTATTTTCTACAGAAGAGAAGATGCGTTTTACAGTACTAGCAAAAGCTATGAAATCTCATGAAATCTGCACACACAGCTTTATCTTTCTGACTGAATTTGAGAACTGCAACATTTTTGAAAATCTGCATCATGTTCAGGGTTTTTGCAGCATTTGTTCACCCAAAGAAATCAATGGGAAAGTACAAAGGTGCTGTAAAAATGCAACATGACATTTGTGTTGTGTTTTTGTATAAAGCTAACTTTATTAATACATACTGCAGACAAATCACACCTGTAATCCTCCTGAAAAACAGCAAAAATGCAACTATTTGCTACATTTGATATGCATTGTTTTTTACTACCAAGAGTGTAGGTTTCGGATGCAGAAAAAAAATGCAGCAAAAAAGTCATGTGTGAACATAGCCTTAGGGTATGTGTGTTGAGGAGAGCCATAAGATCAAATACTTAATTAACCTCAAGACGTAAGAGATTGAGAGAAGCGACCCATAAGGTGTACTGTTTAACCTTACATAAGCTTTCTCAGATCAGTGAGACCCTAAAGATGGCTGCCATAGCCCGTTTCATCACACCATGTGCTGATATCCAAGATGATCAGTGAGACCCTAAAGATGGCTGCCATTTCCCGCTTCAGCACACCATGTGCTGATATCCAAGATAACGCCCACGCTGATGACCTCATGGATCCACCCATAGTGACGCCCACCTTGATGACCTCATAGACCAACCCACCCTGATGACCTCATGGATCCGACCACGGACTTGCTCATTGCCCAACCCACTAACCAATGGAATACATCAGATCACTCCCACCTCAGAGCTAACCGAGCCCCCTTACAGGGGTTATATAAACCTGTGTTCTGACTAAATAAAGCCCATGGAGCTGAGCCATAGATTGATCAAGGAGAGTTTATATCTGACAGTGTGTGTCTGATGTTATTTCTTTAGTGCGCACCTGATCAATATCCATTAGGTCAGGAGTAGGCAACTGGAGTGAGCATTTCTTAATCGTTCAACCTAACATGTGAACATGGAGTATTTATTTGCAGCAGATATTTCTGCACCAAAAAAACAGAGTATTGGCAGGAAAAACTTTGCATAAAATACATTTGTTTTTTTATGTGTTCTCAAGTGCATTTTTTTCCATTCATTTGAAAACTGAAAGAATTGACAAGTTGCACATTAGAAATTAGGATCAATTCTTCAAGGAAAAATTAGTATGTGCATGAGATTTCAGAAATCTTCTTCATTTGGTGGTACTGTAAAGCGCAGCGTTTTGATCCTTGAAAAACTTGTAGAAAGAATGCTGCCAAAAAGCAGCGTGTGAACAATCCTTAATTTTATAAAGTACATTTCATCTACTATATACAGTGGGGCAAAAAAGTATTTAGTCAGTCAGCAATAGTGCAAGTTCCACCACTTAAAAAGATGAGAGGCGTCTGTAATTTACATCATAGGTAGACCTCAACTATGGGAGACAAACTGAGAAAAAAAAATCCAGAAAATCACATTGTCTGTTTTTTTATCATTTTTTTTGCATTTTATGGTGGAAAATAAGTATTTGGTCAGAAACAAACAATCAAGATTTCTGGCTCTCACAGACCTGTAACTTCTTCTTTAAGAGTCTCCTCTTTCCTCCACTCATTACCTATAGTAATGGCACATGTTTAAACTTGTTATCAGTATAAAAAGACACCCTCAAACAGTCTGGCTCCAAACTCCACTATGGTGAAGACCAAAGAGCTGTCAAAGGACACCAGAAACAAAATTGTAGCCCTGCACCAGGCTGGGAAGACTGAATCTGCAATAGCCAACCAGCTTGGAGTGAAGAAATCAACAGTGGGAGCAATAATTAGAAAATGGAAGACATACAAGACCACTGATAATCTCCCTCGATCTGGGGCTCCACGCAAAATCCCACCCCGTGGGGTCAGAATGATCACAAGAACGGTGAGCAAAAATCCCAGAACCACGCGGGGGGACCTAGTGAATGAACTGCAGAGAGCTGGGACCAATGTAACAAGGCCTACCATAAGTAACACACTACGCCACCATGGACTCAGATCCTGCAGTGCCAGACGTGTCCCACTGCTTAAGCCAGTACATGTCCGGGCCCGTCTGAAGTTTGCTAGAGAGCATTTGGATGATCCAGAGGAGTTTTGGGAGAATGTCCTATGGTCTGATGAAACCAAACTGGAACTGTTTGGTAGAAACACAACTTGTTGTGTTTGGAGGAAAAAGAATACTGAGTTGCATCCATCAAACACCATACCTACTGTAAAGCATGGTGGTGGAAACATCATGCTTTGGGGCTGTTTCTCTGCAAAGGGGCCAGGACGACTGATCCGGGTACATGAAAGAATGAATGGGGCCATGTATCGTGAGATTTTGAGTGCAAACCTCCTTCCATCAGCAAGGGCATTGAAGATGAAACGTGGCTGGGTCTTTCAACATGACAATGATCCAAAGCACACCGCCAGGGCAACGAAGAAGTGGCTTCGTAAGAAGCATTTCAAGGTCCTGGAGTGGCCTAGCCAGTGTCCAGATCTCAACCCTATAGAAAACCTTTGGAGGGAGTTGAAAGTCCGTGTTGCCAAGCGAAAAGCCAAAAACATCACTGCTCTAGAGGAGATCTGCATGGAGGAATGGGCCAACATACCAACAACAGTGTGTGGCAACCTTGTGAAGACTTACAGAAAACGTTTGACCTCTGTCATTGCCAACAAAGGATACATTACAAAGTATTGAGATGAAATTTTGTTTCTGACCAAATACTTATTTTCCACCATAATATGCAAATAAAATGTGAAAAAAACAGACCATGTGATTTTCTGGATTTTTTTTTCTCAGTTTGTCTCCCATAGTTGAGGTCTACCTATGATGTAAATAACAGACGCCTCTCATCTTTTTAAGTGGTGGAACTTGCACTATTGCTGACTGACTAAATACTTTTTTGCTCCACTGTAATTGTCTAAGGGTCACTTCTGTCTGTCTGTCTTTCTGTCGGTCACAGATATTCATTGGTCGCGGCCTCTGTCTGTCATGGAAATCCAAGTCGCTGATTGGTCGCGGCAAAACAGCCACGACCAATCAGCGACCGGCACAGTCCGGTGGAAAAATGGCCGCTCCTTACTACCCGCAGTCAGTGCCCGCTCCATACTCCCCTCCAGTCAGCGCTCACATAGGGTTAATGGCTGCGTAACACCGCGTTATGCCGCGATGTAACGCACTCCATTAACGCTGCTATTAACCCTGTGTGACCAACTTTTTACTATTGATGATGCGTATGCAGCATCAATAGTAAAAAAGATCTAATGGTACAAATAATAATAATAATAATAAAAAAAAGGTTATTCTCACCCTCCGCCGTCGCGTCCTCTCCTCGGCAGTGCAAGCGGCAGGTTCCGGTGGCAAGGATGCTATGCGAGAAGGACCTTCCATGACGTCACGGTCATGTGACGTCATCACAGGTCCTGCGCTCATACCAACCTTGGGACCGGAAGCTGCCGCGTGCACCGCGCACAAGCGCCAGAACTACAACGGGCTCTTCGGAGGGTGAGTATACGTTTATTTTTCATTTTAAGTCTTTTTTAACCTGTCACATACATGGCTGCACAATATACTACGTGGCTGGGCAATATACTACGTGACTGGCCAATATACTACGTGACTGGGCAATATACTACGTGGCTGGGCAATATACTACGTGGCTGGGCAATATACTACGTGGCTGGGCAATATACTACGTGGCTGGGAAATATACTACGTGACTGGGCAGTATACTACATGACTGGTGTTATGATCCGGTGACTTTGGAGCTGCATGAGAACTTTCACTGGAGAAGGTGGCCACTATACTGACCGCAATCCTGAACTTAACACCGCAACTAGAAGTAGCCGTGGAGTGTACCTAACACACCTAGACACCTCGTCACAGCCGGAGGACTAAATACCCCTAAAGATGGAAATTGGAATACTATCTTGCCTCAGAGAAAATCTCCAAAGGATAGACAGCCCCCCACAAATATTGGCGATGAGTCGGAGAGGAAAAAACATACACAGGCAGAAAAACAGGATTTAGCACAGGAGGCCACTTTAGCTAGATAGGACAGGATAGGACAGAGTTCTGTGCGGTCAGTATTAAAACTCTTCAAAAACATCCACAGCAGAATATACAAAAACTTCCTACATCTAACTAAAAGATGTAGGAGCGTAAATCTGCAACTCCAGTGAATCCTACAATCAGAGCAGGAATAAAACTGAAACAAGCACACAGCAGTGTGCCACAGATACAAAAACCAAACACTTATCTTTGCTGAATTTGGCAGCAAGCAGGAGAAGCCAGAAAGTGATCCAACACTTCACAAGGAATATTGACAACTGGCAAGGACTAAAGGATCCTGCACACCTAAATATCCCAGTCAGAATTGTAATCATCCGATACACCTGGCCAGGTCTGTGACTCAGAGACAACTGCATTCCCACCTACAACAACTGAAGGGAACCCAAGAGCAGAATTCACAACAGACTGGGCAGTATACTACGTGTCTGTGCTGTATACTACGTGGCTCTGTGCTGTATACTACATCAATGTGCAATAAATACGTGGCTGGGCAATATACTACGTGACTGGGCAATATACTACGTGACTGGGCAATATAATACGTGACTGGGCAATATACTACGTGGCTGGGCAATATACTACGTGGCTGGGCAATATACTACGTGACTGGCCAATATACTACGTGACTGGCCAATATACTACGTGACTGGCCAATATACTACGTGACTAGCCAATATGCTACGTGACTGGCCAATATACTACGTGACTGGCAAATATACTACGTGACTGGCCAATATACTACGTGACTGGCCAATATACTACGTGACTGGCCAATATACTACGTGACTGGCCAATATACTACGTGTCTGTGCTGTATACTACGTGGCTCTGTGCTGTATACTACGTCGCTGTGCAATATACTACATGGTTGGGCAATATACTACGTGACTGGGCAATATACTACGTGACTGGGCAATATACTACGTGACTGGGCAATATACTACGTGGCTGGGCAATATACTACGTCACTGGGCAATATACTACGTCACTAGGCAATATACTACGTAGCTGGGCAATATACTACGTGACTGGGCAATATACTACGTGACTGGGCAATATACTACGTGGCTGGGCAATATACTACGTGGCTGGGCAATATACTACGTGGCTGGGCAATATACTACGTGGCTGGGCAATATACTACGTGGCTGGGCAATATACTACGTGGCTGGGCAATATACTACGTGGCTGGGCAATATACTACGTGGCTGGGCAATATACTATGTGGGCGGTGCAATATACTACGTGGACATGAATATTCTAGAATACCCGATGCGTTAGAATCGGGCCACCATCTAGTTTGTATTATAATGGGGACAATGAATAAGAAATGACTGTATTTTATGGTGATTTCATTATAAAGCCCAATCATCATTTTAAATAAAATTGTCCAAAATCACCTATTGTTAAGGTTTGGGGAGACCCAGCACTTTAACCTGACCAGTGCAAATTTAGCATATGATTTTGATCCATGTCATAAAGGTTCCCTAAATATTCTAGTTATTTCTGTAATTTTCTTTTGTTATACCTTCTGTGACTGCTGGGGAATTGATGGGTTCATTCACCTATGACAACCTATGGGGCCGTTCCCACATCAGATTGTTTTCCTCGCACCAAGCGGTCTGTGCAAAATCGCAGAGACGTGTCCGATATTGATCTGAGTGTTGAAACAAAATCAGCAATTCAAGTCTATGGGACCAATAAAAAAAAATCTGACAACATTCGGCTGCCATCTCTGATAAATAGGAGAAACTTTTCTTTTTGTGTAAATGAGCCCGCAGCCTCTGTGCAAGTCCTGCTGCTACTGGGGGTTAACTTGGGGAGGAGCGTGCAGTGCCTAGTATGAAAGTGGAGGGGCTCTGTTGTAAATACTTTGAAAGTGTTGAAATGACAATTTCTACTGAGGAAATGTTGAAGGCCATTTGTGAAGTGAGGGTGCTGCTTAACTACTGGACTTATACGGAACTTATTTAAATGCGACCTTACCATGATCAAAAGTTCATTTTAACCCCTTCATGACCCATGGCGTACAGGTACGTCGTAGGTCGTGTCAAGACATTTGATGGGGACTCTGGCATGTTTTCAGGCCCATAACAGCTGATCTGGTCAGCTGTCATGGACCCTTAACAGCCACGGGTGGAATCGTGATCCACCTGCGGCTATTAACATGTTAAATGCCGCTATTAATCTCTGACAGTGGCATTTAACTTGCACAAACTGGATGTGCGTCACTAGCGCTGGACAACGGCGCCCCTGTCAAATGATTACAGTGCAACGATGGGTTGGAGTGACAAACTGAGTTCTGCAGGAGACCCCTGTGGTTGTCATAGCCAATCTCCAATGAGCGCCGTCCCGTGACCAGCATTCATAGCAGATGATCAATTTTGCTACATATAGCAGGGTTGAAGCTCTGCCTTGTGTAGCACAAGAGATCATAAGATCGCAGCTTCAAGCCTATTCAAGGAAGTGAAAAGTAAAAAAAATATTTTTTAAATACTGAAAAAATGAAAAAAATATAACAATGCAAATCACCCCGCTTTTGCCACCATTCAAAATAAAACAATTACAAATACACATATTTGGTATCTACATGTTCAGAATCACCTGATCTATCAATATATAAACAGAATTAATCCGATTGGTAAATGGTGTAATGAGAAAAAAAATCAAAACACCAGAATTACTTTTTTGGATCGCCGCAACATTGCAACAAAATGCAATAAACAAAACATCATATCTACCCCAAAATGGTATCAATAAAAACAGCTTTGTGTGCAAAAAGTAAGCCCTCACATAGCCCCAGATCCCCAAAAAAATGGAGACGTTACGGGTCTCTGAAAATATTTTTACAATTTTGGATTTTTTTTTCACCACTTAAATAAAACAGAACTTAGACATGTTTGGTATCTGCAGACTCGTAACGGCCTGGAGAATTATAATGGCAGGTCATTTTCAGCATTTAGTGAACATGGTTAAAAAAAAAAAAAAAAAACAATTGTGGGATTGCACTTTTTTTTGCAATTTCACTGCACTTGGAATTTTGTCCCCATTTTCCGATACACTATATGGTAAATGCAATGGTGTCATTCAAAAGTACAACTCGTCCTGCAAAAAAAACAAAGCCCTCACATGGCCATATTAATGGAGAAAAAAAAGTTATGGCTATGGGAAGAAGGGGAGCTAAAAACAAAAATGCAAAAACGGAAGGGGTTTATCAATAGATCTTGAAATAATAATAAGTTCCACAATTGGATGTGTTTAAATAAAGTGTTAGGGTACAGTTACACTATACGATTTACCAACGATCACGACCAGCGATACAACCTGGCCGTGATCGTTGGTAAGTCGCTGTGTGGTCGCTGGAGAGCTGTCACACAGACAGCTCTCCAGCGACCAACGATGCCGAAGTCCCCGGGTAACCAGGGTAAACATCGGGTTACTAAGCGCAGGGCCGCGCTTAGTAACCCGTTGTTTACCCTGGTTACCAGCGTAAAAAAAACAAACACTACATACTTACATTCCGGTGTCGGTCCCTTGCCATCTGCTTCCCGCACTGACTGAGCGCCGGCCGTAAAGTGAAAGCACAGCACAGCGGTGACGTCACCGCTGTGCTCTGCTTTCACTTTACGGCCGGCAGTCAGTGCGGGAAAGCAGACGGCAAGGGACCTGACGGACACCGGAATGTAAGTATGTAGTGTTTGGGTTTTTTTACATTTACGATGGTAACCAGGATAAACATCGGGTTACTAAGCGCGGCCCTGCGCTTAGTAACCCGATGTTTACCCTGGTTACAAGCGAACGCATCGCTGGATCGGTGTCACACACACCGATCCAGCGATGACAGCGGGAGATCCAGCGACGAAAGAAAGTTCTAAACGATCTGCTACGACGTACGATTCTCAGCAGGATCCCTGATCGCTGCTGCATGTCAGACACAGCGATATCGTATGGATATCGCTGGAACGTCACGGATCGTGCCGTCGTAGCGACAAAAGTGCTACTGTGTGACGGTACCCTTACTGTGCTGAGATAATCTTATAACTGTGCCCCTGTTGTGTACTGTGTAATAGCTGTGCAGGGACATGGTCTGATCATCCCAGGGACATGGTCTGATCATCCCATTTAGTAAGTACATAGGGTAGGTTTGAGGTGGCTACTTTGATAATGGAGAGCTACCTGTGACTACTAGGAAGAGGAGTGGTGTTTTGCGACTACCGGGATGGTAGAGAGCTATGGAAACAACTGGGGAAGTAGAGAGGGCATTCTGCAACTACTATGGAAATGGGGATTACAATAAGCAGTATGTACAAAAATATAAATATATCAAATAATAACACTATGTATGAACAAACGTATAACATGGATGGACTATATAATCTGACTGTTATCTTAACCTTCGTCAGGCTCATTAATTTTACAACGTTAACAGGCTGCAGAGGTACAATTGTACCTTCATATATATTTTATTGAAATTTGGCCAATATATTCTGGACCAAAACTGCAGAGATGTCACGAAATTTCAGCCCTCTACGGCTTTTCGGAAAAAAAAAGTTATTGCAATTTTAAAACGGAATAGTTACAATTGTACCTACTCAGCCGGACGAAGGTTAATGTTGCCTCCCTATCCAGTGCTACACAAGCATATACCGGTATAATATACCGGCAATCATTATCTTTATGCTATTGACTACATAAGGAAATAATGTTTCTTTGACTATCGTCAAAGAAAAATAGGCATTGAGCAATGTAAATTCACAATAGTTCTCAATATATAGATGATTGTCATGAGATAAATTGTTCATTTCATGGGAAATAGATTTCCTTGAACGCTTCCTTCACAATGAGCGTTTTGCAAAATCAATATATTATACCTTAGAGTCAGTAAAGTCAGGAAGACTCACTTATAATAGTCACTTATAGAGATGGATTTTCTAATTTAATAGATTCCATAGTTTCGGGAACTGTTCCCCAAATAGAGGGGTGTGAACTGTGCTGCATTGTACCCTAGTGGAAAAGGTTATTTTCAAAGGATGGTAAAAGTTTATCTTTACTCTCAACTTAAAACCCCAAGTAATACCACCTCCCTCAAATGAAACACACAAGATGTGTCACTGTAGGCACCAAAAGGATTAATCCTAGTCTACAAGATTACAACCACTACATGATGTAACCAGAGAGGACATGGACCCAAATCACATCACATTTGCAAGACCACACAGGCCCAGCCATGTGAAAAGAAAACACGTTGTGGAAGCTTGTGGTTCTAGGAAAAAGTTGACATAGTAGTTGCATTCTATGACGCTTATGTCATGTGTTTTATTTATGTACTCGGCTTGTCTTTCCCAGAGAAACTGTGTATTCAAGGACTATCATTAGGTAGGGTTTATATCCTGTCCTAGACGGTGACCTCTAGTGTGGAGAAGTATGACAGAGATGTGTGCTTCTCTCCAGGACATTCCTAGAAATGGCATCTGTGGCGACTTATCACACACGGCAATAATCCAGGGTCACCCACAAACCATGCCATCTTTATGTAGGGTGTGATCGGTTTATAACAAAACTACATCCACTGGATATGAATCAATGTGCGTTAATATGCACTGGCAGCTACCGAAATCAGGACCAGATGATCAGTGAGGGTATCGGGTGTTGCACCTTCACTGTTCAGACATTGATGACTTATCCTATCGATAGGACATCAATGCTAAAGTCCCAAACATCCCTTTTAATCAGATGGATTGGCCATGAAGACTCAGGGAGGCCTTGGATCTACAGTTGCACCAAGCACTAACAGATGGCTCACTGCTATAATAATGGAGTCTGCCATTCTAGTATTCATTCTGTTAAGACATGCTATGTTGATAGCATAGTGAGTTGCGGGTGTCCAGGCTGATCCTAGCGGCTTCTTCGTGCCATACTTTTTTTTTTTTTTCCAAAGGCTTAATTTTCCATTCATTAAACACAATGAAAATATTAACAGTGGCAAGCATTGGAGTCAGTATCATCATTGTCCACTGAAGCCAATTCAAAGTCTGACATTAGATAAATATAATGTAGTTGCATAGAATGAAATAACAACAATTAACATATCCATCCACTCAATACAGACAAGCTCATACACAACACACACTCATACTGTTACCCATGCCCATCACCCCCTCCCAAAATGTCATTAAATATTACCTTATGCAGACATATGATAGAACTAAATATACAGAAAGACAGAAGGCTCTGTCATTGCTAAGCACCGTCCCCATACTTTAGCAAACTTATAAGCACATCTCCTATTTGTATAGAGGACTTTATATAGTGGAATATATTTATTGCCTAGTTGTAGCCAGTGCAGCACATAGGGGATTTCTATGGATTTCCATGCCATTATTACTATTTTTCTAGTACAGAACTACAAAAATCTAAAAGATTCTATCCTAGGATCCTCCAATAAGCTCATCTATAATACCCAGCAGGCACAAGGGGACAACAACCTAGGGAACGTAGTGTTCATGGAGAAACAGAAGGGAAGAATTTTCAGACAGGATAAAACTGAGTGCAGAAAGGAGCCCACCTCCTCTTGACGTTAAGACCACAAATCATGCCTGTCATTTAACACTGTGTATCAGTCATATATTTTTCCTACATTTAGAACAAGTTTTTATATGGGTCACTATTTCCATAAAACCACGGTTCTTTGCTAAAAGCTTTCTTTGGCTGAACCTTAACAATACACAGCAAACCTGGTTCTGGTCATCGCTATAATGCGCACAATTAGTGGTAGAAGAAAGCAAAAAGCAAACAACTGCATTATTATTGCATAACTCCTAGTTAAAAGTCCTGGGTAATGACGGAGATCAGAGAAGACCCAGAGAACTTGTGCTGAGTGACTGATATTGAGTATGTGGCAATAAAAACGCAAACAGTTAATCTAGACGGCACATAAAAACATCTGGTTCTGATCCTTCCAGCAAAAACAATAACATGCAGTTATCAAAAGTGCACGGCAAAAGAAAAAACTTGGCCTGATGTGCCCTAGCTTCTGGAGGTACAAACAGGTCAAGATATGGCCCAACGAGCACAAAGCCATGGCCCCAGCTCGGGTGATACTAGTCAGACGTTTTAACTAAAATATTATTGGATGTGGTTCCAGGAGCCCTTGTGAATAGTGCACGAAAGTGGGGGAAGTTCAAAGAGCATTAAGCCTGTTAGCTGAGTAATCTCTTGCTATTATGATGAATACTATTCTCAGTATGAGTAATGTGCTCCACCCAAAATGTTATTAAGCCATTAGCATGCTCTGTCACTGGTACATATTTGGACTATTCATTCCATAAGGATTCAGTTTTGGGTGGAAAATCTTGGCAATCTAATTCCACAGGCTCCAGCTGGTACTATGCTGAATGTATGGGTCCACGGGAGAGAAGACAGTGCAGCAATGAGGACAGGTCCACTTCTGCATTATATGCGGTATTAAGTGCCTCTGTTGAAGATTACATAAAAAATTGGGAAATATTTGGAAAAGGAAAGTAAAAAAATATTATAACCTATGAGGTCCATTGGCCTGTCACCTGACTCATGCTGCCCAAACCACAAGCACCATGGATCAGAGACCGGCAGAACGATCGAAGCCAAGATTTGTTTTTGTTCTGAAATGCTCTGGAGTTTCGGAAAAAAATATTCTTGCGCGACACAGCCTGGTACCTGTGGCCGGGCTTCAAAGGAGACCATGAATTTTACTATATGCAGCAATACTGTGGTATTGCTGTATATAACACAAGCGTTCAGATGGTTCATGTTCCCCAAGGAAATTACAGTTAAAAGTAAAAAAAAAAAAAAGTTTTAAAAATATATAAAAACAAATAAAATAAAAGTTCAAATCGCCTCTTTTTCTCCCATTAAAAATAAAATGCACACATTTGTGGTATCGCCAAATTCAGAAATGCCTGTTCTATCAAAATCTAAAAGTAATTAACCCAATTTGTAAACACCGTGAACAGAAAAAAAAAAATCAAAATGCAAAAGTTAAGTTGCTTTGATAGCCACAATACCACAAAAAATGCAGTAACAAGCGATCAAAATATAACATCAATTCCAAAATGGTATCAATAAAAACCACATCGCGCCCCACAAAAAATAATCCCTCATACTGCTCCATCGAGCCAAAATAATAAAAAAAAACTGGTCAAGTTTAACATTGTTTTAATTGTGCGGATGATGGGAATACTATTGCTAGGTCATTTGTAAGTTATAAACCCAATTTCTCAAAAAAACAATATCAAAATTGCGTGGTTTTTTTTTCACAATTTCACCGCGCCTGGATTTTTTCCCGTTTTCAAGTACACTAGGCTATAAAATAAATGGTGTCAATCAAAGGTACAATTCTGCCCACAAAAACAAGCCCTCATACATCTATTTGGATGGAAAACCACATTATGTAACAAGTTTTTGTATTTTTCTTTCTATTTCTGGTCTGATGACGATTCGTTTGAGTATCCCCAGTGCATGCTGGGATACTCAAACAAAGCATCATAGGGGTAGAGGCTGGGGTCATTGTCACAACCACTGCCCCTTCCTTGAAATAAAGCGCCATCAGTGACGCTCGTTCCAGGGGTTGGTCCTTGAGTGTCTCCCTTGTGCATTGTCTTCCCGTGTGAGGAGTGCGACGCCCAGTCTGCTAAGATGAATATTAGGAAGCTGGAAGCTGAATTCGACTATAACTGGGACTGATATTTTAGCCCCAGTTATAGGGAAAATTCAGCCTCCTGGTTGCATTGCAGAGCAGACTGGGTCTCCTTGTACTATCATTCTTTGTTCCCCAGTGAGGGTCTGAAGACCCTTTGTTCCTCCAGTGAGGGTCTGAAGAAGGACCTGCTATCAGCACTTCCTATTCTGTGTACACAAGGCTTCTTCCACACTCTGTATATAGTGATAAAGGCAGAGTCAGGGGGAGTCTAGCTGTGTTTGACAGATGCTCCCTACTCTCACAGTTGCACATGTTGTGCAGCTGCGCTACTAAACAGTGACGTTTTAGAAAGTCACTGCAGAGTAAAACATGGATCACCTGGACATTGATAGTCTATGAGTGGTACAGAAGTAGATATGGATGAGTAATTAATATTTTAGACTTGGGCAACTTCTTTAATAAATGGATGAGAAATATTCAGGTAAGAAAAACTTCTCTTCATACACCCCTTCCAGAACTAGGACAAATTTATAGTCTCTTGACAAATCACTGGAAGTTGGCAGGACCACAAACCATGTCAATAGATGAGCTTTTTGTAGAAGATCTATCTGAGCACCGCAAACAAAACTGACTTTTTCTACTTCTATGGTAAAATGTGATCTACTTCATACTCCTATGAAGCAAACAGCTTTAACATCCAAAGAAAGTGCAGATTTTATATTTTCTTTAACATCAATACACACCAAAATATCAAAATGATAAGTAGGCTTATAAATTTATGTAATTGGAGGCCAGGTGACTGAACTTGCCAGCGCAGATCCCTTCTAGAATGGTCATTGATAGGATGCAGCGTGAACTCATCTCACTTACTAACCAGAAGAGTGACGTAGTCCTGCTACCAGATGGCTAACCAGAAGAGTGACGTAGTCCTGCTACCAGATGGCTAACCAGAAGAGTGACGTAGTTGTGGCGCCCCAGGGTCCTGGTTGTCACAGTGGTATTGCTTTCCTCCCAGGGAGAGTGATGCTACGTTTGGAGGCAAGAAAGGATAACTGCATCCAGGTATCACAACACATTCACACTCCAAGCCACCAGGGGTAGCTTCTGCTCCTATTTATTAGGTCTCTCTCTCTCTCTCTCTCTCTCTCTCTATATATATATATATACACAGTGCCTACAAGTAGTATTCAACCCCCTGCAGATTTAGCAGGTTTAATAAGATGCAAATAAGTTAGAGCCTCCAAACTTCAAACAAGAGCAGGATTTATTAACAGATGCATAAATCTTACAAACCAAAAAGTTTTGTTGCTCAGTTACATTTTTATAAATTTTAAACATAAAAGTGTGGGTCAATTATTATTCAACCCCTAGGTTTAATATTATGTGGAATAACCTTTGTTTGCAATTACAGCTAATAATCGTCTTTTATAAGACCAGATCAGGCCGGCACAGGTCTCTGGAGTTATCTTGGCCCACTCCTCCATGCAGATCTTCTCCAAGTTATCTAGGTTCTTTGGGTGTCTCATGTGGACTTTAATCTTGAGCTCCTTCCACAAGTTTTCAATTGGGTTAAGGTCAGGAGACTGACTAGGCCACTGCAACACCTTGATTTTTTGACTCTTGAACCAGGCCTTGGTTTTCTTTGATGTGTGCTTTGGGTCGTTGTCTTGTTGGAAGATGAAATGACGACCCATCTTAAGATCCTTGATGGAGGAGCAGAGGTTCTTGGCCAAAATCTCCAGGTAGGCCGTGCTATCCATCTTCCCATGGATGCGGACCAGATGGCCAGTCCCCTTGGCTGAGAAACAGCCCCACAGCAGGATGCTGCCACCACCATGCTTGACTGTAGGGATGGTATTCTTGGGGTCATATGCAGTGCCATCCAGTCTCCAAACGTCACGTGTGTGGTTGGCACCAAAGATCTCGATCTTGGTCTCATCAGACCAGAGAACCTTGAACCAGTCAGTCTCAGAGTCCTCCAAGTGATCATGAGCAAACTGTAGACGAGCCTTGACATGACGCTTTGAAAGTAAAGGTACTTTACGGGCTCGTCTGGAATGGAGACCATTGCGGTGGAGTACGTTACTTATGGTATTGACTGAAACCAATGTCCCCACAGCCATCAGATCTTCCCGGAGCTCCTTCCTTGTTGTCCTTGGGTTAGCCTTGACTCTTCGGACAAGCCTGGCCTTGACACGGGAGGAAACTTTCAAAGGCTGTCCAGGCCGTGGAAGGCTAACAGTAGTTCCATAAGCCTTCCACTTCCGGATGATGCTCCCAACAGTGGAGACAGGTAGGCCCAACTCCTTGGAAAGGGTTTTGTACCCCTTGCCAGCCTTGTGACCCTCCACGATCTTGTCTCTGATGGCCTTGGAATGCTCCTTTGTCTTTCCCATGTTGACCATGTTTGAGTGCTGTTCACAAGTTTGGGGAGGGTCTTAAATAGTCAGAAAAGGCTGGAAAAAGAGATAATTAATCCAAACATGTGAAGCTCATTGTTCCTTGTGCCTGAACTACTTCTTAATACTTTAGGGGAACCAAACAGAATTCTGGTGGGTTGAGGGGTTGAATAATAAATGACCCTCTGAAAAAACTTTTCCCAATTTAAAAAAAAAATAAACAAAGAAATAACATTCTTTTTTGCTGCAGTGCATTTCACACTTCCAGGCTGATCTACAGTCCAAATGTCACAATGCCAAGTTAATTCCAAATGTGTAAACCTGCTAAATCTGCAGGGGGTTGAATACTACTTGTAGGCACTGTATATATATATATATATATATATATATATATATATATATGTGTGTGTGTATATATATATATATATATATATATATATATATATATATATATATATATATATATATATATATATATATATATATATATATATATATATATATATATATATATATCTGGTGTATAAACCTATAAGATCACACTGAGATGTGGAGCGATGACAAGTGTCAACAAGTCTAAATGTCCATAATTTATAGTAAAATCAATTATTGACCAGAAAATCCACACCAAAGCGATAGAGGTATCAAAATCAGTCAGAATAAATTTATTAAGGCATCAAATATACATAAACGTGATAAATATACACATACATAGACAAAAATGGTGAGTGAGAAAAAACAGCTAGAAAGTACCAGTATACAAAGATGGAAAAAATGATACTAGCACAGAACACAAGGAAATCCAGGCATCCTAACTACAGCATAAAATCGGCTGTGCTGTGACCTCGAGGTATGCCCTCTGCTGGTCGAGAGGGCGCCTTTGTTTAGGTGTTTATATATAACTGGTAATCTGTAGGGAAAGTTAGTCAGTTCCTGACACAGTAAGTTCTGAGGAAGACAAAGAGTCTACGGAGCTGTGCATGCCCTCAGAGCTGCAGCTCCCAGAAAGAGACATTTTGAAGGAGAATTATATTGCAGCAAGCATGAAGGAAGTCAAAGCGAAGGAGAAGATACCAGAAGGGGACCAGCCCCGAACAGGCTGCCTCCTTCTGAGGTGCAGAATCCCGGTAGCCGGAACACCGAGGGAGTAAGGACCTCTACGCCTTATTTCAGAGACCGGCAGGACAGCTAATTGCAGGTTACCTGTCCGCACCTACACCCAGGAGGCACGGTGACACCCCACCGAGCCAAGTTATCTAAGAGACCCTATAAACAGGCTCAAGTCACCAGTCATACGGGTTTTGTTCTATCCTATATGGGGGACAGAGAGAGCAAAACATCACATCTGTGAGACCCTTATGTGAAGTCTTAGGCAGTAAGGGAATACACCACCACAGTGCAAGAGAAGGCTACTGATTTCCACCTGGACAAGGGGACTCTGAACTTGCCTCTAAACCGGCTGGACTCTGCCTACTCTGTGGTCTGGTGCCCTGGACTGTGGATGCTGAAGTCTTCAGTAAAGGTAAAGAGACTGCAACCTTGTGTCCTCGTTCTTCTCTGCGCCTCTCATCATACCACCATCTACACACCGGGAAGCCCTGGGGACATACTTCACCTGTGGGAAGGTATACCATCTAGCTGCCATAACATCACCCCAGCGGATTCCTTAAAGCACCCTGACCGAATAACACAGGTGGCGTTACGAAGATAAACTATATCCCTCTAAAGACCTTTTCCTTTTATACGGAGGTCCCAGGGCCACGGACCGGGTCAGCCACCGTGACATCCCCCCTGTGAACAGCAGGACCCGGTACCGAGTACCCCACGGCCCTTGGGGGGGTGATCCATAGCCCTGCTACCAGATGGCAAACCAGAAGAGTGACGTAGTCTTGCTACCAGATGGCTAACCAGAAGAGTGACATAGTCCTGCTATTAGATGGCTAACCAGAAGAGTGATGTAGTCCAGCTATCAGATGGCTAACCAGAAGAGTGACATAGTCCTGCTACCAGATGGCGCCCTTTATAGTATTGTGTCGTTTGGTATTGGGATCGTTGTACATAGGAGATAGTAACGGTCACTTTAATATAAGTACTTGGGAGCACTTAAAATCTAATATATAAAGCTGAATGTGTGTGTGTGTGTGTGTGTGTATGTCCGGGATTGGCATCTGCACCGTCGCAGCTACAGCCACAAAATTTTGCACAGTCACACGTCTGGACCCCGAGCGCGTCATAGGCTACGTTGTGAGTAGTGTTGAGCGATACCGTCCGATACTTGAAAGTATCGGTATCGGATAGTATCGGCCGATACCCGAAAAATATCGGATATCGCCGATACCGATATCCGATACCAATACAAGTCAATGGGACATCAAGTATCGGAAGGTATTCTCATGGTTCCCAGGGTCTGAAGGAGAGGAAACTCTCCTTCAGGCCCTGGGATCCATAGGGATGTGTAAAATAAAGACTTAAAATAAAAAATATTGATATATTTACCTCTCCGGCGGCCCCTGAACTCAGCGCGGGTAACCGGCAGGCTTCTTTGTTCAAAATCAGCGCTTTTAGGACCTGAGAATCACGTCCCGGCTTCTGATTGGTCGCGTGGCCGCGACCAATCACAAGCCGCTACGTCTTTGAAAGTCATTAACGCGCTCATTTTTAAAAATGAGCGCGTTAATAGCTTGCGGTGACGTCGCGGCTTGTGATTGGTCGCGGCCACGCGACCAATCACAAGCCGCTACGTCTTTGAAAGCCATTAACGCGCTCATTTTTAAAAATGAGCGCGTTAATAGCTTGCGGTGACGTCGCGGCTTGTGATTGGTCGCGTGGCCGCGACCAATCACAAGCCGCTACGTCTTTGAAAGTCATTAACGCGCTCATTTTTCAAAAATGAGCGCGTTAATGGCTTGCAGTGACGTCGCGGCTTGTGATTGGTCGCGTGGCGGTCACATGGGCGGCCCGCGACCAATCAGAAGCCGGGACGTGATTCTCAGGTCCTAAAAGCGCTGATTTTGAACAACGAAGCCTGCCGGTTACCCGCGCTGAGTCCAGGGGCCGCCGGAGAGGTAAATATATCAATATTTTTTATTTTAATTCTTTATTTTACACATCTCTATGTATCCGATACCGATACCCGATACCACAAAAGTATCGGATCTCGGTATCGGAATTCCGATACCGCAAGTATCGGCCGATACCCGATACTTGCGGTATCGGAATGCTCAACACTAGTTGTGAGGTGAAATTTTAACCCCGCGCTTTCCAATTCACCAAATAATTTTGCTCCTATCTACATAATGGGGAAAAAAGTGAAAGGAAAAGTGTTGGAGGCGTCGCAGCTACAGAAACAAAATTTTGCACAGCCACACATCTGGACCCTGAGAGCGTCATAGGCTATGTTGTGAGGTGAAATTTTAACTCCGCGCTTTCCAATTCACCAAACTATTTTTCCCCTATCTACATAATGGGGAAAAGTGAAAGGAAAAGTGTTGGAGGCAAATTGACAGCTGCCAGATGTGAACAAGTGGGACTTAAAGAGTGAGAGCGATGGCGCCAAAGAGTATGTACCGTACAGTTGCTAAGGTAGGACCCCGACATGGGATACTCACCACACGGGGATATGAACACACACACAAAATGCGCCACACACTACCACGTGCTTGAACACATATACCACCCTCAGCACACATTTCACCACACATACGCCAACCTCGCCACATAAAAGTCGAAACACAAAAGTCGCCGCTCAAAACTCACCACGCGCAAAACTCGCCACATGCAAAAAATAGGCTCACGCAAAACTCGCCACAAGTGCAAAACTGACCTCATGGAAAACTCGCCACACGCAAAACTTGCACATGCGGAAAAATTGCCATATGCACAAAATTTGCAACACATGCAAAAGTTGCCTCACACAAAACTTGCACATACTCAAAAGGCACCAGACATAAAACTCACCACGCGCAAAACTCGCCATGCGCAAAACTTGCTGCACACAACTTGCTACACTAACCTGTCACATGCAACTCGACACACAAAAAGTTGCTACACGCATGTTGCCACACAAAACTCATCTCACAAAAGTCGCTACATGCATGTCGCCACACACAACTCAACACACACAACTTGACAAACGAAACTCGCCCTAAAACACACACAAGTCTGGTATTAGCCTTCAAAAATAAAATTCTGATTAATAAGCAGACAAACTACAAGAGCAACAAATGTACCATATAGGAAATATGGCAGCTGTCAGTCACATGACCTGTCTATTATGTGTATGTGTCAGCTAATATATACTGCCAGGGGGAGGGCTTCCTGTTGGCTAGGGATTTATCAGGCTGCCAATTTATCTTACAAATACTGAGGTAAAAATACTGAGCAAATAACGTGTTAACGAGGTCTAATACAGGAGATCACACAGGTATATAATATATACAGGGGAGATGACACACAGATATATACTATATACAGGAGAGATGACACAGGTATATACTATATAAAGGAGGAGATGACATACAGGTATATACTATATACAGGAGGAGATTACACACAGGTATATACTATATACAGGAGCAGATTACCTACAGGTATATACTATATACAGGAGGAGATGACATACAGGTATATGCTATATATAGAAGATGACATACAGGTATATACTATATACAGGAGGAGATGACACACAGATATATACTATATACAGGGGAGATGACACACAGGTATATACTATATACAGGAGGAGATGACATACAGGTATATACTATATATAGAAGGAGATGACATACAGGTATATACTATATATAGGAGGAGATGACATACAGGTATATACTATATATAGGAGGAGATGACATACAGGTATATACTATATATAGGAGGAGATGACATACAGGTATATACTATATACAGGGGAGATGACAGCAGGTATATACTATATACAGGGGAGATGACATACAGGTATATACTATATACAGGAGATGACATACAGGTGTATACTATATATAAGGGAGATGACAAACATGTATATACTGAGGTGAAAATGAGAGGTGTGAGGTGAAAATGAAAAGGTGTGAGTGCAAAATGAGAGGAGTGAGGGAAAATAGTGGAGTGATCGGAAAATGACAGATGTGAGGTCGAAATGACAAGTGTTAGGGGGGAATGAGAGGAGTGAGGGAGAAAATGAGAGGTGTGAGGGAGAAAATGAGAGATGTGAGGGGGGAAATTAAAGATGTGATTGGGAAAATGAGAGGCGTGATGGGAAAATAAGTGACGTGCTATAACTAACCACAGATATTTACTATGCCCAGGCAACGCCGGGCTCTTCAGCTAGTACCAAATAATTTTCAAGAGCAACCCTACTAAATTTTGAAAATTATTGTACCTGATGAAGCCTACGTTTAGAGTAAATTGGAGATTCCCAACATTTTAACCACATAACTGCTGGGTAACCTCTATGTTGCAAGGACAAAACACACACTCTTCTCCACAATGCGCAATGAGCACTATGGCCAGTCATGTCACAATAAAAGAAAGTCATTGTGAGGACAGAGAAAGCATTTCATGGATCAGACTTGTTGAAAGTCTTGCCCATCCCATGCCAAGTATTTTTGAACAAACTTACTATAAACCCTGTATTACTCGTAAAGTAATGGTTTCTGCCAGGAAGTCCATGACTGCATACTAGGGAACCCTACCTGAGAAACTCGAGAAAAGTGTTGAAATGGTAAAGAAAAGACACCTTAGTCTGCCAGGCCAATGACAGAGAGGGCTTAAAACATGTTTGTAAGCGAGAAATGGAGTAAAAGCAATTGAAATCAAACAGTCATTCCCCTTGACAGATCATGATTCAAGTGCTGAAATATCAGAAATTAAATAAATGCCATAAACATGCAGTTTTGTACATAATATTTGCTACTGGTTATGTTACCACTAGTATTGGAAGTACTGATCATCTTAAAACAAACGGTTTACGTAAACAATTCCTGTATCTGGTTATTTGAAGCTCAACATGTATAGGTATGGGACGCGGGCATGGGAAGGGGTCGTGTCCTCCTGAAACCTCACGTGAGACCTGATTGAGTGATGAGGTACTTCAGTGTTTATTACTGCACATGAAATATTCCAATGAACAACCCACTTCTGTATGGAGTCAGCTCCATCATTCATGAATACATATGCACGGGTGTTGCTAATATACGTGAAAGTTACTGTTTGTTGAATTGGCGATCGTTCATTTGTAGTTTTGCTCTTTTCCATTATGAGAAAAACAGTACAAATGTCTGTTGCTGGTGAGAACCTGGAATTCCATTAATCATTGCTGTGCGGAATTGTTACTATTTGAACTCTGGATATATGTCCTAAGTGTTAACTCTTTAAACAGAGTAAATCAGAAAAAAAAACTAGATTGAAAAGCTTTTAAAATTACTTATTTTATCTAGACAAACAATGAAGAAAGGAGAGAACCGTATGTTGACTTTATATACCAGTAAGTTTAAATAGCAGCCATCATTTACATTTTTATTACAAAAAGCAATAGTTCACATCAAAATAAGCAACTTTGTGCGACATCTTATAAGAGAAAACCGCTTCTTTCTCCTTCTGTATTGATCTTTCACTCTCGATCCATGGGTAAAAGCTGTAAAATGTGTATTCAGCAAAGAAAGATGACAGTTGGTGCTCATAACATTCTATGGTGGGGGAAGCTAGGGACAGACAAACATATTCTGCTACAAGTTTTCTGCGACTGTTAATGCACATTGTAAGTAGAGACCACGCAAACAGGGAGCGGCCATGCCCTCGAAAGTGACGTCGATTTAAGAGAGAGGGTTTGTCTTTGCTCTCCTTGCTTAATGCATCCTCTTCTTATAATACACACTGACAGTGCACTCTCTTTCTGGATTGTCACTTTTCATTAGAGCAGGCAAGGGAGTGCACAGTCACTGAGCAATGAAAAGAATTTTGCATAGTGACAAGGCAGCTTGTACTGAGCATACATTGGATTTGACAAACAAACATGTTCGGTAGATCAGGGACTAGCCCAACCCTTGAAAAGGACATCACACTTTAATTTCAGGGTGGAGACATCAATGATGATGTACGGTCTGAGTATCCCAGCATGCACTGAGGATTCTCAAATGAAATTTCATCAAATGAAAACTAGATACAAAAAACAGATTAGAGAAGGAATGGTAGGCACTTTTTAATTGAAGTATATTAGAAAAGCAATTAGTTTACTACAATAAAAAGACTGTTAGGATTAAAATTAATATTAGTTCCAGAGTACCTTATTAACCCCTTCCTGACATTCGCCACATATATACGGTGCTCTAGGAGCTGTGTAACCACAAATCGCTCTATATATATATATATATATATGCTATTGAACCCGTTGTACGCCCGGGTGGCGAGCATCTATATTGGTGTATGGTCTCCATCCTGGTATGTGCTGCTCCATCCTGCGTCCCCATCCTGTCATGAGCTGTTCCATCCTGCGTCCCCATCCTGACATGTGCTGCACCCATCCTGCTCCCCCATTGTGACATGTGCTGCTCCCATCCTGCGCCCCCATTGTGACATGTGCTGCTCCCATCCTGCGCCCCCATTGTGACATGTGCTGCTGCCATCCTGCGCCCCCGTTCTGTCATGTGCTGCTGCCATCCTGCGCCCCCGTTCTGTCATGTGCTGCTGCCATCCTGCGCCCGTTCTGTCATGTGCTGCTGCCATCCTGCGCCCGTTTTATCATGTGCTGCTGCCATCCTGCCCCCGTTCTGTCATGTGCTGCTCCCATCCTGCGCCACCATTGTATTATATGCCCCCCATAAGATGCTCCATGGTATATGCCCTGTATGCTGCTGCCATATAAAAAAAAAAAAAAAAACCATACTCACCTATCGTCGCTGGGCGCCGAGTGCTGGGGGCCTGAGCAGGCGGGGACACCGGCGCGCTGTGGGGATCAGGTGCCGGTATCGCCGCTAGCTCAGGCCCCCAGCACTTGCTATACTCACCTGTCTGTCCCGTTCCAGCGCTGCGCGCCGCCATCTTCCGGCTACTCTAGCTGTGACTGTTCAGTCAGCGGGCGGCGCCGGCGCGCATTAAGCGTGTCATCGCGCCCTCTGAACTGTGAACGTCACAGCAGAGGAGACGGGAGACGGAGCCGCACGCAGCTCTGGAACGGAGGACAGGTGAATATAGCCGATACTCACCCTCCTGGCGGTCCCTGACTCTCCGGTGGAGATCGCGGTGTGCGTTCAGTGTTTACGCATACCGCGATCTCCTGGGAGCGTCACTCTGTGAGGCCCAGACTGCGCCGGCGCTTGCGCAGTCTATAAAGGCTTTGGACAGAGTGACGCTCCCAGCGTAATATATATATATATATATATATATATATATATATATATATATATATATATATATATATATATATATATATATATATATATATATATATATATATATATATATATAGCATGATGATAGCACAGGCTCACGCTGAGCACCGCCGCAAACAAATGCGGGTGTCAGTTCTATATGAGAGCCGACACACTGCAGCAGAGCTCACAATTGGTGCTAGTACCGATCGTGGGCATTTAACCTGTGGCAGTGACAGTAACATTGCCGGCATCACAGAGGGAGGGAATTCCCTCTGTGATACCATAGGCACAACGCGATTGCGTTTCGCTGATGGTCTCCATGGTGACCATGAGCCGAAAGATGGTTGCAGGGTCGCCTGTCAAGCTCATGCTCAGACAAGAATAAAAGTTGTCTAATCCCTTATACCGCATGAGGAATGGCATGAAATACAAATAGAACCCATTCTTGGGGCTTGGCTCACATTTATCCTGTGCTCTATGCTGGGCGTTTAACCCGGGGTTTCCAAGTAAATCTCTGAAATACATGATTTAGACAGAACTACCAGTGGAAGACTCCCTATAATGAGGTAGACTGAGGCACTGTGGACTCTGGCTGGCCTATGATCCGGCAGTGTCCATCTTTTTAGGTGTGCATAAAAGTGCGGTCCACCACTGTTTTGTGCACTTCTGAAAAGAAGGACACCGCTGAACAGAGACCAGACGGAGTCCAGAGTAACTCTGTTGCCTCATTATAGTGAGTGGGCTTCGAGGGTTTCATCTGTGCCTTGCCACAATTCTGTCTCTGAGCTCCTTGGCCAGTTCCTTTGACCTCATGATTCTCATTGGGTCTGACATGCACTGTGAGCTGTGAGGTCTTATATAGACCGGTGTGTGCCTTTCCAAATCAAGTCCTATTAGTTTAATTAAACACAGCTGGACTCCAATGAAGGAGTAGAACATCTCAAGGAGGATCACAAGGAAATGGACAGCATGTGACTTAAATATGAGTGTTGGAGCAAAGGGTCTGAATACTTATGACCATGTGATATTTCAGTTTTTCTTTTTTTAATAAATTAGCAAACATTACTACATTTCTGAAGGGGGCGGGGTTCAGTCAAGATGGGGTGCAGTGTGTACATTAATGAGAAAAAATAAAGAACTTTTTTGAATTTAACAAATGGCTGCAATAAAACAAAGAGTGAAAAATTTAAAGGGGTCTGAACACTTTCCGTACCCACTGTACCATCACTGTGTCATCCATGTGTCTATTTTTATTATCAGTGTGTCATCAGTGTTTTTCTCGGGTGGATAAATAATAACAAAGATTCTCCAACCCTTTGCAACATTAAATATGAACAGCACACGGATGCCATGTCCAAATTTTTCACTGATCCATAGACTTGTATTGACCCGGGAAAAAATGGAAATGTTTCTGTATGTTTTGCACAGGCACACGGTCTGTGAAAAACCACTGACATCTGAATAGCATCATATATTAGATCTGGTAAGTTTTTTGTATGTGAAAAAAACTGAACATGTATGTATGTGCAACATGGACGTGTGAATGAGGCCTTAGTTCTGTGACTTTAGAATGGAGCAGACCCTCATTCTAGAGCAAGCGCACATCCTCCGGAGCTGTAGATAAATGATACATCGGAAAGAGCAGACCTGTGGAAGTTCAGGTTCTGGTACCCAAGCTTGAATCCAAATCTCTCTCCCAAAAAAATGCAATAAAAAATGGAGGAAAAATATAGCAAAACCTGCATTTTGCCTGCGAAAAAATAATGCTGGAAAAAAATGTAACGTGTGACCAAAGCCTTTAGAGGGGTTTCCCAAGTTCCTGACAAATTTATCCAAGTGGAGAAATACCTGAAGAATCCAAGACTTGGTTACATTGGTTACATTAGGAAAATAAAACACAAAAAGTTAGTATGTAGCAACACACCACATTGTCTCACTAAAGAACAAGAAGGGATAAACCCTTGCTATTAATTGGTATAAACAAACATTTGGACTTTTATCTCTATAATTACCTTTTAAAAAGTTTAAAACACGTAGGACCGTATTCAGGAACTCAAGCACTCAAAATGGCAATAACTAAAGTTTGCCCATGTACAATTGTATGTGGAACACAACCACTGTATACATCCATATATTACAGGTAAAATGAGAACATGATCATCAAGATCTTTTAAATACACTGGATGCTATAATAACAGTGTCCCAGGAAAAAAAAAATCCCAATGCAATATTGTAGAAAACCTCTTGAAAAGCATAAAAAAATATATACGGTATACTGGTTTAGAAAAACAATTTTAAAGCTTTTCCCCATCCACATATGGGTTCATCAGAGAAAAGTTTGTAACTTGTTCAGCCCAAAGAACAATGTTGGCTCAGGAATAAAAGCTCTCCAATACCTAAATAGCCAGTACATGCAATCAAATGGCCCTATATACATCCCAATAAATGTAAATAGGGGAAATATACAGTATATTGATGCAAAACACTTGGAGCAAGAGTGTGGAAGAAATTATCCAGGAAATTCTAATTGGACCTTGTAATCTCATAGCAACAAAAAAATCCTAATGATTATAAGGCCACGGACATGTTAGATGTGACCATTACTACCAACAGTGGCGCAACGTGAAGATTGTGAGCCCCAGTGCAAAATCTCCAAAAGGGCCTCCAACTACCACAGGTCTACTAGTAATAGTATTTCATATTGGACCAAGGGACCTTTGGGACCCCCTAGGCTCCAGGGCCTGGGTGTAACTGCAACTTCTGCAGCTGTTACAGTTCTGCCCCTGACTACCAACAAAGGTGTAATAGGCATAAATAGACTGACTCAAGACCCCAAATCACGCAATTATAGGAAGATAATATAAGTGATTAATCAATAATAATTGATTAGTCAATAATAGGAGGCCTAAGATATTAGAAACTTGCAGGTTAGACTAAAATGTCAGAGTCAGCTAAATTTACCTATTATGATAATTCTACCTCAAGATGGTAAAATAGACTCCTCAACACCAAGAAAGAAAAGCTGTGGAGTAATCATAGGATAGATTGACATGTACAAGTGCTTTTCACTAAATTAGATTATCATCAAAAAGTTAATTTATTTCAGTTCTTCATTACAAAAAGGGGAAACTCATATTATATAGAGTCATTACAGAGTGATCTGTTTCAAGTGTTTATTTCTGTTAATGTTGATGATTATGGCTTACAGCCAAAGAAAACCCAAAAGTCATTATCTGAGTAAATTAGAATTAACAAAAAAACACCTGCAAAGGCTTCCTAAGCATTTAAAAAGCCCCTTAGTCTGTTTCAGTAGGCTCCACAATCATGGGGAAGACTGCTGACTTGACAGATGTCAAGAAGGCAGTCATTGACACACTCCACAAGGAGGGTAAGCCACAAAAGGTCATTGCTAATGAAGCATTTCAGTAGGCCAACATTTTGGATTTTAAAACCATTTTTAAAGCTGGTGTTATAAAGTATTCTTATTTATTGACATAATGACTTTTGGGTTTTCATTGGCTGTAAGCCATAATCATCAACATTAACAGAAATAAACACTTGAAATAGATCACTCTGTTTGTAATGACTCTTTTCTATATAATATATGAGCTTGACTTTTTGTATTGAAGAACTGAATTAAATTAACTTTTTGATGATATTCTAATTTTGTGAGAAGCACCTGTATATGACATGTAAATATTGAAAAAATGGAAACAACATTTTCAAAACGTCGTGATTGAATCAGTATCATGTATGAGTGCCACGAACAGAAATACCCACAGTTACATGTCTTGGCTGCTATCAATAAGGCTACTAATGGCTGTCGTGACTAATGTTCTGCTACTGAATGCACTTAGGCACAAAAATCATCAGGATCCACTGCTGGCAGCTCTCATTGCAATTGCCGCCAATGTTTTCCCAGATGTGCTTGATGGCAGAAAAGTCCAGAGATGCTGCAGGCCATGGTAGCCCATTATGCCACGCAGTGGGCTCACAGTAGCGACGGATAACATGTGGCCTGGCATTGTCGTGTTGAAAAACTGTTCCTGGTAAACTTTGGAAAAATAGTCATACCATTAGTTCCACAGCCAAATCAAAGTAACAGCAAGCTGTTAGTGTACTTAAAATGACTATACTGGTTTGGCTATCACATATTATGCCTCCCCAGACCATAAACCGAGAAATAGGACCGGTGTTATGTTCCCTCATTCTCTATGGTGATGCCCAGCCACTATTGCCATCTTCCTCTGCACCATGATAGCCTTTGAGAGTGGGTTATGAGGTCAAGGAAAAACAAGGTACAGTCAGTGTACGTCTGGCTTGTAACCCAACGTCATGCTAAAACCTTCAGATTTTTTTTTGTGGATCTCTTTACGTTCATCACTTTAGAAACTTTTTAATTATGCTATCATTAACATTAATTCAGAGAATGCAATTATTTTTAAAGAGATTTTAACATAACAAATAACCTAGTCATGAGTAAATAAAACATGTGAAAGCAGTTTTGTAACTTCCTACATTTTTTAGGGAATATATCTGCTAAGGTGCTCAAATCTGATGACACTTCCTGTTCTGTCTTTGGTTTGTTGCCCTGTTATCTTGGAAATCTTGGGAGTCAAATCATCAAATACACAGATATCCTCACATACACAGACAAGAAGTCAAGCCAGACAGGATGTTGATATTGTAGTGTTTGCTTAATTGCCTTCAATGACATCACTGCTCCTGGGAGAAATCATGTTGTCATCATAGTCTTTGAGCTTGTGACCAGGGCTCCCTCATACACGGGAATGTTCTGCTCGAAGAAACCCACTGCCAGACAGCTATGGTTGTGGCGACTTTATCTCCTAGAAATCATAAGTGCCAGGCATTTTACATTCAAGTTACCCAACTTTTATTTCTATCTACATCATCTGACTTGAGAGGTTCCATATTTATTTCCCATAGATATTGACTTTAATGTGTATGGGGCCTATACTGCAATCAAACATATTTGATCATAAAAGAACAAGCTAAAAACAGATTCCAAATATTCATGGTACGATCAAAGGGCTCATTTAAAGTGTCTCAAAGTCTCAAAATACTGTATTAGGCCTTTCCCCACCAAGTTTTCGTGGTGAAGCCATTTCACGGAAGAAAAAAAATCTGTCATTTTTTTTTTAAGATACTTCGCTGGCGGTTTTGCCATTAAGGCGGCTCAATTGTCAGCATTTTCCAAACTATACTATGAAGTCTAGAGCGTGAGTGGCTTCCTAGCTGAAGCTGTCCAGAGATTGATAATTTCACTTCTTTTAACTGCTTCAGGGTTTACGAACAATAAAAGAAGAAGTGACATAAGATGGAAAATAGAAATAGAAATGTCATTTTTCCGGTGGATTTCGGGTGGAGTCAGCCTGAAAAAGATGCCATGTGCATAAAAGATTCAATCTCTGCCAGCACAGCCTACGTGGCACTTATCAACCTTTGAGTTGGAAGGCATCAAGTCTTCCTGAGGAAATATATTCTAAATGATGACCATAGAAATGTGATTATTTCCATCCGCTCCACTTGTGAAAGGAATAAAGCCCCATGCATATTACTATTAGAAGGCTGTCTCATGAAGGAAGAACCACGTATTTAGCCCATCTGGGTGCATAGCTTTATCACAATCCATTACTTATCTTTTCGGATACTGGATTCCATAACGGTATGTGACATTCCAGAGCAGAGGCACTTGTCCCTTTTGGTGTGAGTGACTGGAAATAAAGGAAGACTTATCACGCTTTCACAGCTATTTCCAGCCTATTGTCATACTGAGACACTACATTGTATGCCCCAAACGTCTGTGCATTGGTTACGTCACTTGTAGCTTTACGGATAACTACAGAGAAATGTTTAGGGATTTAGGATTTACAAGCAGTCATGAATGTATGAATCTATGGTTACTATTTTTATAATCAGTTTGTTCCTAAGTCGTAAAAAAAATAAAATATTTCTATTTAAATATGAGAAAAAGAATAAAATTTTGACAGTCACTGTTCCTGATTAAAAAGTAACTTTAAAGGGAACATTTCAGGTGATAGATGGTGCCCGAACCGTGGGCGGCATGCATCAGCCACTGGATGTATGATCACTGCCAGTTATGGTTGTCTCTGAAATGCTACAGAGTTTCAGAGAAAAAAAAACACTTTTAATAGCTGATGGGGACCGTGCCACGCATGTGACTAGCACAGGTGGGTACTCAGCGGCTTCTCCCAGCCCGCTGACAGTGACCGGCAAGCCTCTGTGCACATATAGGCAGAATATTGTCAGTAAGTATCAGTGGGCAGGGAAAAGCCGGAGGGGACCCACCTGTACGACTTGTCACGCAGGTAGATCTGTCCCCCGTAGCTATTAAAAGCATGTTTTTCTCTGAAACTCTGCAGCATTTCAGAGACAAACGCACATGGATGTTATCATACATTCAGTTACTGTTAGATGCTGCCCATGGTTTAGGCAGCATGTATCCCCTGTCAGGATCCCTTTAATATGGTAATGTGGCAAATCCCACAAAACGCAAGGCTACTGAATTTTCTTTTTGTTTTGGTACAACAAGCCGGGTACAGTTTTTGGGAGGATCATCATTTTGCAAGCTACCATAAGATCGCAATTGAAAAAATGTTGGCGAAACCTATCTCCACCAGCTGCAGCTTGTCATCAATATCAGATTGATGAAAATTCAACACCCAGGACCCTCACAGATCAATTGCTGATAGTGTCTGCTGGAACCAATGTGAACAGTGAGCCACAACAGGACAGTGACTGCAGTTCAGCTTCTACCATCATCAATAGGAGTTGAGCTGCTGTTCTTGGCAGTGGACACTACACAGTGAACAGTGCTGTGCTGTCCCAGCTCAATTCACTTTTACATCTGGCTGCTGTAAATTCAAGGGGTCAGCCCCAAACCAAAATGATATTGATGACCTATCCAAGTGATAGCATAAGGGTGATGGACTGTTCTTTTGCATTCCCACCTCCGCAGGAAAAAAAAATTGCACTATATGTACAGTGTCATGCGGTTTTACATGTAATGTGAACAGTGATGGGCATCTTTTACATTGTATAACGATGATTTACTACATATAAGGATGCAATGTGTTAATGTATAAAATGAGTAATGCTAGGTTAGCACGGGGTTAGGCCTGGGATAATACAATACTGTTCATATAGTAAGTGACTTCGCAATGGCATAGGGCAAAAGATAAGGGCATTAGGTTTAGTCTGTAGGATAGGATATAGTTAATGGATAGAACTAGCCCAGTGGGTGGGGACTAGTCTTAGTGGAGAATGGGCACATCCTGATAGTGGATCAGATAGGGAAGTACTATGACAAGGTCAAGATCAGGAGCAGTGGGCTGCTAGGGCCAGCATGTGCCACTCGTTCAAGGCAGTGGGAGTCTGTACTGATATCCCTTGTGGACATTCCCACAATGTTCGGAGAATAGGGCTCGGTCCAGGTACTAGGGAGATTGACATTTCGAGGTCGGTGGACGTGGAATCGCGTGAAGGGTTAGTGGCCGTTCCCAAGTGCACTGCTGAAGCAGACAGGAAATTCCTGATGCTAACTGAGTCAGTGGGCTGAGGGATAGTGCAGGACAAACAAGTGGTACAGCTGAAGATATGTTGTACTAAAGAAGTAATAAACATGAAGTGCTGCGCCCTATCCCACTTGTTACACTCTGATGAACTTGAACTGACCAGCAAACATTTGCTTGCTGCAATGAACTTTGTGTCTACTGAATTGTGCGGGGCGGCTCCCGAGGACCGAGGCATGGAAACAGAGGAGGTCTGCGGTCCGTGAGTGTGATGCACCCCACACCTGACAGCACACTGGGACTGGGACACTGTTTTCCTGTAGAGTACCAGAGTGCAACGACACAGCAGCCCGGCCATGACTAACGCTCTTGGCCACTTTATGATAGGTCATCAATATAATAAGCTTAAAAACTCCTTTAATTCACATGTAGATTCAAGACAGTTCAAACTATACATTTATGGTAGAAATCTGAACAATTCTGGACTTCCACTTCATGTTCAGCTTGTTTGAAAGCGGAGACAGTGAAGTCAGTGCTGATCGGGCGCCGAGCATCATGTGTCATTCCACCACATCACAGCTCTGGGACTGCTAGGGCCGACACCACTATAACAGAGTGAGTATAAGCTTTATTATTTTAATCGGGGCCGAACATTTAGTTTAAGAAGGGGTTGTCCTTCTCTTTTTTTGTCAGTCAAATCGATGAACAAGGGAACAATCTCTGTTAACATTATACAATTTTTTAAATTTTGAACAAAAAAAAAAATCTTCACTCACTAAACGATTTCAGACGCCATGAAAAATCATTTCTGGATGCATTGTTCAGTCGCTCAACCCACTCAAATGAAACAATTGTCATGAATCAGACATTTTTGGCCAGAGTAAATTCAGCTCATCTTAAGCACTGAAGACCGCCAAGAAGTGCTCAGCTCAGGAGACAAGAGCACAGACTACAGATTCAATAGAAAGCATGGGCTTTATGCTCGGAACTGTGTATGTGCTGTGTATCTGATGATCTGCACGCTCCTATTTGATGAGCTGCACACTTCTTGGGGGTCTATTGATGGATCGAAAGGGTAAAAAAAAAAAATAATTAAGAAAGTTTAGTTATGCTTCAAAGTAGCTCATCAACATCAATATGAATGCAGCAACAATTTAGCATGCAGCAGTTTAAACTGTTAACCTGGCAATAAAAGATAAATCATATCTAATATGCTTGCTTTGTAAATTCGTGAGTGCGGCAAAGATAAGACACATATCCCATATTTCACACGGTTGTCTCTTTCTGCTTCTATGGCCAAGCAATGACATGCGTCAGCTTAGTGCACACTGGCTTCAGGATTGTATGTTTGTAGTCACAATAGTAGATAGATGTATAACCATAAATATAGAATATGGAAGTCGAATTATTAGTGTCCTCGAGATACACAAATACTGAAGGGTGAAAACAGATCTTGTTACTTCAACCGTAATTGTCTAGAAGCAAAACAGTTTGTGGACCTCAGGCATGCAAAGCAGGTGTCAATGTGCTATTAAAGTCTTACGAAACTATTCATGGCTGTTGGATTTATTAGTTTCATTGAACACAGAATTGCATTTAATAACACATTTTTGCAAAGGAGCATTTTTTTGCATAGTTATTAATATTAAAAAATAATGTAGACTTTTTTTAAGGAATATTTATAACTTCAGCTAACTATTGTCAGGTTTCACCTACTACAGGTGCTTCTCACAAAATTAGAATATCATCAAAAAGCTACGGTATATACTCGAGTATAAGCCGACCCGAGTATAAGCCGACCCCCTAATTTTGCCACAAAAAACTGGGAAAACTTAATGACTCGAGTATAAGCCTAGGGTGGAAAATGCAGCAGCTACCGGTAAATGCCAAAAGTAAAAATAGATACCAATAAAAGTAAAATTAATTGAGACATCAGTAGGTTAATTGTTTTTGAATATCCATATTGAATCAGGAGCCCCATATAATGCTCCATAAAGTTTATGATGGCGCCATAAGATGCTCCATATTAAAATATGCCCCATATAATCCTGCATAAAGGTTAATAATGGCCCCATAAGATGCTCCATAGACACATTTGCCCAATATAATGCTACACAAATGTTGATTATGGCCCCATAAGATGCTCCATAAAGATATTTGCCCCATATAGTGCTGCACAAACCTTGATTATGGCCCCATAAGATGCTCCATACAGACACTTGCCCCATATAATGCTACACAAACATTAATTATGGCCCCATAAGATGCTCCATAAAGATATTTGCCCCATATAGTGCTGCACAAACGTTAATTATGGCCCCATAAGATGTTCCATAAAGATATTTGCCCCATGTAGTGCTGCACAAACGTCGATTATGGCCCCATAAGATGCTCCATACAGACACTTGCCCCATATAGTACTGCACAAACGTTGATTATGGCCCCATACAGACACTTGCCCCATACAATGCTGCACAAACGTTAATTATGGCCCCATAATTTGCTCCATAAAGATATACGCCCCATATAGTGCTGCACAAACATTAATTATGGCCCCATAAGATGCTCCATAAAGATATCTGCCCCATATGGTGCTGCACAAACGTCGATTATGGCCCCATAAGATGATCCATACAGACACTTGCCCCATATAGTACTGCACAAACGTTGATTATGGCCCCATAAAGACACTTGCCCCATATAGTGCTGCACAAACGTTATGGCTCCATAAGATGCTCCATACAGACACTTGCCCCATTTGCTGTTGCTGCGATAAAAAAAAAAAATAAAAAAAATCACATACTCACCTCTCCGTCGCTCAGGCCCCCGTCACTTTCAATATTCACCTGACTTCATTCCGGCGCCGTTCCATCTTCAGCGTCTTCTGCTCTGACGTTCAGGCAGAGGGCACGCACTAACCACGTCACCGCGCCCTCTGACCTGAGCGTCACTGCAGATGACGCTGAAGACGGAGCGGCGCCTGGAACGGGGAGCAGGTGAACATCGCACAGCGCTGCGCTCCTCTCCCCATTATACTCACCTGCTCCTGGCGTGGTGCAGTCCCTTTTTCCCCGGCTTTTTCCTGTACTGAACGGTCACCATTACCGCTCATTACAGTAATGAATATGCGGCTCCACCCCTATGGAAGGTGGAGCTGCATATTCATTACTATAATGAGCGGTACCATGTGACCGCTCAGTACAGGAAGAAGCTGCGGCGTCGGGGTAGTAGGGACCTACAGGGACCGTGCCAGGAGTAGGTGAGTATAATTAGACAGCCCCCACTCCCCCTCCCCTGCCGACCCCTGGGTATGACTCGAGTATAAGCCAAGAGGGGGACTTTCAGCCCAAAAAAATTGGCTGAAAATCTCGGCCTATACTCGAGTATATACGGTAATTTACTTCAGCTCTTCAAAAGAAAAAGTGAAACTCATATTATATAGTCATTAGTAACAGAGTGATCTATATCACATGTTTTTTTCTGTTAATTTTGATAATTATTGCTTAAAGCCAATGAAAACCCAAAGGTCATTATCTCAGTAAATTAGAATAATTAACAAAAAACACCTGCAAAGGCTTCGTAAGCATTTACAAAGGTCCTTTAGTCTGTTTCAGTAGGCTCCACAATCATGGGGAAGACTGCTGACTTGATAGATGTCCAGAAGGCAGTCTGACACACTCCACAAGGAAAGTAAACTTTGCATTTCATTTGGAAATCACGGTCCTAGATACTGGAGGAAGAGTGGAGAGGCACACAATGCAAGCTGCTCAAGGTCTAGTGTGAAGTTTTCAAAATCAGTGATGGTTTGGAAGCCATGTCATCTGCTGCCAAAAGTACCACTACCTGGTTTAAAAACAACAGTATCACTGTGCTTGACTGGCCAGCAAAGTCGCCTGAAAGAGGAAGATGAGGGACACCAGACCCAACAATAAAGACGAACTGAAGGCTGCTATCCAAGCAACCTGGGCTTCCATAACACCTCAAAAGGCGCCCTGATTAAGTATTGAGTGCCTTTACTGAACATACATTTCTGTAGGCCAACATTTCGGATTTTAAAATAATTTTTTGAGCTGGTGTTATAAAGTATTCTAATTTACTGAGATAATGACTTTTGGGTTTTCATTGGCTGTAAGCCATAATCATCAACAGAAAAACACTTGAAATAGATCACTCTGTTTGTAATGACTCTATATAAGAGTTTCACTTTTTGTAACGAAGAACTGAAATAAATTAACTTTTTGATGATGTACTAATTTTGTAAGAAGCACCTGTATATCGCTGCTTTCTAGTCTTAACCCCTTTTATGAGAAGACAATTTCCCATTTTTGGGTGCTCGATTTTCCTTCTTTTTTTCAAAGAACTATAACTTTTCATTTTTTACAATTTACATGACTATATGAGGGCTTGTTATTTCACGGGAGTAGTTTTAGTTCATTTTAACGTAAAATACAATGGAACAAGCAAAACAAATTCTAGTGAGGTAAAATGGTGGGAAAAAAAACACAATTCAACCATTGTTTTTTGGGTTTTGAGTCTATGTCTTCATTGTACCGTGAAAATGTCTTGAAAACATGATTCTTCAGATCAGTGTAATTACAGCTGTACCAAACTTGTAAAGTTTTTTCTGTTTATTTTTTGTTTAAGCTATGACAAAAATCATAATCTTGTAAAATAAAATTGGTTTGTGTCACCATTTTCACTGCAATTTTTTTATGGCTTTTACTACACTATTTTTTTCTAAAGGGGGAAAAGTGGGGTGATTCTAAAAGTTTTTAAGGTTAAACTTAGACATAAGTCCATCGAATTCAACCCCTAACCTGTTAATCCAGAGGAAGACAAAAACCCCATGGGGGAAAAATTCCTTCCTGACTCCACATACGGCAATCACACTAGTTCCCTGGATCAACACCTCATCACAGAATCTAGAGCCCACAAGCGATATTATACAAAGCTCAAAAAAATAAAGGGAACACTTAAACAACAGAATATAACTCCAAGTAAATCAAACTTCTGTGAAATCAAACTGTCCACTTAGGAAGCAACACTGTTTGACAATCAATTTCACATGCTGTTGTGCAAATGGAATAGATAACAGATGGAAATTATTGGCAATTATCAAGACACACTCAATAAAGGAGTGGTTCAGCAGGTGGGGACCACAGACCACATTTCAGTACCAATGGTTTATGGCTGATGTTTTGGTCACTTTTGAATGTTGGTTGTGCCTTCACACGCATGGTAGCATGAGACTGACTCTACAACCCACACAAGTGGCTCAGGTAGTGCAGCTCATACAGGATGGCACATCAATGTGAGCTGTGGCAAGAAGATTTGCTGTGTCTGTCAGCGTAGTGTCCACAGGCTGAAGGCGCTACCAGGAGACAGGCCAGTACATCAGGAGATGTGGAGGGGGCCGCAAGAGGGCAACAACCCAGCATCAGGACCGCTACCTCAGCCTTTGTACAAGGAGGAACAGGAGCACTGCCAGAGCCGTGCAAAATGACCTCCGGCAGGCCACAAATGTGCATGTGTCTGCACAAACGGTTAGAAAACGACTCCATGAGGATGGTCTGAGTGCCAGACATCTACAGATGGGGGATGTGCTCACAGCCCAATACCGTGCAGGATGCTTGGCATTTGCCACAGAACACCAGGATTGGCAAATGCAAAACTGGCGCCCTGTGCTCGTCACAGATGAAAGCAGGTTCGCACTGAGCACATGTGATAGATGTGACAGAGACTGGAGACGCCGTGGAGAGCGATCTGCTGCATGCAACATCCCTCAGCATGACCGGTTTGGCAGTGGGTCAGTAATGGTGTGCGGTGGCATTTCTTTGGAGGGCCACACAGCCCTCCATGTGCTCGCCAGAGGTAGCCTGACTGCCATTAGGTAGAGATGAGATCCTCAGACCCCTTGTGAGACCATATGCTGGTGTGGTTGGCCCTGGGTTCCTCCTAATGCAGGACAATGCCAGACCTCATGTGGCTGGAGTGTAGCAACAGTTCCTGCAAGATGAAGGCATTGAAGCTATGGACTGGCTCGTCCGTTCCCCAGACATGAATCCGATTGAACACATCTGGGACATAAAGTCTTGCGCACCATCCACCAATGTCACGTTGCACCGCAGAGGAGTTGGCGGATGCTTTAGTCCAGGTTTGGGAGGAGATCCCACAGGAGACCGTCTGCTGCCTCATCTGGAGCATGCCCAGGCGTTATAGGTCATACAGGCATGTGGAGGCCACACACATACACTACCGAGCATCATTTCCTTGTCTTGAGGCATTTCCACTGAATATGGATCAACCTATAACTTCATTTTCCACTTTGATTTTGAGCATCATTCCAACTCCCGACCTCCGTGGGATATTCGTTGTGATTTACGTTGATCATTTTTAGGTTTTATTGTTCTCAACACATTCCACTATGTAATGAATAAAGATTTACAACTGTAATATTTCATTAAGTGATATCTAGGATGTGGGATTTTAGTGTTCCCTTTATTTTTTGAGCAGTGTATTTTTCAAGAAAGGCATCCAGACCTTTCTTCTACTTTTGTAGTTCAACCGTTACAACATTATGTAGCATAGTTCTATAATTTCACTGCTCTTACAGTAAGGAATCATCATCCATGATGAATTATCCTTCTTTCCTCTAGACCTAGAGGATGCCCCCTTGTCACCATTGTAGGCCTAGGTGTAAGAAGATCATTAGAAAGATCTCTGTGCTGTCCTTTCAAATACTTGTATATTATAAGCTCTTGTTTTTCCAAACTGAATAACCCCAAGTTGATAATTTGTTTTGGAATTATAATTCACTCATTCTCATGCAACAAATAGCTAAAAATCATTGTCTCCTATGAAGTCTAGCAATGTGGGCCATCATCAAGCCCTCAGCTGCAGTGGTAACCCATCAGCACCAAGTCATGTACTGGTCATGGTGTTGGCTCCGTCCCAGTAGATCCTACTTTGCAAAGGGGCTAAAGAGTCTGTTCCTGTCCTTAAGACAAGTTAAGAGTATCAGATGAAGGTCCAATGCCTGCAGCTACACCGATCAGTTGTCTATAGTGTTAATGGTGGTCGGATGTACACAATGAACAGTACTGTGTAGCAGGCACTCACACATACCGCAGCTCAGCTTCCATTCACGGGAACAGACACTACATGTTGGACAGAGCTGTGAAGTTCTGGTTCCATTCAACGCCACTGAAAATAGCTAATGGTTAGGGGCAACAGGTGTCAGACCCCATCTATATGATATTAAAGAAGTAATTCCATCAAAATTTGTATCCTCTTAATACATTGCAATCATCATATTATATAGCACACTGTACTTACAATTGGTCATTTTGCCTTTCTACCCAGCTAATTCTTCTGTTTTCCACTAGGCCTATGACTTTGCGTGATTAAAAACTCACTAGCTAAATTCTTGTAAGCTCTATGTAGAAACTCATTGGTCACAGTAAAAGTCAACAGAGGGGTGGAGTAGCTTGGTCAGGAGTTGCAGTGGGGAAGGATTTCTGCAGGGACAAGAGACTTCCTGTATCTGCATAGAGCAGAGAAAAGAGAAGAATTAGCTGGACAGAAAAGCAAATGAGCAATTGTAAGTATGCAGTGATGACTAAAACATGATATTAAGAGGATAAAAACTTATGCTGAGGACAGGTCATCAATATGCTAAGACTAGAAAAAGCCTTTAAATAAAGCAGAAATATCTTCAACAACATGTGGGGAATATACAGATGAACAATGGATGGCTGGTGAGTGGAGATTTCTGAGAGCTGCCCAGAGACTGCTGATCATGCCATCCTGTAGTTCATATAATGCAGCAGACTGCCATCCTACCTAAGCACAAGAGCATGCACTGGACTGAGTGTCATACTGGAGAAGTACTTGGCAAAAGTGTCAAAACTGAAGAGGGAAAATGTATAGCTGCAACGGTACACGGCTGGAAAATTGCGGTAGAGTTCACATTATCTGAAGAAAAAAAAAATTCTGGAAGTGCTACTTTAATAGAGTCCTGTACCCTACACTAGTTTTTGCCATTCTAATTGAAAGGAGTTTGTAGAAGAATCGGGCTGCCCCAAGGAATGCAAAGAAGAAATGTGCCGAGGGAGAAACAGGGATGACAACAGCTTGGGAGACAGTAACATACAAGAGTATAATCTGACTTACTTCAAGGAATCTCAGTGGTACTTCAAAAATAAACCTAGTAATAGCCAACAGATCAGAGGTTCTAGCGTTGGCTTCAGCATCATCTTGATGCTTATGGTGGTGCAGATAGTTCTATCGAGGCTGACGGACAATTTTCTACTGTCATCACTCAGCACAGTGGGGAGATTTACTAATCACGTCTGATATTTAGACAGCGTAAATTTACACCAGACAGTCTGAAAATGCACCAAATTTATAACAGTGGCTCATGCAGGATGATAAATCTGGTGCATATTAAACGCTTTTGTCTAACTTTACACCACCTCCTGGGTGGCTTAGTTTACATCAATACTTCGCAATGTTGGTGCATGGTGTCACATTTAAGCTGCACCCTGTCCAAAAGTTCCTCTTCTTTTCAGACATGACATGCCACATTTATCTTCCTAAATCATTCCAAGTCTCTTCTACATTTGACGCTAAGGGTATGTACACACAACGTCTTCTTCGGGAGATTGCTGCCAGAAACCTGCCTGACAAAGTGCTACAGGAAGGATATACAGTGCTGGGCAAATTAATTGGGACAAAGCATTTTTTAAGTAAAATCGGAAGTTGGCTACCAGTTAGTGATTCAAACCAGTCTTAATATATAATAAATAAATCTTGGTCAACTAGCCAGTGGAAAAAGGTAATTTTCAGTATTAGTATGTAACAGTGCATTATAACATTGTATTTTTTTGCTTTGTCCCAAATAATTTGCACAGCACTGTATATCTTGGTACAGTGTTAGCTAGTGGATAGAAAAATATTTAGGATTGAGAGTCCACAGTGGTTGATACCATTTAATGGCTAACTGAAAAGATGGTAACAAATTGCAAGTTTTCGAGACTACGCAGGTCTCTTCATCAGGCATAGACTAATAGAAATTCTGAACAATCAAAAAATGTATGCACAACACAGCACAGAAAAAGGCCAGAGATAAGATAGGTGACGTTAAAGGGACTCTGTCACCCCAAAAATCATATCTGAGCTAAGCCCACCGGCATCAGGGGCTTATCTACAGCATTCTGTAATGCTGTAGATAAGCCCCCGATATAACCTGAAAGATGAGAAATAAAGGCCGGGAAAGGTCAGAGAGGCCCAGCGCCTGTGCACTGCAGTACCTTGCTCTGCCCTCAACAGGGCAGACAAAGTACACCAGCGCCGAAGTCACGGCAAGAAGAAGAAGAAGAGGACATCATCGAATGAAGATAGGAGTCGCTGGACCCGGATCGCGACGCCCATCGGACCGGACCGCAGCGGGACCGCTCCTGGGTGAGTATAAATCTAACCTTTATTTCTCATCTTTCAGGTTACATCGGGGGCTTATCTACAGCATTACAGAATGCTGTAGATAAGCCCCTAATGCCAGTGGGCTTAGCTCAGATACGATTTAAGCAGAATTACCATTATGTGAATGATAAACAGTTATGTCCATAAATATTGGAGCAGTTCATAGATAAGGAGTGTGAATGTTTTATTGTCCTCTGATTGGGGTCTGGTTCTATGTTATGGTGACCCCACAAGGTCTGAAGAGCAAATTCCTTAGTTGATGTAAAAATACATAAATCCATGTGACACATTCATCCCTGCACTGAGACTGTCAAAGGTCATCATCAGCTCATATTCCCAGATCCTTCTGTCTCGCTGAGATTTGACGTTACCTTTTAATACAAGTAATTTCATGTCCATAATGCTATGATCGGGGAGGCAAGCGCTACTCCTATGTAGGCATGAAAAAAAGCATCTTCTGCTGTCAAATAAATTCTTCAGGAGATATTGGTTCCAGTTGGATGTAACATGTTGGGTGGGCTGCACTGCTGGGGTAAATCAATTCCTCAGCAATGAGGATAATAAGGTTTTTTCACAATGTGTTTCAGTGCCGTATCAGCATCTTTATCAGGTGATAAAAACAAATGTTGGTTTTTCCACTTGATAAATATGCTGGAACGGCGTTGAAATGCATTGTGAATAAAAATCTTTTTTTCATCATTGCTAAAGAATAGTGATGAGCGAGTGTACTCGTTGCTCGGGTTTTCCCGAGCACGCTCGGGTGATCTCTGAGTATTTGTAAGTGTTCGGAGATTTCGTTTTCCTTGCCGCAGCTGAATGATTTACAGCTAGTAAACAGCTTGATTACATGTGAGGATTCCCTAGCAACCAGGCAACCCCCACATGTACTCAGCCTGGCTAGTAGCAGTAAATCATTCAGCTGAGGCGATAAAAACGTAATCTCCGTACACTAACAAATACTCAGAGATCACCCGAGCGTGCTCTGGAAAACCCAAGCAACGAGTACACTCGCTCATCACTATTAAAGAATTGATTTACCCCAGCAGAGCAGCCCACCAAACCTGCTTCATCCAACTGGATCTAATATTTTATATATACAATATATACATATGTAGAACTATATATGCCGGTGACAAAGCCAACGCAAAAACAACTGAGAGGGTGCCAAAGAAGGCTCTTCAGAAAATAGCACAGTTGGCATTTTCTTGAAGCAACTTTCACTGGTAAAACTCTACAGGTGCTGAACTATCGGTCTTAATCAATATTGATGAATTTCTCCCTAAATGTGACAGTTATTGTCCAATATGGATTACATGAGTTGCACTAAGGTTCTATACATACATGTTCCCATTTGTAAATGTTGAGCCATTTTTAACAACAGAAAACTGTCCGAAAAATGGCATGAAGTCAATATATACATGCACTTCGCATACATAGGAAATGGAAACCGGCTCTATCCAGTATTAGCAGAATCAGCCAACATACTATGGTTTTAGAATATAAAGTCTGTTGGGGGGTTTCAGTTAAAAAGTGACAGTGTTTTCCAGCCAACTAATATAATGGTTTATTCTTTAACTCACTACAAAGCATTTTTCAAACAAGCTGGCTACACATCTCCACTTTCTATCCAAACCTCTTATTCCTGTCTCTCTACAGCAGTAAGGACATGCCAGGAAAGGATAATAAGCAGAGCCATTGCCAACAGACCTGAATTACACTGGAATTAACTGAAAGTCTAACAAAGGAGCCCCGATTTATTGCCGAGAGGAAGCAGATCTTCTGATAGCCTCTCCTGTCCTAAGTAATAGAGACAACATACGTCTCGCTCTGTAATAACATAAGACATAAGTGACTCGCTGCTTCATAATCATCAGCGGAGGCCAGCAAGTGTATAGTAATAATCTATAGCCTCAGAGCACCTGCCCCTTTAAGGTGGAACTTCACGAATGTCTGGCCTTACTTCCAAGAATTCCATTTCAGTTTGAGGTTTCCATGTTTTCATTTGCTGACAACCAAAACCCAACGCCAGTGCATAGAGTAAAATGAAGTGGTTACCTAGAACATGTAGACATTTTTTTTACTGCTTATGCTGTAGAAGATTTTTCTAAAAATGTATATACCGTATATACTTGAGTATAAGCCGACCCGAGTATAAGCCGAGACCCCTAATTTTGCCACAAAAAACTGGGAAAACTTATTGTCTCGAGTATAAGCCTAGGGTGGGAAATGCAGCATCTACTGGTAAATTTCAAAAATAAAAACACCGTATATACTTGAGTATAAGCCGACCCGAGTATAAGCCGACCCCATAATTTTGCCACAAAAAACTGGGAAAACTTAATGACTCGAGTATAAGCCTAGGGTAGGAAATGCAGCAGCTACCAGTAAATGTCAAAAGTAAAAATAGATACCAATAAAAGTAAAATTAATTGAGACATCAGTAGGTTAAGTGTTTTTGAATATCCAGATTGAATCAGGAGCCTCATATAATGCTCCATACAGTTCATGATGGGCCCCATAAGATGCTCCACATTAAAATATGCATCATATAATGCTGAATAAAAGGTTAATGATGGCCCCATAAGATGCTCCATAGAATATTATGCCCTATATAATGCTGCACAAAGGTTGATGGCCCCATAAGATGCTCCATAGAATAATATGCCCCATATGCTGCTGCTGTGATTAAAAAAGAAAAAAAAATGACATACTCACCTCTCGTCAATGGGAGCCAGGTGCAGATGTCGCCGCTGGCTCAGGCCCCTGGCACTTGCAATATTCACCGGTCTCCATTCCACCGCCGCATGCCGCTGTCTTCTGGGTCTCTGCAGTGACTGTTCAGGCAGAGGGCGTGCACTAAACACGTTACCGCGCCCTCTGACCTGAACATCACAGCCAGAGGACGCGGAAGACAGAGCCCGGTGGTGGAACGGGGACAGGTGAATATCGCATGGCTCACCCTCTCCGTCATACTCACCCCATCCTGGACAGGTCCCTGCTTCTCCGATGGTCTCTGGCTCGCACCGGCAGCTTGTTCCTGTGTTCAGCGGTCACAAGGTACTGCTCATTAAAGCAATGAATATGCGCTCCACGCCTATGGGAGTGGAGTCGCATCCATATTCATTACTTTAATGAGTGGTACCACGTGACCGCTAAACACAAGAAGAGCTGCGGGCACCGGAGACCATTGGAGAAGCAGGGAAATGCAGAGACCGCGATGGGAGCAGGTGAGTATGATGTGACAGCAGCCACTCCTGCTGTTCCCCTCCCCCGCCGACCCCTGGGACAATGACACCAGTATAAGCCGAAAAGGGCTCTTTTAGCCTAAAAAAATGGGCTGAAAATCTCGGCTTATACTCGAGTATATACGGTGTATAATTCTTTGAAGATCTGAAATTGCACAATCCACCTGTTCTATATTCTTATATCATTATATTAGAGAACTATTCTTTGTATATATGAAAATGATGTCATAATGTCTGACAGCTAATTAAAAAACAATACTGGTATATAAGTGGCACCCCAGGATTCCGCTTGCCACAGTGGGATTGCCTCCCTCACAGGGAGTAATGTCATGCCTGGAAGCAAGGAGAGGTCCCCTTACCAGGTGTCAGTAGGAGAGAAGTAGAGCAGAACCTGGGAAGTGGAGAGTTGAGTGCTAGGAACCAGATACCGGAGTCTGTGGTTGCGTGGGCGCTGAAGTCCCAGCAGCTAAATCCGGAAGGCAGGGGACTGCAGGTCTCCTGGCCCGATCTAATACCCAGTGGCATAGCAGCATACCAGAGCCTGGAGCCGACACAAAGGAGTGGCACCTGTGATAGGCTTGAGTTGCCTGCCATGCTGGCAACGGTTAGTTTTTAAAAACAGAGAAAGACAGTTAGCAGCAGGAGGGTGAGCGGTTAGGAAGCAAGAGGAGGACAGCGCAGAAGGAAGGCCTCCGTAACTACCTGGACAGGTGTATCCAAAAATTGCTTCCAGGCTGCCCGGCTCTCCATTACGATCTGTTACTAGTACTATTAACCATCAAGTAAAGGAAAAGAAAAAACTACTTGTGTGATTCAGTGATCTCTTGCGCCCCAAGTCATGCACCACAAGGTACACAAAGCCTGACATAAACAAAACCGGCAGTCCTGGGGCCCAGCTCCACCTGTGGGGAACAGAACCATGCCAGCTGTGTCACCATCAGCCCCAGCGGTCTCCTTTAGCAGCATCGGCCATCCCTTGCCGAACACCACAGGTGGTGTCACGTTAAATCCCATATACATATTCCCCACTAGATAGTGGCCCGATTCTAACGCATCGGGTATTCTAGAATATGTATGTACTAGATGGTGGCCCGATTCTAACGCATCGGGTATTCTAGAATATGCATGTCCACGTAGTATATTGCACAGCCTACGTAGTATATTGCCCAGCCACGTAGTATATTGCCCAACCACGTAGTATATACCGGCCGTGACCAATCAGCGACGTGGGATTTCCGTTACAGACAGACAAATAGACGGAAGTACCCCTTAGACAATTATATATAGATTTTCTGTCACACCCACGGCGTCGGGTCACAGCCCATGACTTCCCCAAAGAACTGTCCGACCCAATCCTGAGTATCCCACGGCCCTGGTGGGTATGTCATTTGTAATATAGACTTTCCAGGAGGTAAAGTTAGAAAACTACTTTACAGCAATTTTCAGAAATGGCCACTACACAGTGGTGCGGTTTCAGCTCAGATCACTGTTTACCTCCAGCCGCCACCAGAGATGAAAACAGCTGACTGGTATGGGTTCCGGGTGTCGGACCCCCAACATTCTGTTAGGGAGAAGTCATTATCAGAGGATTGGATGACCCCTGTAATTTCCTTCGCTTTAAGATCAATAGAACTAGGGTCTCAAGCTCACTTCTTATGCAAATTAAATGGAATGGTCTGATGTGTGCGTGACTGCTCCATTCTTTATCCATGGACCTGAAGGAGACCTCAGGCAATAGATTCAGATTTCATAATTAAAGTTTTATGAAAGAGGTTGGCCACTACTTTAGCATATCCATAGGATAGGTCATCAATGTGTGATCGCTTACAGTCCTGCAGATAACTATTGAGCTCAGTGGTTCAGATCGGCTCGTGCCGGCTACTCAGCCAGAGCCGCTGAGCTCACTGATTGCCTGCAGTGCTGTCAATGTGATGTCAGAGCTGCAGACAATAACAGTGACTGGGAGCAGCGGTGGACACTCAGTACTGGACTAAGAGAGTGAGTAAGCCACTTAAACTGCAGCACGGGCACCGGGTTTTCTGAAACTGGAAAACTTCTTTAACAGATAAACTTACGGTATATTACTAAATATGATAATGACAAAGTTTATTAATCATAAATGGTCATTATATTCTTTCTGGGTAAACAACAAACCTTCTGATACATTCTGTGTAGTGTGCAGAAGATACGGTAAATGTATTCAGTACCAAGTGCACATCCGAGACAGATATGTAAAAATAGGAATCTGACATTGGAGTCACTCTGTGAACAGCAGGCCTCAAACAACTACGACTATATTTATTTTTACTATATTCTCCAAGGCTGACCTCTTGCAACTCTGCTACTGAGCAGCTGAAATCTACTTTCCATGTCTTCCAGTAATGTCATTAGGTTACAAGGACGTAGAGATCAGGAAGTAGGGAGCAGAGATCAAAGTCGGAGGAAGAACTTGTTTTCCTGTCTAGATTGTTGTTTCTGAGGAGCCGGCACTGGAGATTATTCATTCCAAATCCAACAGGCTTAAACCTGCACACACTCCACATGAACCGTGCACAGGCACAGGGGCTTCTGTCTGGATGTGTACAACCAATATATGTTATCAATCGTCAGAACACAGCCTGATAACGTTCATTATTCACTTGTATATAAGGAGTGGCCGATTATATTGTTTATTACACGAGCTCAGGAAAAGAGCCAACAATTTCCTGCATATTGCAGAATTATAGATGGCTCCATAATCATCACCATCTCTCCATCCTGTTCAGTTTCACTTATCTTGCATCAACTCTCTTATTTTCTTAATAAAAAAAAAAAATAGATTCTCTTTAATAGAATTGCAAGCAGTAGGATGAGCTCTGCTAACTGTCTACATGGGCATGCATGTCATAGGAAGATGAATAAAATGATCCTTTGATATCTGTGATCTGATGTCTTATTCCAGCGATATCCATGTTTTCTTATATGTAAAGGAGCTGTTCAGGACTATGGGCAGGTCAGAGATCTGTATGAGAATCTGCCTCCAGAGACTATTATAAATCAAAGAGGGAGTTACCAGAGTGAGACATGTAATGACTGACCATCTGCTCTCCTCACACTGCTAACATCTAGACGCAGGGATGTGAACTCAAATACACAGAGGGCCAACATTAAAAACTTGGACAAAGTTGATGGCTAACCTTGATATTTATTGAAGAAATGTCTACAATTGAGGAAGTCTTTCCTTTTCATCCAATAGAAGAATGAGCCTTTTCACATGAAAACAAACTAAAAAGGATATTCCCATCTCTAAGATCCTGTGCCAATATATAGCAGCTGTAATAATAATATTAGGAAATACTTTTAAACAGAAATGTAGTATAGTTCTTCTGACTTGCTATGTCGCTTACCCCATGTGCAGGGCATTGCAGTAGCTTAGGTATCCATGGTTACGACCATGTATATAGTGACATAAGTTAGTTTTAGTGGTCGGAGCTGTATGTAAGCTACTGCAATGCCCTGCACATGGGGTAACAGTGAAACCGAAGAACTATACTACATTTCTACTTGTAGGCATTTGGTAATATTATTTCTACACCTACTACTGCACTATTTCTACACTACTACCACTGTTTGACAAGGGAAAAGGTTTGATCGGAAAGGATTGTGGGTTAAAAATTGCAAGAACATGAGCCCATAAGACTTGTTAAAGGTTTTATGTTTACTATACTGGATATTTAGCTCGGAAATTGCTAGTAATTGTAAAGTTTACTGAGCAAAACTGTTCATTGTACAAAAATTCATTTATTTTGCTATGTGATGATTTTTCCCTGCAGGTGACCATACAAATATTTATACAATTGGCCAAATAGTAGTGTCAGGCAACCAATCTGCTGGATTGTCTTAATGGCTGGTATCATATCCATGTCAAATGTAACCAGACAGGTAGGTCAGAGTTCCATTGGCCAAAGCTCAACTCCTCTGCTTGGCTTCTATGGCTGTAGATATAGTGAAGTGCTTTGAAGGTATACCTGCTAATGAAAGGGCTTCACATCTAACCAGTAATTTCCCAATCCCAGAGAAGAACATAAAGAGATTACCTGGCATGTAAATGGAAAACTAACTTGTTTAACAACAAGCTGCTAAGTACTAATTATAGATCCAATCAATGCAGGCATTCAATAGGAAAGATATGACATCTATTACTGACATCAGTCAGCAGCCTATTGTCCCGATCATGCAATGTATGATCCTTCTCAAGAACTAGGCATTGCTTTGTAATGAGGAGTATTAGCAATCACCATACATACGGTCACTAAAGCCATTTTCAACCTCTTGAAAAACTCTTGCTAAATTACCACTTTTACCTGGAAAGCCTCCTGACATTTAGGAGTATATTACTTATTGATCCTTCCACAGATCATTTTGGTGTTTCTCTTAAACCCCGACAATTACAGCATTCAGTCTTATATTATAAAAAAATGTCAAGAAAAGGGAAATGACATTGAGAAATGAAAAAAGAAACAGAAAGAAAACAGTTTAATAATCTGTAGAGATGTCTGTAAAGACCTGAAACAAACAGCCATTCAGAAAGCCGGGGAATTTTTTCCTATAATTCGCTCTATTTTTGCAAGGGGCATAAGAAGGACAAGGGCTTAATTAGAGGAGATTCCCAGAGAAATAAGCTTCTTTATCAAATTTTTATTTTCCTGGAAAGCCCCTTTAAGTGGGTGGAGATTATCCATGACTTAATATCATTGCATTTGTTCCTGAGTCAGATGGAAATTTGCTTAGCTCCCAAAACATGTTGAAAGTTTCAATGCCTGGCCCAAGTTGTCCAGCACTTATCCTCAGAATAGGTCATCATTATCACATGGGTCCCCGACACCCTCAATGCCTGGCCTAGGTTGTCCAGCACTTATCCCTAGAATAGGTCATCATTATCACATGGGCCCCCGACACCCTCAATGCCTGACCTAGTTTGTCCAGCACTTATCCCCAGAATAGGTCATCATTATCACATGGGCCCCCGACACCCTCAATGCCTGGCCTAGGTTGTCCAGCATTTATCCCCAGAATAGGTCATCATTATCACATGGGCCCCTGACACCCTCAATGCCTGGCCTAGGTTGTCCAGCATTTATCCCCAGAATAGGTCATCATTATCACATGGGCCCCCGACACCCTCAATGCCGGGCCTAGGTTGTCCAGCACTTATTCCCAGAATAGGTCATCATTATCACATGGGCCCCCGACACCCTCAATGCCTGACCTAGTTTGTCCAGCACTTATCCCCAGAATAGGTCATCATTATCACATGGGCCCCCGACACCCTCAATGCCTGACCTAGTTTGTCCAGCACTTATCCCCAGAATAGGTCATCATTATCACATGGGCCCCCGACACCCTCAATGCCTGGCCTAGGTTGTCCAGCACTTATCCCCAGAATAGGTCATCATTATCACATGGGCCCCCGACACCCTCAATGCCTGGCCTAGGTTGTCCAGCACTTATTCCCAGAATAGGTCATCATTATCACATGGGCCCCAGACACCCTCAATGCCTGGCCTAGGTTGTCCAGCACTTATTCCCAGAATGGGTCATCAGATGGGCCCCCGACACCCTCACCGATCACCACTTATTTTCTCCTGTGGTTGTTTAATTTAAGCAAGGTACGGGCAGAACTTACCAGCGCCATACATTGTGTAATGTCAGCTGACAAGTACAGAACTTCATGTCCTATTCACGTGACACAGAGCGGTACTCGGCATGGCCACTAAGCAATACACTGGGCTGCTGTACTCTACCCCATGCATTGCTTATATCCAGCAACCACAGGAGCAGATCACAGCTGAACAGTAGGGACTTCTGGTTTCGGACACCTTCCAATGTGATATTGAGGTCCTATCCCATATACAGGTTATCAATATGTCAGCTCCAGATAATCCTTGTAGTGAGTTTACTCTGGGTATTAATTCCCACTAATGTCAACCAGATCTGATAACAATCTAATGTATATTGAGTGGGTGCTATGGAAAACAAAATAAATGCCCCTGGTGAAATACAGCAAGATTTATTTCTTAAAATTCCTTTATGGAATAGAATACAAATATGGAAGATAAGGACAGCAGTGTAAGGTACGCTAGTATGGAGCATACAGTAGTTTGGAATACATTTATTGTTTTTAGCACTGTTTTAATTTTTTGCAACATTCTAATCAAAAGGTCTACAAGAACAAGTCCAAATCTATGGCCATTCCAAGGTCAAGTAAAAAAAATAAACATACATAAGATTACATCATATGCATGAGCTTCCAGCCCAACAGACTGATCCATTCAGGAAATATTTGTCAAAGCCGCACCTGAAAATGGATCAGCTGCATTCCAGACTACTTAAAGGGAACCTGTCACCCCGTTTTTTGAGATTGAGCTATAAATACTGTTAAATAGGGCCTGCGCTGTGTGTTCCTATAGTGTATGTAGTGTACCCCGATTCCCCATGTATGCTGAGAAATAACTTACCAAAGTCGCCGTTTTCGCCTGTCAATCAGGCTGGTCAGGTCGGGAGGGCGTGGTGACATCGGTGGTTCTTCCTCAGCTTTACGTTGGTGGCGTAGTGGCGTAGTGGTGAAGACACAGCGCGCGATCTGCGCTGTCATCCCTTTCGTCGGTGGGGGCGGCCATCTTCCTGGGGCCGCGCATGCGCAGATCGAGTGCTCTGCTGCACGGGGCTTCAGGAAAATGGCCGCGGGATGCCGCGCGTGCGCATTAGAGATCGCGGCGGCCATTTTCCCAAAGCCGAGATGCAAACTCGGCTTTGGGAAAATGGCCGCCGCGATCTCTAATGCGCACGCGCGGCATCCCGCGGCCATTTTCCTGAAGCCCCGTGCAGCAGAGCACTCGATCTGCGCACGCGCGGCCCCAGGAAGATGGCGGCCCCCACCGATGCAAGGGATTACAGCGCAGATCGCGCGCTGTGTCTTCACCACTACGCCACTACGCCACCAACGTAAAGCTGAGGAAGAACCACCGATGTCACCACGCCCTCCCGACCTAACCAGCCTGATTGACAGGCGAAAACGGCGACTTTGGTAAGTTATTTCTCAGCATACATGGGGAATCGGGGTACACTACATACACTATAGGAACACACAGCGCAGGCCCTATTTAACAGTATTTATAGCTCAATCTCAAAAAACGGGGGTGACAGGTTCCCTTTAATCAAAGACAGATTGGGGTATGCAGTCAGGGGCTGGCTGGCACTTTTCAGCCTGGGGGGCAATCACAAGGCGGTGGCCCACCAGATGCGGTGGACCACCCGTGCCCTGCTTATCTCTGGTCCCTGCATTAAAGCAGCAAAATAACATGCTTTAAAAAATGGGACGGTATATAGATATGGGAACAGAACTGAGCTTGCTGAATAGATATGGGAACACAAGCAAGCTTACTACTGTACCTACATAGATACTGTAACAGAAGCAAGCTGACTGCATAGATACGAGAATGGAACCAAGATTACTACATATGGTACATACCTGAACTGAAATGAGCTTACAAAAAAGATATGTGAGCAGAATCAAGCTTACTACAAAGCTACGGGAAAAGAATGGAGCTTACTACAGAGATAAGGGAGCAGAGCCAAGCTTTCGCTTACTAAGGCTACTTTCACACTAGCGTTTTTTTCAATACGTCGCAATGCGTCGTTTATGGGAAAAAGTTGTCTGCAGGATGCGTTTTTGCCCCATAGACTAACATTAGCGACGCATTGACACACGTCGCAACCGTCGTGCGACGGTTGCGCCGTGTTGTGGCGGACCGCCGGGAGCAAAAAACGTTACATGTAACGCTTTTTGCTGCCGACGGTCCGCCATTTCCGACCACGCATGCGCGGCCGGAACTCCGCCCCCACCTCCCCTCACCTCACAATGGGGCAGCGGATGCGCTGGAAAAATGCATCCGCTGCCCCCGTTGTGCAGTGCATTCACTGCTAGTGTCGGTACGTCGGCCCGACGCACTGCGACGGGCCGAGTCCAAAGCTAGTGTGAAAGTAGCCTAAGTCTACTACATAGATAGAGCAATAAAACCAAGATTCAGGTGCCCCTATAAAAACTATTAATTTCCCTATTTATAATAAATAATGTCCTCTGAGTTCCCAACCAGCTCTGTATACAGTGGGTACGGAAAGTATTCAGACCCGTTTAAATTTTTCACTCTTTGTTTCATTACAGCCATTTGGTAAATTCAAAAAAGTTTATTTTTTTCACATTAATGTACACTCTGCACCACATCTTGACTGAAAAAAACAGGAATGTAGAAATTTTTGCTAATTTAATAAAACAGAAAAACTGAAATATCACATGGTCATAAGTATTCAGAGCCTTTGCTCATTATTAAGGTGAAGCACCTTTTGCGCTAGTACAGCCATGAGTCTTCTTGGGAATGATGCAACAAGTTTTTCACCCCTGGATTTGGGGATCCTCGGCCATTCTTCCTTGCAGATCCTCTCCAGTTCCGTCAGGTTGGATGGTGAACGTTGGTGGACGCCATTTTCAGGTCTATCCAGAGATGACCATTGGGTTTAAGTCAGGGCTCTGGCTGGGCCGGTCAGGAATGGTCACAGAGTTGTTCTGAAGCCACTCCTTTGTTATTTTAGCTGTGTGCTTAGGGTCATTGTCTTTTTGGAAGGTGAACCTTCCGCCAAGTCTGAGGTCCAGAGCAATCTGAAAGAGGTTTTCATCCAGGATATCTCTGTACTTGGGGCGCATTCATGTTTCCTTCAGTGACAACCAGTCATCCTGTCCCTGCAGCTGAAAAACACCCCCATAGCATGAAGTTGCCACCACATTTCGCTGTTGAGATTGTATTGGGCAGGTGATGAGCAGTGCCTGGTTTTCTCCACACATACCGCTTAGAATTATCACCAAAAAGTTCTATCTTCATATCATCAGAACAGAGAATCTTATTTCTCATAGTCTGGGTGTCCTTCGTGTGCTTTTTAGCAAACTCTATGCGGCTTTCATTTGTCTTGCACTGAGGCTTCCGTCGGGCCACTCTGCCATAAAGGCCTGACTGATGGAGGGCTGCAGTGATAGCTGATTTTGTGGAACTTTCTCCCATCTCCCTACTGCATCTCTGGAGCTCAGCCACAGTGATCTTGGGGTTCTTCTTTACGTCTCTCACCAAGGCTCTTCTCCCACGATTGCTCAGTTTGGCTGGACGGCCAGGTCTAGGAAGACTTCCGGAGGACCCAAACTTCTTCCATTTATAAGCCACTGTTCTATAAGGAACCTTGAGAACTGCAGAAATTCTGTTGTAACCTTGGCCTGATCTGTGCGTTGCCACAATTCTGTCTCTGAGCTCCTTGGCCAGTTCCTTTGACCTCATGATCCTCATTTGGTCTGACATGCTCTGTGAGCTGTGAGGTCTTATATAGACAGGTGTGTGCCTTTCCAAATCAAGTCCTATCAGTTTAATTAAACACAGCTGGACTCCAATGAAGGAGTAGAACCATCTCAAGGAGGATCACAAGGAAATGGACAGCATTGGACTTAAACGAGTGTCTGAGCAAAGGGTCTGAATACTTATGACCATGGGATATTTCAGTTTTTCTGTTTTATTAAATTACCAAAAATTTCTACATTCCTGTTTTTTTCAGCCAAGATGGGGTGCAGAGTGTACATTAATCAGAAAAAAATGAAGATGTTTGAATTTACCAAATTGCTGCAATAAAACAAAAAGTGAAAAATTTAAAGGGGTCTGAATACTTTCCGTACCCACTATGTATACAGGATACTATGTGAGTGGTGTATATTACACAATGACTACAGACATCAGATATTACACCAGTCACATATCCAGTATATACCATCAGATGTCTGTACACGTAGTATATTACATACAGTATACAGGATATGTGACTGGTGGGTGATATGTCTACAAACATCAGATGTCATATACAGGATAGTATGTGACTGGTATACTCTATCTTATACTACGAGTACAGACATCAGGTGTTTGACCATCACATACAATATTATCTACTATATAACATCTGATGTCTATACACATAGTATAAGGGTATGTTTGGTCAGGAAACGTAGCGCTTTGGACGCAGCGGATACCCCGCTCCGCCCAAAGTGCTGCCCCCCTTTGTACGCGTGGTGATTCCGCCTGTGTTCATTGAGCGCATGCGGAATCACCGCATCCTGTACATAGAGTGGGTTATTTATCTTGCGGAGAGGGAGCGTCTCCGCAAGATAAATAGACATGCTGCGGTCTAGAAAGACGCGCCGCATGTGCGTAAATGCAGGGCCGCCAGATGCGTCCCTGCACGCATAGTGGAGATGGAATTTCATAAAATCTCCTCCACTATGCTGTAATATCTGGACGCTGCGGATACACACAGCAAATCCTGATGTATTATGCCACGTGGAAACATGCCCTTACACATACAGGATAATATATTACTGAAATACAAACATCAGATGTTATACAGTATACACATGTGTATGTGTTTAGATACGTGTACATGACAGTGTGTATACTGTATAACATCTCATGTCTGTTTGCAAAGTATAAGGCCATGTTCACACTTGCGCATATTTGCCATGTTTTTTTCTGCGCAGATTTGTTAACAAAACCTGAAGCAAAACCTGATGCCAGCAAAGTGAACGAGAAACTTGAAGTGTCCTGCAGATGTTGAGTATTCTTGACTTAGTTCACACAGGGCGTTTTTGCAATGTATGTTATTGTTGATGCTTTTCTTATGCAAATTTTCAGCTGCATTTTACAGAACCAGCAAAGTCTATAAGATTTCAGAAATCTCATGCACACATTGGTTTTTTGTCATCAGGATTTTGTGCTTTGCATGTTTTTTTTGCACAATGGAGCATGTTACTTTCACCATTTGTTTACCCACTGAAATGAATGGGTGGTGAAAAAATGCTGACAAAACACACCAAAAACTCAGGTATCAGGTTTTGCTGCGTTTTTGTGCCAAAACCCTGATTCTATAGAATAGGACTTTTTTTTTTCAACACTAAACTTTATCAGCATGCACAAGAGACAAATCTGGCATGCCAAAACCGCAGCAAAAACCTCATAAAAAACACAGCAAAAACATGCGAGAAAAACAAACTTTTTTCTGCATCTTCTTTCCTGCCAAGAGATCAGGTTTTGCTGCAGAAAAACCGCATAGTGTGAACTTACCCTTTCAGATTTGGTGCAGAGAATAATCTGCAGCATGTCAATTCTCTGTGCATTTTTCCCTGTGTTTTTCACCATTGACTTCACAATCAGTTAAAAACGCAAGGATAAAAAATACCGGTTTTATAGCTGTGTGTTTCCTGCCAAGAAAGACTGAAATTTTACTTTGTGCACATACCCCAAGGGTGTGTCCACAGTATTTGGTGCAGAAATTTCTGCCCCATTTCTGTCTTTCTTTGCAAGAAAAAGGCTGCATATAGTAGTTTTTGAGGTGTTTTTACATGCAATTTTATTGCAGATTTTTCCCCACTTATTAGGCCGGGATCACACACAACGAGATACGGCCGAGTCTCGCAGGTTAAAACCAAGCTCTGGCACCGGGACTACAGAGCGGAGCGTGCAGCCGCATAGCAATACATGGAGCCACACGCTCCGCTCTAGAGTGCCGGTGCCAGAGCTTGTTTTTAACCTGTGAGACTCGGCCATATCTCGCTGTAGTGTGATCCTGGCCTGAGGGCAGTCTCACACGTCCAGATAATTCCGTGTGCCGGTGCATTTCTGTGGCACATCAGTGTGGCACACGTGTGGTACACGTGTGCCCACTGGGTACCACACGCACCGTGCAGGAGACAGCGCTAAAGTTTAGCTGTCCCCTGCATCTGGTGCTGAAGACGCGATTCATATCTTCCCTGCAGCAACGTTTGCTGTAGAGAAGATATGAATAATCATGTTTCAAATAAAGATCCACGGACCCATTGACTTTAATGGGTCCGTGTAATCCGTGCGCTCCCACGAACACTGACATGTCTCCGTGTTTGGCACACGGAGACACGGTCCGCAAAAAATCAATGACATCTCCACAGATGCATTGATTTCACTGTGTCTACGTGTGTCAGTGGCTCCGGTACGTGAGGAAACTGTCACCTCACGTACCGGAGCCACTGACGTGTGAAACAGGCCTTAAGGTACCTTCACACTGAGCGACGCTGCAGCGATACCGACAACGATGTCGATCGCTGCAGCGTCGCTGTTTGGTCGCTGGAGAGCTGTCACACAGACAGCTCTCCAGCGACCAACTATGCCGGTAACCAGGGTAAACATCGGGTTACTAAGCGCAGGGCTGCGCTTAGTAACCCGATGTTTACCCTGGTTACCAGCGTAAAAGTAAAAAAAAAACAAACACTACATACTTACCTTCCGCTGTCTGTCTCCGGCGCTGTGCTTCTCTGCACTGTGTAAGCACAGCGGCCGGAAAGCACAGCAGTGACGTCACCCCTCTGCTTTCCGGCTGGCCGGCGCTCACAGCCAGTGCAGAGAAGCAGAGCGCCGGAGGACAGACAGCGGAAGGTAAGTATGTAGTGTTTGTTTTTTGTAACTTTTACGCTGGTAACCAGGGTAAACATCGGGTTACTAAGCGCGGCCCTGCGCTTAGTAACCCGATGTTTACCCTGGTTACCAGTGAAGACATCGCTGATTCGGCGTCACACACGCCGATTCAGCGATGTCTGCAGGGAGTCCAGCGACGAAATAAAGTTCTGGACTTTCTGCAGCGACCAACGATCTCCCAGCAGGATCCTGA